>NC_134857.1:89704058-90024892 GCF_049852395.1 Peromyscus maniculatus bairdii | reverse complement strand
AGAGATTAAAGACGAAAGCAACCCAAATAGTCACATGGATTAGGAGGTTGGTATTGAAGAGTTACTCTTGTACAAATCAGCTGAGTGCTTACAGGGCATACCCTTAAGATCACAGGAGGCAAACTGGCCCAAAGAGCAATCATAGATTGTCCCCTATTTTCCCTCTTCCAGACTGCTTCTGCATGAGACATGTCATCATGAGCAGGGCCTTAAATCCTCCCAATGGTCATATGGGTAGAAAAACTAGAGTATGCAGAATTGAGCTTTCTTTATAGATGGTAAGGGGTGCATGGAAGTGAGGAAAGGGGTGTGGTCACTAGGTCCAGAAGACACTCAGGGTTTTCCCATCACTGACCAAACTCAAAAACTTTTGGACATACTGGGTAAACCAGGAAGTCAGAGGCCTGCTTTTTGGTTCTCCTGTGTAATAATTTGGCAGTTACCAAAGAAGTGTTAAGGCAAAGAAAATAATTATTGAAACATGATCCCTTTTCTTGATAGCTTGAACAAGGTAACCAACCACACAATTCTGGGATGTACATACTTGTAAATAGTAATTCTGGTAGATGAAGGGAAATACAAAATGTTTCAAATTTAGGTTGTGGCTAGACAAAAAAAAAACTCTAATGAAAGAATTTAATATTATGCTATCAATACCCCAGTCTCAGAAATAAATGATGATATGTGACGGCTTACCTTCAGGGCTGTGGGGGAAAATCGATGATCTTTTTACAGTTTGAGCTCTGATATTTGCAAAGTGCTTTGGGTTCCGAGCGGGGGAAGGCACACAAGGAGTATACAAACAGATACATAAATCAATCAGAAAGGAAAAGGGGAAGCAGGGAAAGAAATTGCTCACCGAAGACAGACAAATCACTCTGAAGCAGAATTTTATTAAACTGTACTTAGCTCTGATCCTCACAAAGCAACAAACAATAAGAATTCCCACAGAGGAGCCCTGGCTCTGTAGAGCGCTCTGTTAACTTTCCTCATGAGACAGTGCTGACCTCTAAGGGCAGGCAGGCTCCTGTCAGCTTCCCAGGGCATGTCTCAAAACTGTCTTTGAGAAAGGCAATGATTATCAATCAATTCTCTACCCAATAATGCTCTGGCTTCTTGCGCTTTTAATATCAAAAGGCTTCCTCCAAAAAATCCAGTAATCAAGTTCCCTGGATCACACACAGGCTGAGCTTTTTGATCATGGGTTCACATTTAATGCCCTGAGCTTTACAAGAGGATATACCCTGTTGAATCAGCACACACTGTCAGTCTTGCTTCTTCTAGAAGATTTTGAATGCTAACAGTGCCTTCATTTATAATTAAACCAATGAAACTCATTCTGATCATTATGTTACCATTGTGTATATTTCCAAGGATGAAATAAAGCCTATGCAATACAGAAAATGTGAAGCAGTCAATCAGCGTTAGCACATGAAAGCTTTAACAAACAGACCTGTATTAGTTACTTTTCTCACTGCCATGACAAAATGCCTGGCAAGAAAGGACTTGAGGGAAGAGGGCTTTTTTTTTAAGCTCACAATTTGGTGGCACCGTCCATCGTAGAGAAGAATCAACGGCAGCAGAAGTAAGAGGCAGCTGGACACACTGTGTCCACAGTTAAGAAGCAGAAAGGGATAAATGTCAGTTCTGTCTCACATTCCCCTTTTTATTCAGTCTGGAGCCACAGCACTTAGCGATGGTGCTGCACACATTCTAGGTAGACGCCCTCCCTCTTCAGTTAAACATTTCTGGGGAAATACTCCTAGACATAAAGCCAGGGTATGGTTCCATGGTGATTCTAAGTCTAGTCAGGTTTACAATGATAACTAACTGTGACAGGGAAACTGTCCAGTGTGTCCATGTACATGTCTATGTTTAAATACCCTCTGTTACTTACAGTGAATAGGAACCATCCACTGTATTTACAAAGATCATCAGAAAACCAGACCAAGGGAAACACATTGCAATTCCTATGTAGAAACTAAAAATAAAATATTCAATGACAGTATTATTTTTATGTCCCAACTAACCTCTATACTCCCTCCATTTTCTCTTGCCAAAAGGGACAAACATTGGTCATAAATAATTTTCAACATTCCTTAGGTGATGAATGAGTAAAATTTCAGGCTGGAGTCCTGTGGCCACATCCTTCTCTAACTTTTTCCCCTCTCCTTGTCCAATACTCTTTGAACTCCAGTATTTAAAAATCTCTTTTCTATCCAGTTTCCTATTCTGTTTTCAGGCTAATGAATATGAGCTCCACATTTAAATCTGGGAGGTTTTCTGTCCTCATTACTATTCATCTCTAACATTATCCTCAGCTGCCTTACCTTTCCTCAAAATTATTAAGAGCATTACTTATGCATAAATTAATCATTAGGCATTTAACCTCCAAACACCTTTATGAAATGGGGTTTATTGAAAATTTTAAATAACTGTGAATCCTCACTTTCCAAATGAATTTAAAAACCAACTGCAAACAGTCTACTAATAAACATTTAAAATTAATATTTGATCGTTTCCCCAACCAGTCATATTTTCAGATTGTCAAGCTATCAGATCTGTTCACAATGGCCAGCTGGCCATATTTTAAATTAAACATAAGCCCCTGGGATTTAGCCTTTGTGGGTTTTGCACATCTAGACTCGTACCAATATCGAGAGTCAATACAAACCTAATACTAAAACACTCCATCTCTTAGGGTGAAATTTTATAAGACCAAGGATTCTCTTAAAGCATCAATACACTTTTAGAGTTGGTTTTAAAACCCCAAACAAACTCAATTGAAGGGGAGTTTCATTGTAATTGAATAAGGAATTGAAACTTGGACTGTGCAATGCATTATGCAATTAAACACACAAGCAATTTAATTAAAGTTCTAATTCACTTTAGATTTCATTGTAGTCTGCAATTAGCATGTTTCATGCTACAGCCAAGTATTCAGGGGTCAGGAATGTCATGCTGAAGGTTGGTCTGCACTAGCCACAGGAAGCCCTGTGTTAATGGCAAATAGATGGTGGGCAATAGGTACTGTTACTAATCTCCTCTGAGGCTGAAGCTTACTTCCCTACACTCATCCACTGGTTTCTTGGCAGGGACTGGCACATTTTCCTGACAGGGATATAGAAGAAAAGGAAGCCCATACTCTAAAGAAATGGTACTTTCTAGCATAAGCTAGCCTCCAGGGGAGAAGGAAAGCTATGAACTAAAGGGCTGGTATCTACTATTTGATACTGTGTGGCTCTGGAAAAGCTGTTCTTCGGGTAAACCTGTCCTGAGTATGAATGAGAACTAAGTCTGAGATCATCTAAGATGTAGACAATTCAAGGGAAAAAATTATCTGTTAACTGACAAGCTACAAACTGGCTGAGAGAAGTTGGAAGTCCTCCTGACCTTTGTGTTCCAAACCCGGGACTTACATTTCCCTAGAGAAATTTCTTCAAGACTCTCCTGTGTGTGTGTGTGAAAATATGTACTATGTCCCCTCTTCTACCTTGAGGAAATATTTAACAAGACTATGTACCAACATGCACTACTAATCCAGCACTGAGAAGGAAATCCTTCCTGAGATGGAATGCTTGGCTAATATAACCAAATACAAAAGTATCTTCAAGATAAGAAGTGATAATGCAGCTCAGGGCTCAATTAGGTAGTCATTATTTTCTGAAGTAGCCCTTTAATCTCGATGCCCTCCTAACTTGAAGAACTCCGACGAATCCATAATTCTTTATTACTAACCCTCATGGTATGAAAAGAATCCATTAGATTACTTATGCTCTTCTTTTCCCTACCAAATCAAAGTCTGAGACGTGGGAATAAACAGTTTAATTTTTTTCTTGCTCTGAAAGACATTGAGGTTGTGATAATTGAAAAACTCAATTCAGGCCCCTACCACAATTAAACAGGCTAGTCTTAGTAAACTACATATGACCTCGGGTTTGTTTTGTAATGTATGAAACGCTATTTCTAAGCTAT
Organism: Peromyscus maniculatus bairdii; assembly: GCF_049852395.1. Classification (NCBI taxonomy): domain Eukaryota; kingdom Metazoa; phylum Chordata; class Mammalia; order Rodentia; family Cricetidae; genus Peromyscus; species Peromyscus maniculatus. Next base: position 90,020,917 of record NC_134857.1, on the reverse strand, counting down.
CCAGTTTTTTTTTTTTTTTAATGCACCGACAGCAGCAGATTTAATTTAAAATGCTACTGTTCAATATGTCAAAGCTCAAATATTCTCTGGGAAGAAGCTTTAGTGCATATATATTATTAATGTACTATCAGAGAATAGACCCCTGAGTTGATTCTGACCAATGGCTCATCAGTCAAAGGCCACAGAAATCAAGTTTGGTAGATACGAGCAAATCAGAGAACTTTCTTACAGACATTCTTTTGAGGCAAGGAAAAGAAACAAAATATAGGAACTCCAAAGTTTGACCTTAGGAGGTAGAAACCTTAGGTTTATTGTGTGTGCTGCATGCATATGTTCATATGAATATGCACACATGTGGAAACCAAAGGTTGACCTCAGTGTCTACCTTGATTACTCTCCACATTATTGTTTTTACTTAATTTTATTTATCATTATTGTGTATGTATTTGAACATATAGTCTAACGCACAGGTTTGGAGGTGAGAGTACAACTTCTGGGAGTCAGTAATCTCTTTCCACTTTGGGTTCTGGGGATCCAACTCAGGTTGTCAAGCTGTTTGTGACTCCACTTATTCGAAGAGCTGGCTGTTTTGTGCAGACAGAGATGGTGTAATTGTAAAGATATATAAAATACAAGGACTAATGACTCACAGAGTATTGGTACCTGGAATATTCTAGCCACCTCTAAAGTAGATAATGCAAGTTCCTAAGCACTAGTATTTTCCCAGAGGAAGATGGTTGGAAGAGATGCTACTATTCAAACAAGTGACCAAGTGGATCAGACAGATGGCTGGGATATCTATGTCCAATCAAGCCTTGCAACCCTTAATCCCAGGTTTAACATGAAGGTGAATGAGGGTGCATCTTGCTGTTCCTCCCTTCATCAACATGTGTGGTAGGCACCCAGTGTCACCTAAGTACTAAATGAAAAAGACACAGATTTCAGACTCATCTTAATTCACCCTGAAAACTAGCCAGGCATTATTCTTAGACCATGGGGTTTTTTCTTCCCAATTCCTTTACTCCAAGACTAAAATTTCATTACTGAAACAAGTGGAAGAATAAAAACACTATCAAAACAAAGAAAATAAAAGTGATTTGCAATTCTTATTAGGCTCAACACTGTGGTCACAATACAGCAACTCAAAATCATGATCTGAATTAACTTACAAGTTAATATTTTATTTCCTTTGCTCCAAGGAAATTCCTGGAAGCTAACATCATCTTTAAAAATTGTTTCTCATATGTACAATGTTACCTATTATTTGATTTTATAAAACCATCAAATATGTTTTATAAAAACACTAAAAAGTCGACATATTTAAATTCTAAGTCTTATGTTTGATTTAGTGTACAAATGTATTACTCAAGAGCATCTTGCACTTATGAAACAAATTCAGGGCAACTTTTCTCCCCAGAGAACAGTGGTAGCCATTCTTGCTGTAAATGAGGCAACATGGAGAGCAGAAAAGACCTAGACTGAGGTGAAGCTCAGCCTCTGCCATTTGTTAACTGAGAAAAAAAATAAAAACCACAAGCAGAATACTTAATCTTTCCTCTATTTTCTGATTTTTTAAGGACTAATACTTTCCCTGCTACCTCGCAGGATTCTTTAAGTATCAAATGAGGTATTATCCCAAAACCACTTTTGAAATTTAAAGCACTGTATAATAGCAAGGAATTATCACGATATGCTACTCGAGTTTAAACACTCTACTATGAAGATTTAAAATCTGAATCTTTCCTAACACACTAAGAATCAAGATAATACAAAGCTGTGCAAAGTTCAACCAGGAATCCCAAAATTTGTTCGTAAACATCTCAACTATATCAAGTCTATAATTTTTTGCAGTAATAGCATCTAGCATTCCTTTGAACCTGCCCATGATATTGGACAGAAATTAAAGAATTCATCCATGCCTTTCTTTCATCTCACTTAGCATTTAATTGGAGTAGTTAAGGAAAGCTTCAAACTGGATTTTCTTTTCCTTTGAAAAGAAAATATGTATTAAGTACAGACTTGGAAAAATGTCTCTCCTCAAATCCTAAAGAGGGTCATCTAAGGGAGAGTTAAAAGTATTCTGCTTGGATTCAAGAAGTGACGATGACCAAGTGTGGTGGTGAAAATGTGGAATCACAGCACTTTGGAGGTAGAGGTAGGAAGACAAGGAGTCCTAGTCATCCTTGGCAAGTTCAACACTAACAGGAGCTGCATGAGACCCTGTCTCAAAACAACAAGAACTATGGCAATGGAAGGTTCTACTTGAGTAGAGAGCCATTGGCACTTTGTAAGGAAGCATGTTTTTACCATGAGAGCTGACCAAAGATGAAGCAAATAATTCCACCAGGAACTTCATCACACAAGGCATTCAAGTACATGCTGAACTTGGAAAGAAGCACAATGTACAATTCTTGGAAAAGTAAATGTCTTCCGTTGCAGATCCCCTAAATTTTTATACCCCCAGTGGGCTAATAACTGAATGTGTGTCATCACATACATGGGTCTTTTTCTTTATTGACACTCCCAGTGCCATTCTCCCTAGACTAAGACAGCAGGGGGAATAAGCCATTCCATGGGCCTTGTAAGATTGACATGAAAATACTATCCATGGATGTAAAGTATATAACACATAGTTATCACATGAATTCCAATAAAGATAATTTATCACAAATATTTCCAGTGCCTAGAGTGTCTGTTGAAGATGTATGTAATACTCAAAACACATGACAAACTAATGATGAGAGATGTACAATACACACTGATATTTAAAAGTTGTTTCAGAGACAACCTTCCAATCTCTCTAGCCAGCCTGAACTTACCTACTACATCATGAACAGAAACAAAGTCCTTCCTGCTTCCACAGCCAAGATTAGCAATTTCCAAATGCACATTTACTTGTGTTATATGGATCAAGATCTTCTCATTTTTTATGAATAAATACTCTAAATGTTGCTGTTTGGTTGAGATTTTACTGGATAAATCTTATTTAATATTGGCAAAGTCACTAGGTGACAATTATGTCATTTTCCTCTCAGAAACCGTATGCCAAGTTGACTCAGTACAACCACCAATTCCAAAGCACACTTATTTTTTGTGTTAGTCTCCAGACAAGCTGGAGACAGCACAGTCACCACAGGACAGGTGAACCTCTCCTGGTCATGCTGTGATTGTCCAGTATTGAAAGAAAATTGGCAGATCAAAGGCTCTGTTACAAAGGCTCAGGGAACCAACACTAACTCTGCTTAATAACGTTATTTGCATTTCATCTTAACCAGAGTAATGCTTGTTTGCTGATGGAACTTTTGATAGCAATCCTTCATCTTTCCCTCTGCCTGTGATTTCTCCTTCCTCCTAAGCATATTCAGCCAGGGCCAAAAAAATGTCAAATAAGCATTGAATGCAACCAGAGAAAGAGAAGTTGATCCCCACCAAACAGAACCAGAACCAGAGTACTGCTTAATATTTACGAATGGTTTGTTGTGCATGAACTACTTTCCCATGTTTCTGGACAAAGAAAGATACTAAAAGGCTCCACTTAATGACAGCTGAGATTGTTCTGAGCATTGTCCTATCTTGCTTCTTTTTACGACTGCCAATATAATTCCCTATACTAACTTTACTGCCAAGTTTAAAAGGTTATAGACAATGCATTAGATTCAGGGAGGTTGAACTGGCTTCAACATGGAAGATTAATATGAATATCTCTGTGAGACTCAGCTCCATCCAGGGGTAGCAAATCATGCCAGCCTGAATTCCACACCTGTAAACAAACTCTTCATATTAAAACTGGTTAGGAAAGCTATCTAAGTTTTATTTTTATTACATGTATTAATTCATTGTGTGTGTTTGTGTGCAATCATGTGCCTGTGCATATGTGTGCAGCAATCATGGAAGAACTTGCTGGGGGTTCTCTCATTTCACCACCATGTAAGTCCAGGGGCTCAATTCTCAAGTTGTCAGGCCATCTCACTGGCCCATGAAAGTCTTTTCATATGGTAGAATAAACATCTGAGAAACTAGAAGAAATTGCTTTTTATAGCGTGCACGCGCGCACACACACACACACACACACACACACACACGCACGCACACACTCACGCACACACACAAGCACATATATATATATATATATATATACACTTAAGTTTTATTTCTGTGCTGTGACAAAATATCCTGACCAAAAACAACTTAGAGAAGGAAGTGTTTATTTGACTTACGGTTATGGCTCATCAATTCAGGAAAGCCAGGAACTCAAGAAGTTAGTCACATCAACACTCAAGATGCAGTCAAGAGCAGAGAGCAATAAACACCTTGACCCTTGTTTGTTGTTTTCTCCTCATTGAGGGGACAGCCTAGTGAATAGTGCTGCCCACAGTGGGCTGGATCATCCTACATCAATAACGGAGGCAATCCTCACACACATGCTCAACTGCTCTAGATAATTCCTCATTAAGACTCTATTCTAGGTGGTACAGGTGATTCTAGGTTGTACAAGGTGACAGTTCAAACTAACCAACATATAAATATGGACAGATAAAAAGTGAGAAAGCTTGTAAGTAGGTATTTGGGGTATTATGCCAGGAAGCCTGACAGTTCCCATGAAAACACTGGCAGGCTTTAAACATCCAGAAGAAGACAAAGCAGGTATCAACACAGTGGAAATGTCACCCGTTTCACCACCCTACCCAAGGAGACCCATTCTTTAGCCAGCACTACTGTACCAGTATCCTCTGAACTTTCTAGTGTTCCTCAGTGAATTCCCTGGATAAAGTGTCAGGATAAACAACAGGCACAAGTGCGTTCATGCTGGGAAGATAATGCTTCAAGTGCACCAAGATCATCGTGAATTAAAGTCTTCTCTCACTGGTCCTCTCGGGCTGGTGTTCAGATCAAAGCTCAGTGAGCGATTGTGTCCAGCCTAGAGTCTATGGGGCTCATCCTCAGTCTTGTTTCTAAAAACCCACAAATAAGACTTACTAAAATAGGCACCCTCGACTCATTGAGCAGGCAATTATGCTATTCAGCTGGACAGTAAAAATATTGCCAAATATGGACAAGTCACACAGGTTTGTTTTTGTTTTGGTGGGATGGAGAGCATTCTGGAGCTAGATCACGGCTACTGGACTAAACAAACAACAACAACGAAACCACAAAGTTCTACAAATGTTTGGCCCTACTGCTGGTCCATGACAGCTGAGACCTTGATGGCTGACACATATATACTGCATTCCCAAGGTATAAGCATCTTCTTGTGCTCTACACAAGAATCAGTAAGTACAGTGTAGGGACCAAATATGCATCCCCCCAGCCATTTTCTGGAACATACCTTCATTCATTTCCATGTTATCTGTTGTAGCATTAGTGCTCAACATTGATACAACCCAACAGTTCTGAGGAGACTGACGGCCTACATAGCATATTTATTCTCTGGCTTCCTAGAAAAAGCTTACCATTCCCTGGTCCAAAAGCTAAAATTTGTTGTCACAACATATACCCACATTCATACAGTTGAGGAGATTCCAACAGCCCAGCCCGCTCATGAAGACAATGATGAAGAAAGGAGGCAGTGGCACAGGAGGAGGAAGAGGCAGCTCCTGAAGGGTCATGCTATAGAAATCTCTTGCAGAGCTTCGTATAGGGAGGCAAGTCCAGCTGAGCAAAAGTATAAACAAAGTCAGTCGTAGGCTCCCCAGCTCTACGGTCTGCATTCTCATTCTCTCCTTTATCACCTCCAGTCACCCCTATTTAATAGCATTCCAGAGACTGGCCTCTGTGCTCCTTTCCTTTTAGATATTCCCTGTAGGACTGTGCCTGCTACCAAGTACAGAGTCTAGAAATCTGAAATGGTGCCTGTCAAAATGATGTGTACATCTGCTATCATCAGCATGGGTCTTTCAAAAGCAGTAACAAAGACCATCCCCTTTTGAGGTTCCTAGAACTTTCTTTGGAATTGAGGGGACACATGACATGGTGTTAACAATCTAATTTCATGATGAGTAGAGAGGTGCTCTTTATGGACCAGTGGGTGGTGGCTCCTCAGAAAGGATGAATTGAGGAGTACTGGCCATTATGGGGAGAATTGTCACACCATAGGTGCTGATGAGGGTGTTAAGGAAACCTGCTGAGCAGTGGAAAGGATAGGGGCAGGACAAGAGTCTTCCCTGCCATACTATCAGAACACGTAAGTTAAACCACATGGACTATACGTGAAGAATAGAGGACAAGTAAAGCTTCTGAATTTGACAGACTGAGGGCTGAAGGTGGAGTGTGAGGGGAGGCAAGTGCCACCGGGAATCAGGAATATGGAGGAGGAAGAGGAGACAAATATGAGGAAGCTATGGACTCTGAGCATCCCAGCTCTAGAATACAATTTGGATGAAGCTCTGCTTAAATCTCCTAGGGACAAGGAAACTGCACGTAGCACAAGCTGCAAATTATTTCTGCAGTTTTTAGCTCATGTGAGGATGAGATCAATGCTACTTAAAAGACAGGCTGGATAATGTGAAAATTATCCATCCTGCTTTGTTCCATGAATCTTACCGAAGCATCGACTCAGAATGTCACAAAGCAGTCTATCTAATATCAGGTCACCTGTCCATAAAAATGCCTTAGGAAAAACACAATGTCATATTTGAAAGCTAATAATGGCATAAGACAGAATGATACCAACTTCCTAAGTTACAAAAATAAATCAATGCCGCCTGATGAAGAATCAACAGTGGATACCTTCCTACAACACTAAAGAAGTCTCTTTATCCATGGGCTGTTGAGAGTTTTTTACATACTAGAATTCTCTAGCCCATCACGTCTTTGTTTCTTTGCTTTCATTAGTTGTCATAAAATTCTAAAAGCAAAATTTTGAATTTACAATAAAATATAATAACTTATTATGTTCTATGTGATGTGCTAAGAGAGGTTGTGAATATGAGTAACACTAATGAGATTCCTGCCTGCCCCCATGATGTTCACAGTCCAGTGGAGGAAGCAGCCATAAGTAGACAGACAGGCACAAAGATCAAAGGCCCCAGGCAGGTCAGCCTAGGAACTGTAAATGTACAAACACAGCAGTCAAAACAATACAAAAGTAATTTCACTTTCAGTATTTCGAAGAACACAAAAGGGAATGTATTTCACAGTTCACAGACATGCATCTCCTGATACCATTCCCAACCCTCTCAGACCTCATAACTAACTCCAAATCCAAAACCTGAAATAAAACTAACTCACACCAAAACCTAAACCTCCAGACGCATCTCCAGACCCATGAGACATTCTTTATCTACCTCTCTGAGCTCTAACAGTGATGTTCACTGTGGCATCTATCTTAATAAGGAATAAAGAATCCTTCCTCTTCAGCAGAATACAATATAAGCTAAACTGAAAAAAAAAGTGGTAGATTCTCTTTAATGGAAGGGTGATCACTGAGTGGAGGTAAAGTCACAGATGTTGTGTGTGGAGACTCCTTATGTTGCAAAATAATTTAAATTGTGAGGGAATATGGGGGAAATAGGATCATTGATTTGGCATAGAGGTCAGGAGTAGCACATTTGTAACATTTAAAGCCAAGACCTGTGGCATCTAGACCAGCTATCAACCACAGACTTCTCCACGCAGTCTCCAGGCATTTATTGTACATGAATGCTTGAGTACCATGCATTCTCTAGGGACTGAAACAATATAGCCAGAGCAAAACTGGCACAGGGGACAATGGGGAGAGGTGTGACTGGAAAGAGAGGTGGGATAAAAAAGATGCAGGGTTTTCTTTGGTCGTGGTAAAAATAAAATTATATTTTACCAAGTACAATAGACATCTGCAAAGACTGAACGTGGGTCAGCATATGATCAGATGGCCTACATGTCCAGTGAAATCAGAGTGATTGAGAGGGTGAGAAGCAAGGAGCTAGGGATGCAGAGGACTCACACAAGAGTGTGTGGCGAGGAAGAGTGCAAGCCAGCAGAGCCTGGTAGGAGACTGATCTGAGGTGGAGGCAGAGGGCTATGGGAATGCCATTCTTGGCCTCCATCTGTTGATGTTTGAGCAAATGAGACTGGAAGACACAACTTGGGCTGAAACATCAAGGGCTCATGACTGAAATTTAATCAACTATACATTAACTGAACACTACTATATTTAGAAATACATGTGTCTAATTTCAACTGCAATGGCCCCATCATGTTTTATGCCCACAGCTTCTAATAGGTCCAGCAACAAGGAAGTACTCAATAAAAATTTTTAGAATGAACACAATTTTATATTGTAATTACTCCTCTGATATTCAGAATACCTAGGCAATACTTCTGATCAAAACAAATTATACTTGATAAAATATAATTCTGAGTTTGAAATGTGAAAGAACACACATTTATACACTCTATATAGAAACTATGTTTCAAGAAAATGTTCTTCCCTGGTAGAGTGTGAGTTTGAAGGAAATGCTATTTTATTTGACCTTTGGTTATTTAAATTTTTCTTTTTAATTCTGTGGCATGTGTGCTCTTTTTGTGACTTCCATTCCTTTGGGAAAGAGAGAGTGAATAAATTAAGAAGGTACACCGGATCTCACGGTGAATGGACCTCAAACTTGTGGAGCTTTGTGGCTACATCTCCACCCACCCTCCTTTGGGGCAGCTCTCCCTGAGCTCATCGTGGGAGACTGGAAGCTCAGGAGCCACCTGTCTAGATGACGGGTGTGCCACAAGCAGTGTGGCCCAGAGCCCCTCCCTAACTCTATGCTCTCCATCTCCGTTCCCATTCTCTCCCTGCCCTGACCATCAGTCCTGCTACTTAGTGAATGAACATCCTGGGCTAACTACCTCAGCAGGGACTGCCTGAGCTCTGTGCCTGAGCACTGTGCCCTCCAGGACACAGTTAAGAAATCTGAGGTGGCGCCAATGATAATGGCCTGTGTATCTTCAAAGGACTAAATAAAAATGGCTAAAAATTCAAGAATGTAGTTGGGCTGGTCAGGAGAAATCCAAGGCAACAGGACCTTTCCATTGCCCCTAAATGGTACAGAGGCCAATTCTGAACTTCCTGCTTTATCTACTTCTCTCCTCACTTTATCTTTTCTTTCTCTTTCCAGCCCTTCCTTTAAAAGGTTTTGGACTGTAGCACACACTACACACCTGCCATCCCAGCACTTGGAAACCTGGACGTGACAGAACCAGGAGTTCAAGTTCAACTTTAGCTACTAATGAGAATGAAGTCAACCTGAGCTATATGAAACTCTGTCTCAGAAAAAAAAGAAAAGAAAAGAAAAGAAGACTTTGTTGTTCTTTGAGTCCATTTATTTTATAATTTACACAGTTTGAACTTATTCCTGCACTACTAACACAAACACACACATACACATATACACACACCAATCATATATATATATATAAATAACCCCTGTGTATTATTCATAATAAAAACAAGCAAAATAAAGCAACTAAAAATAATCTATTTTAAATAACAAAATCTGAATGCAGTTGGATATTTAATGCCCTCCTGGATAAAGACAACCCTGTGCACTGAGATACCAAACTCTGTGATAATGTTGCTGTTCAATGTTGTTCGGTGTTGCTGATATGGTCCTGTGATTACTAGTTTCCTAAACTGGAAAATGAGTGGGATGTTTATTCATTTAGAGCTAAGCAGAGAATTCTTAAAAACACAGTAAATATAGGGGATTTGAGAAGATATCAACAGCCTCCTAACGAAAGTTCAAGCACCACTGTCTGCGGGCACTCCTATCCATATGAAAACCAGCTTTCTTGAATATAAACACTTGCCACCCTGCTTCTCAGATGACCAAATGGAATTATAGGAGACGAATGGCAACAAAAATCATTTTTGGAATAAACAAAAGCAGGCAATGCCTCCCAACCAGTCAGCCTCTTAAGCATTTAAATGGATGCTTAGAGAAGGCTCCCAGCTCTTCAGCACTTAAGCATCATTTAGCCCCATAATGCCTTCCACAGTCTCAACCACCACCCCTTTTAGCAGGGAAAAGGAGAGAAAACTCCTTCTTCCCTCCCTGTCCAAGTGGGTCACTGTTGTCTCTCTCTGTTCAGCCTTTTCTAAGGAGGTTGCCAAGTTCTACTGTGGTTCACTGCATATTCTAAATGCTGGAAGTGGTTATGGCCAAACAAGGTCAGAGAATATGCTGCTGAGCAAGGATGGGGGTGTGCTTGGGAAAGACAGAGGCTGAGATTCATGTGGCCTCTGGGAGATGCCTTGCTTTCAGTACATCCTCATTGTTTACGGTGCCTGCAGATTCTCTGCCTTCCTCTCTAATGTCCCAAATTAAGAGCAGGATTTAAATGCCTTAAAGGTGTCTGCAATTATTTTAAACAAACAAAAAAAAAAAAAGTCTAGTCATCCTATGAACAGGACTGTCGTTTTCGGTAAATAACACTAGGAAGCATTTCATCTGTCTTAAAAATAGCAATTCTGCTGATCAGCCACCACGGTCCTTTTCAATGCACCTCTAAGCCACAGTCCAGAGAGTTCCAGGAAGGCTTACAAGACTCAGGATAGGGCTAAGGATCCCCGGCAAGGGCTGACCTGCAGAGATGTGGAGGCTTGCTCCATTTCCGTCATTGTTAAAATACCACGGGGCTCTTGGTTTTCTTTATTTTCCATGAGTTCTAAGAGCATAATGATTTGAGATAATGGACAAAACGGGACAAATCTGACCCTTGAGCAAAACTGTAAGCATCAGGATTTACCCAGATTGTTCTGTTTCACGAAGAACAAGGTAAGACCTGTCTTAGAAATCTGGCAGCATGGTTACTAGGGCTTCCTGGTATAACGAGCTTCAAAAAGAAGCAGGAAGAAAGATAATAGGGTAGCCCAATACCTTAACAAAATCCTGGTTTTATCGGGCCCTACTTGTTATAACTTTTGCTTATAGACACCCTCAGGTCCAACTCTGAGTAATTCTGCAGAAAAGCATGTCCACCTTCTACCTCTCCCAAGCAGTCAACAGAACTCCAAAATAAAAATATGACTCTCATTCATAGTTCATTATATTCCTGGGCTGCTTCAACAGTATTCACAGATGTAGAATGCCACGTTCCCTGAAGGTGCAGAAGCCACCCTGAGTGCAGAGGAGCAACTGAAGCCTATCTACACCCCTGTGTACCTTGTAAAGCTGTGACTGCTAGCTGCCTGTGTCTAAAATGCCACTCCCCCCACCCCCACCCCGTCTTTCACAGCAAGAGAACCTTGATTCCAACCCAGATACAAACCCACTTGAATCAGGAATGATAACCTCAGCCTCCCCTCTCGTGTGCAGTCATATGACCAAGTTCTGGCTTGACTTAAGAAAAATACACGTTGTTAAAGGTTCATTAAAAGAGAGGGATTACTTTCTGCCACCTACCATGTGGATTTTATAGCTAGAATTCCAGTAGCTCTTTTATACTTTAAAATGACCAACACTGAAGACAGAAGGCAGATGCAAAGACAGCAGAAGAAAGCGTAAGCCTGACAGACAGCTGATCCTCGGAGAGCCACCCTATTAGACAGCCTCTGCTTACTACAGATTCTTGTACATGAGAGAGGATAAGCATTTACTTCATCACTTATCTTGTAGTACAGATGAGCTATTCGACTTAAAAAAAACTGAACAAAATGGTCACTGATATGTCTATCATTCAGTCCTAGGAGCCTGCCTCCTCTGAGACAAGACACTTAGCTGCCCTCCCCTGGAGAAACTCCTTCACTCAGAGATTCTACAGCCCAAGAAAAACATCAGAAAATTCCAGTCTTACATCTTTCCACAAAGACCAAAAGCTTGAGATCCACTCTGCCTCTGGATACACTCACTGTCCCCAGCATCCCATGCTACAGATTTGGACCATGCAACTCCAGGTGCCTCACTGAAGGAGCACAAGGTACATGAGGTTGACCATTCTGGATCACAGACTAGACCAACATTGCCCACTTACCACCTGTGCCAAAAGTGAATGCAACCTGTAATGAAGGCACCATGTTAAGGCAACCTTTAATACTGCTGACCTTTTATACTGAACTAAAAATGTTAGCTTTGTGCTCATATACATATTATGATCTTAAACATAAAATACTACTACTAGCAGCAGTAATAAGAGACAGCACCCTTTTATCAATAAACACCATATGGCTTACATTGTAGCATCTGGCTGGAACTTCACTGAGATGGTATTTGCAATTGACTAAACATCAGTATCCCCATTTTACAGATGCAGGAACTGAGGCTTTCAGAGGACAAATAACTTAGTGAAGACTGCAGAGAGCTACACCTGTAATTATAGCACAACTCAGACTTGTTTTAAACTTAATTAAAAAAAAAATCTATACAATCCTGTCTTTTAAAAGATAAGGGAGTCTTGAGCCAGCAAGATGGCCCAGCAGGTAAATGTTCCTCATATTCAAGTTGATGATCTGAGTTCTATCCCTAGAACCCATGTGGTGGTAGAAGAACAAAATCTATTCCTGAAAATTGCTCCCTTACCTCCATGGACATGCTGTGCTGTACATGCATGTACACACACACACACACACACACACACACACACACACACACACACACACAAACGCGCACGCTCACACAAGCACAATAAATAAAAACATAAAATATTTTTCACCAGAACTTCAAAAACCATCCTAATTCAATCTCAAATTTTGTATTAACACAAGCATTTCTTAAAATAGAAACAAGCAATAAATCTTGATAGAATTGGTCAACAAGTGGTGAACAATGCCAGAACACAATGAGACAAACCTCCAAAGTGTTCCCTTTTAATTCCATCTTTTTTAACAGTTTCCTTTCAGGGCAACCAATGTGTTCCCACGAGGAGGGTCATTATGTACCTCCTTAGTTTATAAATATCAAAATTACAAAGAAACACCCAACAGCGTGTTCTTGCTGGGTACAGCTCTGTGTGCCCTGTTTCTTTTGAAGTAGACCTGGGTATTTTCACCACTTTGTTGAGCATCCTCTTTAAGTCAGGGAAAAACAACACTGAAAGAAACCCAGTCCTGAAGCATTCATTGAATATACCCGAAACTCAGCAAGGAATGAAACAATAAGTGAGTTTAAAACAGAGGGAGGGCATCTGTCTTTATATTAGAAGCAAAGAATTTGCACATATGTACATATGTGTGGGTTTTCTGTTTAGTTGAAGGATATATTTTAAAACATAGTAATTGCAGGAAAATCTTGTCCTTATAATTCCATTTCTTGAGGGGTTAAAAGGTAAAAACTGAAAATACTCCTGAGAGAAGAAAGTTAAAGGGAAGGATTGAGCTCCCTCTTTCTTTCTTTTGAAGAAATTCACCAACATTCCTGTCCTCGGAGACCAGATGACCAGCCCTCAGTCTGCCCATGCCCATGCTCAGAGGCTCTGTATGCTACCAAGCACTAGCAGAGAACAGCTGCTGTGACTCATCAAGGATTTAAATAGTGGGACGGGACACCAAGAGTGCTTGAAAGGAGAAATGTAGGCTGGGGAGATGGTTCACTGGGGAAAGCACTTGCCAGCCGAGCATAATGCCCAAGTGTGAACCCTTAGCACCCAAGGAAAAGCTGGGCAGAGGTGACAGCTGGCCTTTAATCTCAGAGCTTGAGAGGCAGAGGAGATCCCAGAGGCAAGGTGGCCAGCAGGTCTAGCCAAATCAGTGAGTTCTGGGTCCAACTGAGAGACTCTGACTCACTACATAAAAGGCAGACACCAGGGAGATACCCGATGTCATACTCCAGCCTGCCATGCCCCCGGCACAGACACACACACACACACACACACACACACACACACACACACACACACACATCACATGTGTGTGCAAGTGCACACCATAGACACAAATAAATTTTTAAAGTAAAAATACTCACAAAGCCATTTCAAACTGTTCCAGCCATTTTTTCTTTAAATCTTTTGTTTTGCAATAAAATTCTAACCCATTTTGTCCTTGGGTATGGATGAGGTAGAAGCCATAAGACCACTGTGAAAATGAATAGTCTTCAAGTTAATAATTATCATTTGTTAAAAAAAAATCCAAATTTATTGGAGTGCCTAACCCTCCACATAAAACCTTATAGCTCAATCAGCATTAATACTGATGATTATAACCAACTTCATATTGATGAGAAAATCATTGTTACCATATCGATCCTAGGAATTAAAAATGATCAGATTAGCTATGTAATGATCCCATCATAGCTCACAGGAGCCTGTACCAAATCAGTCTCTGAAAACTAAATTCCTGAACCAGTAAGCAGCAGTAAGGTGTACTAATGTGCATCTGACTCCAGATTTGCAGGTTCTATATTCAAATACTCAACAACTGCAGATGAAAACAGCATTAACCACATCTGTACTCAACATGTTCAGACTGTCCCCCTTGTCATTTTTGCTAAACAATATGGTACAACAGCTGCTTACAGGAACTTAAGTGTTGTCTTAGGTATTAGAAAGAACCTAGAGATATTTGAAATTATAGGGACAGACATGCATGGGCTATATGCAGACACTAAGCCATTTTGTATAAAGGCTTGAGTGTCTGCAGATTTAGGCATCTGCCATGGAAGGGGTGGTCTGGACACCAAGGGATAGCTGCACTTGAATATTGAAAGCTCTACATAAATTACTAATAGCAACGTCCCGGAAGGTCACCTTTTTATTTTCTTTGTCAGTGGTAGGATTGTTGGCTATCTTGTAATGCTGCAGATCTATGATTTCCTTCATCTCATAGTTATCCCCTTTCCTTTTACACACAATCACTGCCAAGTCGAATAAGAAGATGTGCCTGAAAAAGAGAGACAGCGCAGTTGACTGACAGACATGATTTAGGAGCTCATGCATTTCGCTTCCTGGATGTGATTACGCCAACCAAGCATTCTTCTTTCGGGCCACATGGGAAGCGATGAGGAATGCAGGCTCACAGAAGCATCACAGGCCTCCACAACATCGGTGGAGAAATGGTGCCACTCCACCCCAGCTCCCCTCAGCTTAACAACAAGAAAGGGAAGCACCCTAAGAAGAGCAGCATATAGACTACATTGAAATATATATTGAAAGTACACGGTGAGGTAAGCCATAAAGCTACTCATGAATAACTGATCTCTTATTTAAAAGCCAAAAACTCAGAAAAAGTGTTCATAATCAGGACAGTAGCTCTCCTACTACCTTCAAAGCCTGGAAAACTCTTCATCCCTTCCACAGACAAGGCAGAAAATAAATTCCCAGGGTCCCCACTCAGGTGGGAACTACTGTCCTTCTAGGTGAGTGAACCCAAGCTGGGGGATGTGTGTGAATCGCCAAAGGTCATATTGATGGTGTGGTACAGAGTAAGATCACACCCAGGCTAACTTTAGAGCCTGCGCTTTCGCTCCTTACGTTGGGTGTCACAATTTAATGGGTCACCTTAAGCACAGCTTGGGTGTAAGAGAAAACTGCAAAAACAGGAAAGCGATGGTTAAGTTTCTGTGCTAATATTTCTTTTTTCTTTTTCTTTTTTTTTCTTCCTTATTAAAAGCCATGTTAATTGGGGAAGGAAATGAACCCTCTAACCTTATCATCCAGCCGCAATAGATGCGTGCTTTTTTAAAACTCTCGGTGATTAACACACATATTCTTAACCAACGATTGTGACAATGACATATTCACGGTGCTCAAACACTTTCCTCATCCTCAGACTCAGAAGTGTGGCTCCTGAGAGCTACCTGTGGAATCCGGGCGTCAAGGCGGAAGCAAGAGCTGATGCTGCCCCCTGCTGGCAGACTTTCTCTTCTGCAAGAGTCCAGGAAATCACCACAAAAGCACCAGTTTGACAATCATGTTTCCTAGTGGCGACTGCTCAAGGACACTGTCCAAAAGCTTCCCTAAATAAAAATATAACTAGATAGTCCCCATTTGACCTTTCTTCTCTGGGTGCGTTGCATTATTTTTAGTTAATTTTTAAATGAATCTGCTTTTTTAAAGGCAATCATGGTTTTTGTGGCAATTGTCTGGTGGCATTTCACAATCGGGAGTCATTTTTTCACCTGTCTTATTTTCAAGGGTTTTCATTTAGCCCTTAAAGACTTAGGCAAATCAACACAGTACAGACTAGAAAGTGAGGTAATCCATAAAGCCTACATTAGAGAATGTAAGGGACCACCGACTGGCCTGTCCCCGTGCCTGACCACCCCCACCCCGTCCTAGAACAACGGACACAAGGTGCCATCGTGCCTGTGACAGCAACTACTAATTGTGAAAGGGCGCAGTGCTCCGATCTTCTCACCTCTCTTGCTTCGTATGCTTGTCCAGTGTGGTTATTCGGATTTCACCGTCTCCCTGAGGTCGCCCAAAGAGCAAAACTGGCTGGTTCTAAAACATAAACGCATTTGTAAATAAATAGAACATGTGTGTCTGACCTTTTCACAATCACATACAAACAGAAGTAAACATTAGTAAAGACATTTTCCTGGACAACTACCCTATTACAATTGATATCATTTTTATTTATTTTAACACAGTTACTCTGAACACACAAGACTTTGATATTAGATATGCTACAAAAATCCATCTGTCTCTGTAATTACAGCAGGCATATTGCCGACACCACTTTTACATGTGATCTTAAAAGGGAAGTGACCAGAGCTGGATCTAACCTCCCTGAGGACTACATGCCATGGTACCAGAAGGTACCTCTCAAGCTTCCAAAGGTAGGAAGCAACCAGCCGTCCCACCCAGCTATGATGCTTATGAAACACATCAATGACCAGCATGGCATAATAACCATAGACGTTCACAGAACTTGACAGTAACCAAGAGCTCTCTAATTGGACTTATGGCCCATCAATAAAAAAAAATCTTGCCCGGGACTGGAAACCTATCCAGTTAGCTAGGGCTAGCGAAGTCATAGATCTTGGAGGAGAACCTACTACCATCCCTTTACTGAACTAGCACAATCCCTAACTACAGTCTAAGTAGTGATTCTTATACCCACAGGTAAGTGTAGTCCCCACCCCTCACCAAGGAAACTTCATTACAAAAAAGCACAACCAATTAAAATGCAAAGTTGTGGAGCCCAGTCCTAACTCAAATATCTACAACACAACTCCTGAACTTTAGGCTCAGGGACCATTGCAGAAAAGGAGGCAGAAAAACTGTAAAAGTCCAAGGAACAGCAAGTTTTCTGTGAGACCCTGTTTCCTAAAATACCAGAGAAGCTATACCCATGAAGTTTCCCCAGCAGGACTTCCGAAACATGAGTTGAACAAAGACAGATAGACTTGCAAATGCGGAAGAGGAAAGATCACAAGGACTCAAACCTAGACAAAAAAAAAAATAAATAAATAAAAAAAAAATAAAGACAAGTAAGAAATGCTGAGAATGAGAGAATAGCCTTCTCTGAGTTGAGGGTACATCAATTGGTTATCCAATGCCAAACGGCCAGTTCCAGAAATATATGCATATAAGTAACATTATACAAACTGAGCAGGTTGTATCTATACAACAATTAGCAAAAAAGAGGCCATGAATTTGAAAAAGAACAAGATGGGGGGTAACTTGGAAGTGTTTGGAGGGAGTAAAGGGAAGAAAAAAATGATGGATGTAATTACATTATAATCTCAAAAAATAAAAAATATTATTTCAAAGAAGAAGTTCAATTCCAAAAAAAGAAATACTGTAATAATTTTAACTGGAAGAAGATTCTAGTAACTAATATTTGTCATACATTCAGGGTGGCATAACACAGCCTCTATCTTCATAGAACATACCACCCACAGGGAAGCAATACTTACAGAAGCATGTAATTGCAGATACATAATTATCCCAAAAGCAGAGGATAGGAAGGGGATATAATTTCATCTAGGGATTCAGGGATGGATTCCTTAAGCTAAGAGCTCCAGGATGAAAAATTTTGATATAACAATTAAATGAGATATTTCCACAAAGGCAAAGAAATAAAATATTTTCAAACTACTAATAAACACACAGTACTTGTTAAGAGAAAAAAAGAATTAACTAAACATTATAAATGACATCTAGAAAGTTCATTCTAATAAAAGATATGTGATTTCAAGAAAATGATAAAATAATAAATGTTTGCTGTCAAAATCCCATTGTTATACTCTAGAATAAACAGAATAAAAACTTCATCTTAAAATTCATATAGGGGGCCAAGTGATGGTGGCTCACTCCTTTAATGCCAATACTTGGGAGGTAGAGGCAGACAGGTCTCTGTGAGTTTGAGGCCAGCCTGGTCTACAGAGTGAATTCCAGGGCAGCCAGAGCTGTTACCCAGAGAAAACCTGTCAAAGAAAACAAAAACAAGACATAAAAAAAATCATACTGGAACCTCAGGGGACCCTTGGATAACTAAATGAACCCTGAAAAACAACGAAGTTGGATACTTCATACTCCCTGACTTCAAAACTTATTATAAAGCTAGAATAGCTAAAATAGTACAGCATTGGCATAAAGACCAGCAGATCAATAGACCAGTGGAATAGTAGTGATCCCAGAAATAAGACTCACATATTAGCCACAATTGTTTTCAAAAAGTTCCAAGAACCTTCAATGGGAGAAAACACTGTTCTTGAACAAATGATGCTAGGACAACTGTAAGTCTATAAGAAAAAAAGAATGAAGTTGGACCTTAACTTTATACTGTATCTCAAAATGACTCCTTGGAGCCGGGCGGTGGTGGCGCACGCCTTTAATCCCAGCACTCGGGAGGCAGAGCCAGGTGGATCTCTGTGAGTTCGAGGCCAGCCTGGGCTACCAAGTGAGCTCCAGGAAAGGCGCAAAGCTACACAGAGAAACCCTGTCTCGAAAAACCAAAAAAAAAAAAAAAAATGACTCCTTGGAGCAAAGATCTACACGTAACAGCTGACACTATGAAGGCCTTACAAGAAAATAGAGAAAAGGCTTCACAGAATTAAATTTAGAAATGAGTTCTTAAATGTGACACTAGATGGATGTATAGGCAAGAAAGGAAAGGTGGGTAAATGAGAACTCAGGGCATCACCAACGCTATCTATAGAAGAGGGTCTCAAGTACCCGTGGAACAGGGACTGATGGGTATACACATGTATAAATAACTCCTACAAACACACATGCACATATCTGCAGGCACATACACACACCACATCACATAACAGGACTCAAAATTAGCCAAGGTATTCAGATGGACATTTCTCCAAACATGTCCAATGAATACCCAAAACAGTGTTCGATACTTTTAATCATGGGAAAATGCAATCAAAACCAGAAGCAGACATGATTTCATGTCCATTTGGATATATATTTTGCATGTGTGCTTAGAAAAATGAAACATTAAAAAGAGGCCTGAAAATGAGTGCTGGTCAAGTTTATGGAGAAGCTGGAATCCATTTAGATTGCTAGTAAGAATGCAAACAAGGGCAGCTGCTCTCCAGAATGGAGTGGATATTACTCAAAATTTAATCACAGAATGACCATAGAGTTCAGAAATTCCACTATAGAACCTAAAGAAATTGGAGTGGACATCCAAACTGACATTGGCATACCACACGCCGCAGCATTATTTATGACACTTCAAAGAGGAAGCAACCAAATGTCCTCTGAATAAAAAGATATAATATGGGATCTGCACATACAATGATACATCAGATAGCCTTACCTAGACAAAACTCACACTCTGCAACATGAATGAATGCTTATGGCATGAGGCTGAATAAAATAAACTGGTCACAAGAGCACCAATACCATATGGGGCAACAAAGGGGCTGAACTCATAGACAGAAAGAATGGTGCCAGGGACTGCCGAGAGAACAGAGTTGGGAGTCTGTGCTCAGTGAACACGGTTTCACAGAATTAAGAGTTCTGGAGTTGGATGGAAACAATGGGTATACAAGATTATAAATATACTTAATGTCATATGTACACATAAATGTTTATGGTGGTCAATTTAATGTTACTCATATTATCACACTGTCAATGCTATGTACCTGTCAGGAGATACACTATGGAATTCTAAAAGGGAAAGGGTGATGGGAGGTTAGGAAATGGGATTGCCTTTAGATTGGACCTTGAAGGAATGTGAGACACTATAATGGGGAAGAATACTCTAGGCTCTGAATAAAATATGTTCAAAGACAGAACCACGAAAAGCTCTAGAAAACTGGAGAGTTACAAAACAGCATAAGTCCCATGATGTAAAATATGTGGGCAGTTGTTCACCGAATGAGTTCAGAAAATGTTTTAAGTTCATCATTGCGTACTTTTAAATGGGTGATTGTTGATAACCACAGGAAAAGTCTTGGCAAGCTTGGGAAAGAAGGTTAATTAGAAAACAGTTGTTTAAAACAAAACATATAAAGAGACTTTTGGTTACAGGGACTGTCAAGGAAGCAGGCGATGGCACCAATGAAACAGAGGTGGCTGTACATGGGAAAAGAAAGGAATGCTCAGGGGCATTCGGAACACAGCGGTGAAATCACTTTGCCAAAAATACCTCAAAGCCATTCTTCTGTGCACTTCCTACAGGTGAGCCAGCCCTCCATTCTCTCTGGAAACCATTTCAATAGCAACTCAGCTGCCTCCCTAATGGGACTCCTTGAAATACAAACACAGCTGGGACGCTCCACTCTAGGGCAGGTAGAAGCTGTCCTAGATTTCCGCAGCAGTCACAATGAAGCCCTAACCTATCCTTGGATCCAAGGTTATGCAAGCTATTCCCATCCCCTGTGACTGCAGAGAGCTCATCACCTTCTGTTCTCATCACTTCTAGCCACCCTTGCCTCTCAGCTTCCTGAACACACCAAATGCTTCTTACCCATCTCTGGACTTCCCACTTTCAAGGCATTGCCTGGATCACTGACCCAATATTTCTTCTTCTGGCTTCTCACTCTCTGGACCCAGTTCAAATGAAGTGACATGAAAGGACTTTCTCTAGCCATTAACACCTAAACTCAACTCGGACTCTCTTTACTGTCCTCTAGGACTCCTGGGAGAAGAGGCCGTGAGAGACTGAGGGAGAGAGGCAAGCACCAGAGGTTCCCAGGCAATGGTGAAGTCACAGGTGACATCACACGAGTGTGAAGACCAAACAGACACAGGAGGGGGAAAAACCAAGGCCGGACAGCCGAAAGTTGAAGGTAAACCATCTTTTCCTCAACAGCCGCACTCAGGGCGTCCCAAGATTTGGGGACAAGGGGAAGCTGGATGGGAGGATAATTACATACCAAATTTTCTATAGATAGCTGAAACTGCTTAATTTCACGAAGGGTCTCATTATCTCTTTTCACTTCATTCACATATTGTGCCAAGTCCTAAAGAATAGGAAGAAGGGTGCAGAAAGAACACACAGGAAGATTAGCGATACAAGCTGCTTTGAAAGAAAAACACATCATTAATTCCATCAATGATGAAAGTCACCACCGTCACTTCTCAGTGACAATGAAATGAACACTCAGTCAATCAAAGCTGCGTCTCAAAGCCCATTTTAAAATGTGGGGCATGCAGCTGGGAAGTCTGAAGAGTTGCCGTTTACCACACCCCTGAGGAGAGGAAGGATACTGCTGCTGCCTTAAAAGACAAAAAAAAAAAAATCTGCAGCAATACAAAGCCACACGGAAAGTAGGTCAGGAGATTTTAAATTCCGGGAGCATTAATGGCCGACCTTGACAGGGGTGCATCTCTCCCGGGTTAGATGAAGGGCAGAGCTGAAGGATTAGCAGCTAGGAAAAAGTAACAAAGTTACATGGTGCCCTAGCAAGACGGTCATTTGAAACCAGTTAATGTCTTGTTAGCTCCAGAGAAGGCTCAGTCAAGAAGGCTAGTTCAATTTCAGAGTTAATAAACGAGAAACATGGGAGAGGTAAAGAACAGAGCTGAACAAAAACAGGAAAAAGAGAACAAAAACCTCCAGCCATTCTTCTCGACCTGCCTTCACTTAACTTAAAATGGCTTTTTTTTTTTTAAATTTGCAAAAGCATTAGCTAATCCTCCCATACTGTAACTGGCTATTTTTATTTTGTGTGATCTACATTTTCCTGTTTTCTAAGTTTTGTTTTCTCTCTTTTTTTTTTCTTTACCCTGTTTTAAGCAACCAATAGGAACAGAACTCTGCAAACAGCAACTCTTAAGTATGTTCTCAGGGAAGCTTGGCTTTTGGTAGGAGCCATCCATAAATGACTTCCTTAAGGACACAACATTTGTTGATTTTTCTAGCCACAATAAATGACCGAGTAATGGTCATGACACCCATGCTAACATCATCTAAACAGCAGAGCCAGTGCGAAGAGTAGTCCAGAGCACTGTTAAATACTTAGACAATGCACCGTCATTGCCTTTCAAAAAAACAAGTACGTGACTCTGTTTCAGTTAGAGCTCAGAGTCAAGTTGACTAAGCATAATGTGAAATTTGGGCTTTTGGACATGCCCCCAACAAGTTCACAACACCTGCCTTTATCCCTCTATGTGCCTTCTTGACTTTCAGGTTTAACTGGGAACAAAATCCCTAAGTGAAATCCTTGTACAGCATCCACCATGGACAACCTGGCAGAGGATCAGTCTGAGGAAGGAGAACCACACTGGTGTTCCTATGGCCCTCTGCTTATTCAAGCCAACAGGCACATAAACAGCACATAGCGAGTCGTTCCTGGAGGCTATAAAAGTTAGCAAACGGCAGAAAGTAGTATTATCATACCTCTCGGTTTTTGGCATGTTTTAGTCTAGCACTTAAATCCATATAAAAATTCTAACTTCAGAGGCTGATGCAGGAAGAGTGCCACAGATGGAGGCCAGTCTGGGTGACAGCAAGTACCAGGAAGTTCTAGTCTCAGAAAACAAAAACAAACAACAACAACCACCAAAAAAAAAAAAAAAAAAAAAAAAAAAAAAAAAAAAAAAAAAAAAAAAAAAACACCAATAACGACATAACAAATATCTCCCTCAGTAAGCGACTTTGCTCTTCTCACCCATACCAAGCATGCATGTTGGCGGGCACACATATGCACGCTAGCCGTTCGAGTCCCATGGTCTCTAGGCAGGAATAGAAGACACGAGCAAGCTGCAGCTCTCTCACCTTCATTGCATCCAGGGCCAACTTCAGGTTCGCCTTCTCCGTAGCATCGTGGGTGTGTTTGACCAGTTCCTGTTTGGAAGACGCAGGTTAGCAATGCTTTCCTTAAATTTAAAACTAACACTGAAGAAACAAACAGAACATTTTTAAAACACCAATGAGAAAAACATTAAAGACGCCAATATCTGCCTCTCCACACCGTGATAATTTTCATGTTGACTGTCCCTTTCAGCCATACTCTACCCTCACCGTCACGCCCGTCGGTTTCCCGGATGTTATGCAGGATGGCCTAACCTCTGAGGAATGGATGCTTCTCTATCCCATCCCACACACACTGCTTCTCTAAGACTGTCGATTCTAATGCCACATCTCCACTTTGGGGACAAGAGGATGCTTTGTGTGTTCTGCTGTTACTGTCTTGTTTAAATGTCCTACATCTCTACATACTCTTCTGTCTCAGTTTCCTTTCTCTTTAGAGAGTAGCTGTTCCCTAAATATTAACCCTTTTATTCTCGTTTTACACATCCTCCAAATTTGATCCCAGCCACTGTCATATCAACTGCCACCCGATGAGGCCATCACTCTGCAGTTTACCTGCTCAACCCAGAAACCACACCCGACACCAGACTCACACGTCCAACTAAATAATAGTCCCACAGAGCCCTAAGTCCAATAAATCCCCAACTTGTTCCACCCTTATCCAGGATGAAAGGACCACTGACGGTGCTGGATTAAGTAGTGGCATTCCCATTGGTGTGATAACTGAAGCCAAAGCCTGAAATGGTGTCCCAGGCTCTCCATCCTCTCTCCTCCCCTATGTCTCATTGATGCTAACCTTGATCCTGCCCTAGAGGGCACTTACTTTCCTGGCGGTCATTTTTTCAACAGGTTATTCTGAAGTGCTTCGAACTAGACTTCGGACCTAGGTTCTCTCCTTCCAATAATCTGTTCATGCCTCTGACACCAAGCAGGTCTCTAAACTCTGAGTTCTACCTTGTCCCCACACTGGTTAGACTGCAGTGAGTCCCCAAAGGCTTCCATTATTACCCAATACCTCCTAGCTCTCACACGCTGGGTCTGGATTCTGCAAACTTCTCTTCATCCCTTTCTCTCAACTTCCACCCAGACAACCTACCTCCTGCCCACACTAAGTAACCTACAGTTCTCAAAGGGTATTCTTATTAATGCACAGGACATGGTGTTCTCTCTTAGAAAGCTCCTCCCCTCATCCACCTGCCAAACTTACACTAGTCCTTCAAAGACCAATTCACAAACCATCCCTCTAGGAAGATAGAAGATGAAGCCTCTCCTGGGGTCCCCAGCGAACTGAGGTATAGTGGACTCCTTTGTGTCCCTTCTGTGTGCCCATCACATTGCTAGACTTCAGAGGTCAGCTTACTGGGGTGGGTCCTGTTACACAATACATTCCTAACACTGTTTGGCACACACACAAAAAAAGCTACTCAAAATTCTCTAAAGGCCTCAGTGCTGGTTCTGTTTCCTGTTACAAACAGGACCTACAGAAAGAGAGAACTACCAAGTATAAAAACCCGCCAAAATCCTGTTTTTATTCTCACTTTGTTAAATAAAATAGAAAATTACTCTTAATGGTTCCAAAACTCCCCCTATAAAATGTTTTAAATTTTATAAATCATGATCATCAAATCAGCCAACAGCTGAAAATGATTTCCTTATAAAATCATGAAAGAGCAATAGAAAGGAGAAAAATCACAAACCAATAACCACATTTTTAACAAATTTCTAGACACCAGACATTTGCTCCAAAACACATCGAAATTAAAAAAAAAAAAAAAACTCTAAACTTTTTATCTCCATGTAGTACCCAGAATAAAGCTCCCTATTTTTAAACACCATCATGGAATCTCTTGAAATCTAAAATACAAAACATCAGGAGAAAAAACCAGTGGGTCAAGTCAGGAGTTTCAAAACCATGTCATTGTATTCCTTAGTTTATGAGGCTGGACAAAAATCTTAAGAGGTCGCAGAGTCTTTCTCTTGATCTGAAATCTTCTGAATTCTTCAATCACTGCTTCACTCCATCAAAGCAACAAAATAAATCATTATCTTATTTTGGACATGTTTTTACCTCCATGATATCTTGAAAGCTGATTGCCTGAGTCGTCCTTATTATTTTTTCATAAAACTCAATTTGATTAAGTTGCTTTGAGTTTAGGTCTCATAAATGTTTTAATGCATTTTTTAAGAAATAATCAGGGCTTGAATTTTTCTGATTTCTCAGTAGAACCAAAATAGAAATGACTAATAATTGCATGGCTACAGTTCAAGAAATGTAATATACAAGATATACAAAGCACAGAAGACTCAAAATTCTATTTCACGTACAGGTAGTAGTTTTTTTACAATGACATTCCAGGAGCATCAGCTGGGTTGGCACACTAATACAATAAGACATTTCTTTGGAGCAGAACTAATAAGCCTCCTGGTATAGCTATCAAATTAAATTTATAAGACTCTCCACCCTCATTAGAAGACTAACTGTGGAAACCATAAACTTCGTGGGCTTTAGTAAGAATCACCTCACAGTAAGTGTAGCCTTATTACATTTAGTGCCGTGAAAAAGCAATACAGCCCACAACACACTCCTCTATTAATTATTGTGATAAGATGGAGAATCTGATGAGGTTAATCTGATCAGATTCAGGTACATTGACTCACTGGCAAATGGTTATTGCTAATTCCGAAAGATGCCATTGAAAGCATATCTGTATTTGTTCCACTCCCTTTTTTTTTTTTTCCTTTTTTCTATCCTGTTTGACGAACACAAAATGTGACTTTTTAGTAAATACAGATCTTTTTTTTTTTTGCTAAAAGGAAAATAAAATGCTTAGTTGTCCTGGTCATTTCACACTGAACATTGATAATTCAGAGAACGTGCAGCATGCTGCTGATGCGCCACGGTGTCCTGTGGGATGAACAAATGCAGGGTAGAGCGTGGTTAAAGTACAGACCTGGAGGAGGAGGTGGTACTTCAGTACACGCTGCATGGGAACCACCAGCAAATCTCGAAGAGTAAATTTCCCGTTATTTGCTCTTTTTGAACATTCCTAATGCAATGGATTTCAAATTTGTTAGTTTTCTCAAAGGACGTCATAAAACACTACAAGATGAAAAGTCTACAAGTAGAATCCTTTTAAAATACTTTTGCTCTTTTCCTTCACAATACTTCAGTTCAAACAATAAAGTGTCTTCAGTTTTTTTAAAGCAAGTCTTAGAATATTTCATAATCGTAATATGAATCAAATGAACTATTTCATCAGTGAAGATTATTTTTATAGCACATAATCCTAGCCCTCCAGAGTTTTCCTTTAGAGTGGACTCCCACATTCCCCATAGGCTTATGAAGCAGATAGCAGCAAGCCCCCCACTCATTAAAAGTGGTGGGTTCATTCACCTTCTTGCTTGGTGTCATGAATTCTATCCAATTACACTTTCCAGTCGTTCCTCCACCCCCCCCCGCCCCCACGCCAAAACAAACAAACAAACAAACAAAACAAAACAAAACAAAAAAAAAAACATCCCTTTTCAAAAGCATTCTGCTAGGCTTTAAGATGAATCTCAATCAAAATCATTTCTTTTATCTCTTCCTCCCCTCCTCCCTCCATCCCTCCCTCTTTTGGTCTGTGTACATGTACACCTTGTGGCCATTTAATTATCACTGTAAAGAGTATCTGCCCCAATATAACCTTTTGGACTAAAGACATGTCCCTTAAGCCTCTAAAATTATTTTTTTTAAAACTCTCTGTTTGCTTAATAAATATTTATTGAACTAAATGAAGTGGAAAATGTGACTGAATATGTTAAAATAGAAACCTGCTACCACAGTTAATATTTTTAAAGCCTCAGATTTTACTTATTTAATCCTCTTTTAAAAATACTTTAAACTGGGCATAGTGGTGCATGCCTATAACTGTAGCACTCAGGGCCTGAGATGGGAGGATTGATGTAAGCTTGAGGCTACACAGTAAACTTTGTCACAAAACAAAAAACCAAAAAGTTTACTTTAATATTGACTTCTTCACTCTTGATTGCAGCTGTGACCTTGGATTAAATAATTTGAATTTTAAGTATTAATATATGAAACCCTGGCTATGTGACTTGGGCAAATACTATCCTCCCTTGACCCTTTCTCATATATATCCATCATAATATATAATATATACTAACGTGTGTGTGTGTGTGTGTGTGTGTGTGTGTGTGTGTGTGTGTGTGTAAAATGATGGCTATTCTTAGTTGTTAACTTGAGTATATCTGGAATTAACTAAAACCCAAGTAGCTAAGTATACCTGTAAGGGATTTTTTTTATTAAATAATTTGAAGTGGGAAGCTCCACCTTTAATCCAGATCTTTTGAGGTAGGAATATCCACTTTTTATCTAGACCACACCTTCTGGCAGAATCCTATATAAAGGACATGGAAGAAGGGAGCTTTTGCTCTTTGCCTGCTTGCCCTCTCTTACTGACTAGTTGATTTCTTCACTGGCATTAGAACCTACTTCTTTGGGATTTGAGCACATACTGAAGAACAGCTGAGACATCAAACCTCGTGGATCGAACAACTACTGGATTCTTGGATTTCCCATTAGTAGCCATTGATGGACTAGCTGAACCACCATCTCTAATCCATTCTAATAAATCCTCTTTCTAGATAGGGTCTAGAGAATCTGACTAATAAAAATTTTGGTACCAAGAGTATGGTATAGATTCTTTCTATCAATTTCTCTAGAGAACCTTGACTAAAACATATATACATTGTTATTCCCAAAGATGTCAAAATGTCAAAGAATTGCTAGAGAGAAACCCTGTGAGTTCAACATTCTCATACAATTGCAAGTGCCCGACCAAGGACTTCTTCAGTGTATGGAGTTACTTAAGATAACATGTGGGTCATGAATTTATTCCTTTACTTGGTCTTAGGTTTTCTAGCACATTCAAAGGCATTCCTGGGAGCTATGGCATTAACATCAGTGATTCTAATAACCATGATGACTTTATGAGTGTTGTTTGATTACAGAGCTAGGGCAAAATGAACTAGAAAAACGTGTTGATTGGTTATCTGTGTCTTAACTACCACAGTTCATTAGGAAAATAAATGTTTCAACAGATTCCCTGTATGTAGATGGATGAACATGTGTGTGACAGCTTGTGCACACACATGTGGAGACCAGTAGACAACCTCAGGCGTTATTTCTCTGGAGCCATTCACACGGCTTCTTGGGTCTCTCACTGGCCTGTCACTCAGCAGACAGGCTCTACCAGCTGGCCAGCAAGTCTCAAGATGGGGGTCTTCCCATCTCCACCTCCCAGAGGTGAGAGCATAATCATGCACCATCACATCCAGCTGTTTTATGTGGGTTCTGGAGGTTGAACTCAGGTCCTCATGCTTACACGAACAGCTCTTTACTGACTGTACTATCTCCCCAGCCCATGAGTTCAACTGATTTCTTGCATTCCACAGATTATTGAACATTCCAGATCATGAGTCTCAACTAGGAGGTCAAATCATTACTATAATGACTGGGTCTTCTCTCCTCCATTGCATTTTAAGCTCTTTGGGATGGAAGAGTTGTTTTTTTTTTTTTTTCAATTCTAGGCCATCCAAACTTAGTGCAAGGAATAGAAATTTGTACATATAAAATCACAGAAGTTTATTTAAAATTACTGGGAGGGATATCAGTTTGTTTAAGCTTCAAGTTCGGTGGGAGGAACGTTATTGGCATCAACTACATCGCAGATGGAGACTGGGGTTTAAGTTCTCATCACTGAAAGTAATTAAGGGACATACATAATTCTTCTGAAGTAATCTATCACCACTTGCCCTAAACTAAATCTTAATCAAAAGGACTATCATTGAGTTTAACCTTAGACTCAGAAGAAAAGGTAGACTCTCTTACCCCATACCCTACGTTATCTTGACTCCAACACAGAAAAGACACACATACTCACACATAATACAAAATAATAACAACCAGAAGAAAAAATAACCATCAAGGAAAGAAGATGGAAATGATGGGCATCGAGAGTAAGACAGCTTTCATAACATCCCGTGGGGTGCCCATGCTACACTTTCTCATTACATTCTCCCATGTCAGGCCCTGTTCAGAAGAAGACATCTGAGCTGAGTGAAAGGCTGCATGCTGAATTGCAGTTTCTCGCTGGCAGCTTTTTCAACTCAGCCTGAGGCCTCTCCTCTCCTGAGACTGGAAGAAACTGTACAGGATGTACAGTCCTGGTGTGCTTGTCCTGTGCGGAGCTTTGACATTGATTCTGATAGAAGAGCAGTCCCTCAACAGGGCTGCGAACCATAGAGGCCTGATAGATGATGTGCTGACTCCCATCTAGAACCATAGTTTTCTATCTCTCTTTTTTAAAAGAAGTGCTTTAACTATTGTTCCACTCCGGACTAATAACATGAGCTGTAAAGTTTTATTTTATTACCATATCTAATTTGAGTCAAGGTAACTTAGACCTCTAGACTTACGAGTATCCATTCTCTAAGAGGAGCATTAACCCTTGGTGCTAATGATACTTTAAAGATGTCATTTAGTGGTGACTAAACTGTCTCGAGATAGAAGGTCACCGTCGTCAAGGGACACTATAAAAGACTCTGTTCCCTGCTATATTGGGCACACCTCCTAACAGTAATGTTCATCAGTGGAAGATAGAAACAGTGAAATCATGCTCGTTGTATTAAAATCAAGAAAGGACTAGGATTTGAAAGGCTTTCCCTCTTTTCCCTCACCTGACTTCATGAATAAACTAAACAAAGGAAAAGAGAAAGGAGATATTGAAGAGGCAACAGCACAAAAGTATCCCTAAAGATGCTAATTCATAAAACAAACATTTTTAGAAGTCCTTTAAATGTATAAACTCTTGTACAATATAATTAATACACATAAATTATGACTTTGGAGAAGAGAAGAGGTTGAGACAGGGTCTCAAGATACACACACACACACACACACACACACAAACACACACATATATATCTACAGACGTGTGTGTGTGTGTGTGTGTGTGTGTGTGTGTGTCTGTGTCTGTGTCTGTGTCTGTGTCTGTGTCTGTGTCTGTGTCTATGTCTGTGTGTCTGTGTGTGGCCCAGGCTGACCTCAAACTTGCAATCCTCCTGCCTCAGGCCCTTAAATGCTGGGACTGTAGATGTTTATCACCATTCTCACCTCCAAAACCATGACTTAGCATAAGCCTCCAGTCTTATCCATCTAGTCCATCAAAGGGATGGCTCCAACTTGCTCACAGGCTTTCTCATGGTCATGGTCACATAGCACTTTGACTTTTTATGCTTGTATCTGTCTGTCCACTCTTCTTTCTTATGGGCAATACCTATGCATTTTATACATGCAAAAATGTCTTATGCTGTTCAAAAACATTTGAAATACATATATACATACATACATACATACAGAGAGAGAGAGAGAGAGAGAGAGAGAGAGAGAGAGAGAGAGAGAGAGAGAGAGAGAGAGACCCATCCATCCTGTACTTCTCACTATCTTGGTAGCTCACTCATAATCTCCCTGCATTCAACCTTTTCAAGCATGGAATGAGAGAGTTACTAGGACACACATCACAGCAAAGAGGATCTAAGGAGATAATGTATATAAAACCCACAGCCACAAAGTTAGGCTCTGCTCCTGCTACGATTATCAGCACAGCTTTGACTACCACAGCTATCCTTAGAAATATTTTATAAAACTAGAGTGAAGTTAGAGTTCGCACCCATGAGGAGATGTACTATTGCATTCATCAAGTAGAAGGATACATTGCTTAACTTCAAGCAATAAAAAAATAATAAAAATAAACAGGCACCTCCAATTTCAATTTGACGTCTTCTTTCGTCTTGGCGATGTAGTCTAAGTTAGAGATGGCCGACTCCACTCCACTGCAGTACTGTCCATAAATAACCAATCTGAAAGGGAAGAGGAGAAACCTGTGAGGCTGAAAGAAACAAGCAGAGGCAGAAAGAGAGAATGTTCAGTCTTTAAAGCTACCGTCGGGGCTACTACTACACACCTGTGCATGTCTGCGTGTATGTGTACCACACTATGGAGGTCCAAGGCCATAAGGATGCTGGGGGCCCGGGAACTGAAGTGACTGGCAATTGGGGTGTTGGGTGCTGGGAACTGAACCTAAGTCCTCGACAAAAGCATCGAGTGTTCTCCACCCTTAAGCATTCTCTCCAGGCCCAAGACTCTTTCTAACACACACTACATGCGGAGTGAGGGCCACTCACATTTACAGCAGCAAAGAGACAATTCTGGTTCCAAATTAGAATAAGATTGAGTCCATGTATGTTTTATGGAAGACAGATTTTACAATAGGGCTTAATGACTGTTAATGTTATTTGAATATATATATCAAATTTTTTTAAATTAAAAAATTCTTTACGCTTTTATTGGAGGTAAAATTTTACTGTTTATTCATCCTCAAGACAGCTATATTTTCTACTACAATTTTATTACAATTACCAGGACTCCACTCATTAATAAACCTTTTACTCCTTACTGCATTTAATTAAGGAACATACATCATCTCAGAAGCGAGAAGAGAGGCCTGAACACCACGGGTAGAAGATAACTCACACTGCATGGGTCTGAGCCCGCTCACCAAGGACAGTTCTACAATACAGACACTTTGCAAAAAGCCTATTAGCTTTGCTGTTCTTATCTCTCCTCTGGTTAAAAGTACTAATAAACTGTTAATATTTATCTAAAAGTTGACACAAAGCAATTCATTAGCCACTTCTTAGTACTAGGAATTATGTTACTTGATTTAAAATGAGACAGCCGTATATCTTAGGCAAAAAAAGATATTCCATGTTAGGAAAAAATAGATTGATATCTCTGTCGCTGTCTGTCTGTCTGTCTCTCTCTATCTATCTATCTATCTCTGTCCCTGTCCCTGTCTCTGTCTCTCCCTCTCTCTGTGTGTACTTATGTATATTGTTGTGTGTATCTGTGTATATGTGTTTGTGTGTAAATGTATGTATCTGTGTGTTGTATGTATATGTATGTGTGTTTGTGTGTATGTATTTATATGTGTGCATGTATATGTGCATTTGTGTGTATGTGTGTCTGTGTGTATGTCTGTGTGTTTGTTACTATATGTGTGTGTCCATATGTGGCTGTGTTTGTATGTATGTATGTATGTATTTGTATGTGTGCATGTATATGTGCATTTGTGTGTCTTTGTGTGTATGCCTGTCTGTCTGTGTGTTTGTGACTATATGTGTGTGTTTTGTGTATGTCTATATGTGTCTGTGTGTGTATATGTGTACCTATGTGTGCATTTGTGTATGTGTCTCATATTGGTCTAGAGCTAAGCTGGTTGGCCAGGGAACTTCAAGTATCTGCCTGTGTCTGCTTGCCCCACCCCCATGCTCAGTGCTGGGAATATAAATTTTTACAAGGATTCTGAGGACTCATCACATTCACATGGTAAACATTTTACCAAGCTGTCTCCCCAGACCAAGAAATTGCTGCCTTTACTATAAATCTAATGTTCTGAAATCATAAATTGTAAAATATTAGAGTACCAGCTCTTCCTCTCCCATCACCACAGAGAGGAAAGGGAGACTGTGAGCATCAGTGTGAGTCAGTGAAGACTACATCACTCAGGAGTGATGAGCCCTGAACAAGGCCCGCAGCCTATTGCTCTGCCATGTAAAAGTCTGAGCACTGTACTAGGCATGCTTTTACAACTTTTATTTTATGTGTGTAAGTGTCTGTCTGCATGTATATATGTGCACCACATACATATTTGGTGCCTAGAAGCCAAAGAGGACATTAGATCCCCTTTAACTGGAGTTAAAGACCATTGTAGGCTGACATGTTAGTGCTGGGAACTGAACTTCACAAGAGCAGCCAGCACTCTGAACTGCTGAACATCTGTCCAGCCCATTACCATCATCATCATCATCATCATCATCATCATCATCATCATCATGTAAAGCTCAAACTACTTCCCTAAGATGAAGTATGCTATGTTCTAATTTCTGCCTGGAAGTATTTTAATAAACAAAAGAAATGTACATTTTCCATTTTTAATACTAATTCATTCTAATTCTGAATCAATGCCCACATGTGTTTAAATGTAAAAGTTACCTTTCCTTGTAGTTAATAAAAACTTGATACAAGTTCTGGTCATCTTTATTTGCAATGGAATCATGAATCTCTTGCATTAAGCTCCGATGAACTTTCACAAGGTCCTTAGAAAAGAAAACATTGTGAAAGAAAAAAAGGAATCAGAAGCAAAAAGAACCATACCTTACTTCCAGAGCTACCACTGTGGCCAGACTTGTGGCTCAGTGAGGAGAGGGGTACAGGGGCTGGAGGGAAGGGAGAGGAGAGGAGAGGAGAGGAGGAAGCAGGAGAAGAGGGAGAAAGATATGGGCATGGATAATAGCAATTCCAGATAGGACTAGAAATATCAGTGCCCGGTGAAAACAGAAACTATCCTACTTGCTATTATAGGGCAATTTCTCCTTTGCATAAAAAATATATGTGGCTTTTCAATCTTATAATCACTTCAAATTTTTAAATAAAACTCATCAAGTACTTACTGTTTTATTGAGAGACTAAAGTAATGATTCCTGTCCTTGGGACACAGAGTTGCAAATCAGTTTGGTCAATTAGTGGTGTCCTAGTGTTAAGCTAACAACAATCAGACTAAATTGCTTGAAACCAGATAACTAAGGACACAAATATGAAGCAAATAAATTGTGCTAGACAGTCTGCTGGAGCAACTCAAATGTCAGAATTTCATTTTCATTCTGATAAGCAAGTCATTTTCAGCAGTCAGGGACTGCATGTCACAAAGAGAGAATGAGGAATTTGAATCAAGGTACCAATTCCCCATTATCTCTTCCTCTGTGCCTTGGAGCACAAAGAAACATAACAGCACGCCCATTCTTTGTACGCTGAACATTTAAGATGACTAAGTCATCTCTAGTATGTTGCTGGATAAAAACCATAAGAGTAGGGACTATCAAATACGGTGAATGAGAACACCATAGGGGTTCAGGGTTCCTACAATGTACAGGTTTGGGTTTTTAATGTTACATCTCCATTTGATATTGTGAACATTTTCTTCCAGTTATAAGTCAATAATAAAGAAGAAGAGCTGGGTGGTGGTGGTGCACACCTTTAATCCCAACACTTGGGAGGCAGAGGCAGGTGGATCTCTTGATTTCAAGGGCAATCTGGTCTACAAAGCAAGTTCCAGGACAGTCAGGGCTACATAGAGAAATACTGTCTCAGAAAAAAAAAAAAGAAGAAAGGGAGGAGGAGAGGAAGAAGGAAAAAAAGAAGAAAGGATATTGCGAATTGAAAATGTAAGTTGAGGTTGGCACAATCAGAAACAGTTGATCTAACTGTCAATGGAGGGAGGCAAATGACATCCCAGTGGCTACATCAGGGAATAGTCAGACAAACAGACAGCAACACCATGATTGCTTAATTGGGAGTACGTTTCACAATAATGAGGCATGGATAATACATGAACCTTACTTATCCGTTTGTGTACAGCATGCATTCGTAATTGAACTTGGGTTAAAGATATTATGTCAGTTTTTCAAAGAGAAAAGGATATGAAAACTTGGGAAGCAAAGCTCACAGAAAACAGAAGGCAGCGTGTGGATCTGGAATCCACCAATAAGTAAAGACTTTCTAGAAATGCACAGCTCTACCTGTCACATCTTTACTTACAGGGATATTGATGAATACTGAGTCAAATTCTGCTGTTGTCAGAAATCTTTTCAATGGTGCCATGAAATACTACCAAGAGAGAAGAGAAAAGTAACTTTAATTAAACATAACTTTGCCTAATCTATACAATGAATTTTTATTAACCAGCAAAATTGGTTAAAAGTCAATTATTTATTAGCATTATAAACACAAATTGTAGAAATTATTTTCTCTCTATTTAAAATTCTACACTGAACAGCTATAAGGACTTAATAAGGACTAGAGACATGGTTAGTGCTTGCCACACAAGCATGAGTATCTGAGTTCAGGTCCCCAGAACCCATGAACAAGCTGGGCAAATGTGACAGACACCTACAATCCCAGGAGTTGGAAGGCAAAGTCAAGGATTCTTGGGGACTTCCTGCAGTTGGTGATCTTAGACTTCAGCAAGAGACCCTACCCCAATAGAGGAAGACATCTGATGTCAACTTCAAGAATCCACTCACTTGTATACACATGTGCACACACATGTGAATTCACAAGCACACGTTCATGCATACCATATACATATATGCATGCAAACAAAGGCATAAGTATAAGCTGAAACATTTAAATTGTAAAACAAGATGCTTCTAAAAGTTAGAAGCTGTTGGCCAAGCAGGCAAACAACTGCAATAGTCTGGAGATATATTTGAGGATGTATGTAGACCATCCCTCCAAATCTCTAATACAGATTCCTGAGAGGAATAATCTGCTCATGTAGTTTGTACACCGTTTCCATTCATCACTTGAGACTTGGGCATCCAGCCCATACTTCTCTTTCATTGTTAGCAATCTCAGTATCTGTATAGATGGCCCTTCTAGGAACTTGGCCTGTCGGCTCCTTTATTTCCAACAATTGTGAACTCAACTCACAAATCTCATGGTCACACCTCAAGACATTGTCATTATCAACATCTGTGCATGCTTCACACATTAATTTCACGCAGCCATCTCTCTGAGCCCTATATCCAGCCATGAAGCTCATTTTTTTCAGGGAATTCTCTAGCCCTACTGTGTCCAGTTTACTGCATTTCACATCCTTCATGGCCTTGCTCCCCTCTCTACCCAATTACAGCCCAAGAACCACCATCTCTACCCAATTACAGCCCAAGAACCACCATCAGAATGCCTCTCTCTCTCTCTCTCTCTCTCTCTCTCTCTCTCTCTCTCTCTCTCTCTCCCACTCAATTTTTCTAGATACACAAAACCTTTGGCTCTATCTATCTCACCATATATTTTACAGATCCATATACTATACTGATAGTTTAGTTTTTTAGTTTTAAATAAGATCACGAAGGTCAAGGGGCTCAGTAATGTCACATGCTCACACTTCTCCTAACCAACAAACTGACTCTTTCACTCTCCTAAGCAACTCGTCCACACTTTCTCTTTTCCTGTAACTACAAAAAAAAAAAAAAAAAAAAAAAAAAAGCTCTCACCTGGTTCTCATTTTGCTAACCTCTAAATGTGTGACTCACTAGGGGTGGCCTCAAACCTATTCCCTAAGGACATGTCTTTCCTGAAGTGACCTTGCTTAGTACTACAGCCTAAAGGCCCTATCCGTATACAAATCAGATGTTCCTATCAAAGCCAGACTTACATATTGAATATCTGCCTCAATATATCCCAGTGGAAGTCTAAGGGAGAACAAGAGGCTCACATGTCCAACAGATTCATGATTCCCTGCCCTCCATCCTGTTAGCTGGCATCACCATTCATGCATTCACACAGCCCAAATTCTAGCAGCTGTCTGTGGCTCTTCCTTCTTCCACAATCCTTTGCCTACACCATCAAATTCTGTAGGCTCTAGTTAGACAAATTATTCCCAAAGTCTGACTTCCCCTATCATCTCCCTCGGTGCTATGATTTCTTGTCACTCTGGTTATTTTAATATCCTTCTATTTTTCTCCTCCTTCCCATTCTTGCTTCACAAGAGCCAGAGTGCCACGTTAAAAGCTTACACACTTTTACATCAAGTCTGCTCAAAGCCTCTAGCGTTTGTCCCTATGTAACTGGGTAGCCCACCAGTTCTCTGGCCTCCACCATTTCTCAGTCTCCTCCACCCATTCCATCTACCACACTGGACCACTGCTGTTCCATGATGCGTAAGTTGAGTCCTTTCCCATCAGATTTCCCTAGGGCACTCCACCATGAGAGAGCTTTTCCCCCAGAACTCTCTTCACTAGAACATACACATGGCCTGGGCCCACAACCTTCTCAGTTGATGAACTAAGAACCGCATTCTTACACAGAGGTCTACCATCACCAGACTCAATGCGGTATCTCTAACCCATGCCCATCCATCCCCTCTTCCTGGTTTTTCTTCAGGTAACCCCACCCACATGGCACACCTATTTGCCTCCAGCCTAAACTTTCTCATGATGCAGAAACTACCAAAAGAACCCACCATCTTCCTGCCTCTGCCACTGTGTCCTCAGCTCCTGAAACAGTGCCATTTAGATGTCAAGATAGCAATAAATGGTTATAGAATGTATAAATCTGCTCTGATATCTTTATTTTTCTTTGGGAGGGTTTTATCGAGACATAATTCATGTTTCTCACAACACAGCTATTTAGTTTGCAGTCTGATGGTTCTTAGAAGTTCAGAGCTATACAGCTATCACCATCAAACTTAAAACTGTTTATCACATAGAACACCCCACAGACATTAGTGGTCATGCGCCATTGTTTCCTCTCAGACAACCCACCCTCCCTACTACACACACACACACACACACACACACACACACACACACACTACTCTTCCCTAAAATTCCAGGCAATTGCTTTTTTGTGTGTGATCTGTCTGTACATTTGTCTAGTCTGGGTATAGATTTTTAAATCTTCCTTTCTAATATAAGCATATATCCTTGAACTACCATTCCAATCCCTACCACCCAAGGTTATACTAATGTCAGATTCTACTTGCCACTTGAATGACTGCAGTGTTTTTAGATTATACTTACAAGTGAGCACATGTGGTATTTGCTTTCCTGAGCCTGGCATCTGGTGTAAATCTTAGAATATACATTCACATATGCACACTACAAAAGGAGTTGGTCTAGCACATAGACTATGCAAAGCAACCTTGGGGCTTAGATACCTGATGACTTACTTTTTCTATTGACTCCAGAGTTTCTGTATATTTTTCTTCTGTCTGCTTAATTTCTGCTAGGCAACAACTTCGTATATCATTTTCTTGTGATTTCTGCATATAGAAAGGTAAAATTAAGGTCATTTAGTGGAATTCTCTCTCATATCAGCTTATCTAGGAAAAGATCAAAATCACTTTCCATCCTAAAAAAGACATACTTAGCTGCATTTGTGATATATTTTGTTGGAGCTATTTTTTCAACACTATAAATGAAAAGGTTTTAAGTGACTAAAATAAGCTTCTGAAATAGATATTCTACTTAAATAAAGGCACCTCCTTTATTCAAATGTTAATGAATCTGGTAACATAGTCTAAGCATTTCCTTCATACATTGCAGATTACACGTGTACTACAGAAATGACTATAAAATATTAAAAGTATTTTTTAAATACTTAAAAGGAATGTGAGAGCTGGGGATATAGCTCATTAGCAGGGTAGGTGCCTAGCATATATCAGGCCAAGGTATCAGTCATCAGCAACACACACATACATACACCCATACATACACACATACACATATACACACGTACACACACACACACAGACACACACACACTAAGTAAAATCCTTCAAACATTGTTTTTACACATTATCATAATACATGGTTCTTCCATTTAGTGTTAAAGTTCAGTATAACATCAAGGTCAGAGACTTACAGACAAAACAGAATTCAGTCCAGACACTGATTCTGTTATCTTTATAACTATAAACAAGTTACTGAGTTTCTCTGTGACTTGGTTTTCGCTTCTGTAAAACAGGAGGACAGCACTAAACCCAAGGAGTGCCAAGTGACAAAAGCCATGTAAAGCACGTTTCACCTTGCCAGGGAGTCTAAATTATTATTGTTGTTAATTATAGCCCATGGCAACCACCCAGAGCTATGTAGTGGGGGAAGACTGTCCTGAGGGTGGAGGAGACCCTAAAGATCAGAGTGCCTGGAAGCACTAGCTACAGAAGAGATGCACCTGAAACCCTCTGGAAAATGCTGCCAGGGGAGTCCACCTCTCATACATCAAGTTAAACACACAGTGATTATATTTCCAACCTACTTCTGTGCCTCTACTCCCCAGTGTGGAACCCAACAACCTCCCTCGGCCCTTGATTAAAAGCCAGAGCACAGAGAGCAGAGCCAACTCGTGAAACCCCTGAAGAAGCTAAGTCACCACCCAGCTGATGAAGAAGTCTTTAGGATAAAAGAATATGCTAATAAATGTCTAAGTGGCTGACGTTTTAAATTTTCAAATTATGGATGAGAAGGCAGTTCAAAGCAGTTCTTTCTGGATATTCTAGATATATGCATGGATGGAAGCTTTGAGAGGACACACTGGTTATGCTAGTATCTGAAGACATTAAAAAAAAAAAAAACTTATTGTCTTGCCCAGCATTGATATGAGGGTTTGTGCCGAGTCTAATTGTAACTTGTTATACGGCGTTCGCTTGATATCCCTGGGTGGACTGTTCTTCTCTGAAGGGAAACGGAGGAAGAATGGATCTGGGGGAGAGGGAAAAGCTGGGGGTGGGAGTGGGAAGAGCAGAGGGAAACTGCAGTTGGGATGTAATGCATTAGAGAAAAATAAAAAAAAGAAAGGAAACAAGAGGGGAGAGTCACTTCTGACAAGAGCTAATGAGCAAAAGGGAACAGCTACTGACTAAACTTATGTTAAATCTAAAAGGAAAAGAATGTATCTGTTTTGGAAAAGATGACTTCCGCAGTTACAATCTCATCATTTGCTGAAATTGTATCTTATTGCCACTCTGCCACTGTTCAGCCAACTGACATGGCACTAGCCTCTAAGACTCAGTTTCCTCACTAAGAAAAGAAAGGTTGACCAAAAAGTCCTACAGTCATTTTGAACTTAAACAAACAAAACCAGCAGCTTCCATTTCCAAATAAGTTCTAGTTACATAAGTTATAAGCAAACAAGGAGTTTTGGTTAAGTATTTCAACAGAAGTTCAAAGTACATTAATTAATCTTCTAACCAATAGCCTTCCTTAAAAAAAAATAAATAAAATAAAATAAAAACCATTCAGAGTTCCTTTAAAAACAAGTGAAAGCCCTACAGGCTGCTGAGCTTCCTCCGCCTTCATCAAGTCCTCATAGACTTCGCCGCCGTCATCCTCGCCGTACACACAGTCATAGAGGTCTTCTTCGTCCTCCACACGGGTTTCGCTGAAACAAGGAATGCAGTTATAAAGGCTGTGTTCTAGTACAGTGGATGTAACACTGAGACATGCCCTATAGGTTTTAGTCCAAAATAGACTGAAATTTTCCTGCTGACTTCAGCAGAAAATTCAGAGAAGAGGGAAAATGGAATTAGTGGAAAGAGTCAAGAAGTTCTCATTATAACTCTGTCCCTCCCAATTATCTCAAGGACAGACAGAAGAATCCAGCAATGGGGACAGTGCTAATTAATACCTAACTGGCTATTTACTTTCACAGAACCATATTAATGATCATCTTGCAGCTAGCCACAGCTCCAATTCTCTGGGCACTGGTTGACACAGGGGTATGGCTTAGTATTTGATCTATGAAAAATGATGAATCTGAGAGACCTGGAAGTCACCAGACTTGTCAAAGGTAACCCATCCATTCTACAGCAGAGTCATGACCTAAAAACATGCTTGTTTTACACTGTTTAACAGTCTCGTCACACTGCCTCTGCATCCCAGTGTTCCATGGCCTCAGCTTCATTATATTATTAAAGGGCCCAGTGTGGGAAGGACAGGAGAGTTAAGGAATAGGTGACATAGTGAAACGGCAACAGTTGCTGTAACGTTATTATTACCTAATCCATTTCTTTGCAAACCATGCTTCTAGCAGCGCACTTAGAAGATATATGGATGCCTCTCTACAAGCAAACTGCCTTTATCTGTATTAACTATTTGTATTTTATTTTTAAAAGGGGGAGATAGGCAAAGATCTTTAAAATATTAAAAAAAAATCTACTTTAAAGCCATTAAATACCACATATCGGTTTCTTAGAAATATTTGTACTTTCCAGTCCTCCATGAGCACTTGGACTTTACCAGTGGCTGACCAGGGCACTGTTCCCAAGCCCCTCCTACGAAACTATGAACATGGTCAAGCATGGCATGCCCTCCGTTTTATAACTGCTACCCTCTCCAGTTTTCCCTCCTAGTTTAAAACTTCTATAGATGCCTTCTACTAACATAACCCTAAAGAATGGCCTTGACCAATATAGAGATGCTGGAATACAATATTAATCTCTCTGAGAATGAAATTCCACCTTTTCATATGACCAGCCCTGAGCACCCCTCTTCAGCCTGTACAGGCTGAATGTTATAAATTGACATGAACAAAAGTAAGAACACTATAACGGTGACGCTCTGCAACTTGGAACATTTTTCAAAGCTGGTACAATCACAGGCTGTTTATGTTTGTCATGAAAGATTATTTGGAGGCATTTGACAGAAGCGAACTGTCAAAACCCAGAGAAAAGGAAGGTATATTAAAGGAGGGAACTGAAGCTTGAGAGAACTACGCTCTGAGAAAAATTCACTTCAGAAATACTTGTCCACCCACCTACCCATCTGCTCATCCATCCAGCAGATATTTTTGAAGAACTGACTGAATTCCACGCTCCAAAGACTCGGAACATCTAGATCAAAAGCTCTCCCATTGAGGATCCGGACCAGTGTGTAAAGTGTTTATCATGTAAGTGTGGCGACCTGAGTTTGAACTCCCGGAATTTGCATAAAGCTTAGCATGTTAGCACATCTGTAATCCCAGGGTCCTACAGTAAGATAGAAGACAGAGACAAGAGAATCCCTGGAAGTGTGTGGGCCAGCTAGCCAGCCTGTGTATGCAATCTCAAATAATGTAGGAGGCAAGGTTGCCATCTGACCTCCAAACACACACATGGGCACCCATGCACCCCCACTCACACATGAATGCATATGCACATCATGCACGCACATCATACACAATACACAAGTACACATAAACTGACTTTTCAGGAGAACATCCTATAAAGATATAGTTCTATATATATAAAACAAGAGAAATTAACACAAACTAAAGAAGCAAGGAAGAGAAAAATCACTAAAGAAAGTCGAGGAAGGCTTCCAAGAGGTCATATGGCTCAGCTAGATTATGAGTATGTCAGCTTATTCAATAGATATCTGCTGTAAAAATACTTTTTTCTAGGGGGACACAGCTGCAGTCACAAGGCCTACCCTAGTGGAACTTCCATACCAATAAGGCTGGCACACACCCACATCAAGTGAAGAGAGACTGTGCTCCTGAAAAGGGCGATAGCGTGAAGGTGGGAGTCCAGACAGCCTGGGATGCTGAGCTTGGCAACCCCTCACAGCAGTGTGCTGGGCCACTGGAGGGAAGAGCTGAAGCCAAACTATAAAGAGACACACACTCAGTGAACCCAGCCTTGACTGGGATATCTAGAAAGCAGCAGGGGCACTGCAGAGGAGGGAAGGTGGGGAGGAGAAAACAGGCAGGGGGGACCTGAAGCCAAGAGGCCCAACGCTGTGAGGCTGAGAGCTGCAACCAGGCTAAAGGCTGATGAGGAAGGAGACAAACACAGGACTGTGACATCAGACACAGAAACTATTTGGAATTAGGAAGCGAGGAGAAAGAATGAAAGATGCCTTTCACTTTGGCTTGAACTCGGAGGAGTCAAGCCATGTTGGGAGCTCTGTGATTCCCACTGCAGGGTACTTGATGGAGTTTGGCTAGAAAACAGTGGGGCGACTGGGTTAGTCGGAGCACTTTGTCTCATTATGTCTCCGGGGTGGGTGAGATGGGGTCTCTTTATGCCATCCCTGGCTGCCGTGCTTCTGGGCACTTTGTGTAACCCATCAAAGGGCAGAGAAGTCTGCTGAGATCAGGATGCGGCTAACTGAGATAATCAACTGAGGAAGGGGCTGGTCCTGGTGGGAGGAGTCTGGCCAGAAGCAAAACGGATGTGGAATCCATCCCCTGACAGTGTGAATTGAAAGTCTCCTCCTACCTGACACCTAACATCCCCTCCAAACTATATCTCACCTAACAATGTTACTAAGCAGGACAAGGTGGCAGATGGTAGGCATTAGTGGCCATCAGTGGTATTCAGCCCATGAGGGGCTTTGAAAAGAACATCATCACAGCACTGGATCTAATGTGTTCTTCCTGAGATCCTATTACAAGACCAATAACCTTACAGTCACTTCATAAAACATTGTTGCCAATTAAGGAGATAATCATCATCTACTTTACTTAATGGTAGTGAGTTCTTGGAATTTTAGAAGCAGTAAGAAGCTATCTTCAAAGGGCATTTAAAAATATATGACTTCAAGGCCACTCCAAATGTCACGTAGTCCAGAAAAAGCTGCCTTCTGCCCATTGTTAAGGCCACCAGTAGGACTCTTCTCACCTGCTCTTCTCCTGAGCGCTCCCAGAGCACCAAGTCACCACCACACATCTCTTCCAGGACAGTAATGAGGAACCTCTAGCTCCAGGGTCTGAAACATCTGGGTTCGAGGACTACCATGAGTGAGGTCATCTCACAAAAGTTAGTTGGATGTACAAATTTGGTTTTTCACTAAATTATAACAGTGGGAACGTAACACAGTCATTACACGAGATAATGCACAGAATTTGCTAGTGCGCAAATGAGCAGACAACGCACCCTTACTATT
This sequence comes from Peromyscus maniculatus bairdii, assembly GCF_049852395.1. Lineage (NCBI taxonomy): Eukaryota > Metazoa > Chordata > Mammalia > Rodentia > Cricetidae > Peromyscus > Peromyscus maniculatus. The sequence goes on along the minus strand of NC_134857.1, from coordinate 89,977,302 downwards.
GAATGATTGGATAGCTCAACCCTAATGCATAATGCCTGGCACACAGTAGGTGTTTAACGTTCCTTTGGTTTATTCATGTGTACACACCACAAACAGCTTCATCTCTTTTTTCCTCATTTTTCCATGTATCTGTGTATATGGTATAGTTGCATGTGCCTACGCATGTTTGCATGTGTAGAGATATAGGTATGTGTGCATATGTGTGTAGCTAAGTATAAGTGTATAGGCCTGAAGTTGGTATCTGGAATCTCCCTTGATGGCTCTTCTACCTTATTCACTGAGGCAGGGCCTCTCAATCAAATTCAGAGCTCGCCCATATGTCGAGTCTCATTAGCCAGCTTGCTCTAGAGGAACCCCTCTGCCTCTGCTTCCTGGGGCTAGAATTACAGGCAAGCTGTCATGCCTACCCACTATTTCAAAAAGGGTTCTGGGAATCCAAACTCAGATTGTTTTTGCTTGTATAGGTGCTTTAACCACTGGGCCATCCCTCCAGTCCATCACAGTTTAAAGTTCTAAGAATACAGACATGCCCAGAGCTCCTGCTGTCGCTGCCTTGGAGGGCAGACACAGACAGCAAGCGAAGCGAGCCACATTGCCATAGCCAGAAATAAACACTCTGAAATCACAGAGCAAGGAAAGGGTGTGGTGGCTATTTTCGATGGGTCACCAGAGGAGGTAAAGAGATGCCTGAGATGGACAAATGGTGAGGGGCCAGCAATACGAGCAGATAGAACAGCCAGTGGAAAGGCACATTCAGTGTTGGACAGATGAAAGAATGGATTCCCACAGATTCCAAGAATTGCCCCTGGAGCATAATCCATCTCTTAGAATTCTTTGCAAACATGCCTGAGCTGTGCCATAAGGTCTTTGAGGAGAGAGGATCATGCTTTATATTTATTCTTAATCTTCACAAGTCACTCAATCAGCAGAAGATAATCAGCTGCAAGACCTTCTGCCTTTCTTGACTATTAAATAATAAAGCCCATAGAATCCTCTTCTCCTCTGCTCGGCATAAGCACCATCTACCGATACATCCCTGAATAGCTCCAGCCTGTATCCGTCCTTCCTTGGGCTGGCAACAAAGCACACACTCTCAGCCCTACAACTCCAGTAGTAAACTTTATTTCCTTTTTATTATTCCCTAATTGTGTAATTCCAGTTTTATCTACCTCTCTATTATGCCTTTGAGAAATGTCCAGTTTTTACTTCTCTACAGTTAGGTTTCTCTTCACAGGAACACAGGAAAAGAACAAACAGCCAGTTGGAGCATATTTCCTGTGAAACGTCCTATCATCATTTTAAAGATAATATTTATTATGCCTTAATCATCACATCACTTTTACCCTGCAGAGAGCTTATTACAGTTCACATCTACGCTGAGCACAAATTTGGGCAGGCAGTGGCTTAATTTTACTGAAAATATTTAACATACTCTATTAAGTCAGGAAGGCCTTTGTAGATGTCTTCATCATTTACACTTTCTTCTGTAGGGAAAGGCCTGGGAAGGAAGGAAAAACATGGGAGAGTGAGCCATCAAGATGAGCATTTACCTCCAATTAAATAGTAAAATTTGCTGCCACTCAAACAAGCCGTCATGCTGAATGATTTCTAGGGTTTCTCCAAAAGTGCTTGCCCAGCAGCTGTGCCTGGGGTTCCCCTGGGGAGACAGCAACACCTGCTACCCTAAATCATCTCCAGCATACAGCCAGTCTCCGCAGACACGTGCAGCTGGGGACATGCTAATGTGATTACCTGATCTCCCTCCTGCCACATACCTGCAGGGCCACCCTATGACACTCAGCACAGTGCCCAGTTCAGGAGACAAGCAGCTTTGCCCATGCCCATGCCTTCAGCACCCTCACTCCAGCTGTAAGATCTGACCCAATAAAGATTCTGACCGCAAAGCATCTCTCATGGCTCAGCTCGCTAGGAAGTGTGATGAGTATTAGAAGGCAAAGACATCACACATATGATCTGGATCCTGGCAGACTTTCCTATTTAGACATCACGGTTTAAGTTGCATTTTTTTTTCTATTTTCATTTTTGGAAACATAACTAAGTAGACTTCAAAGAGACCGACAAGTTGTTTTTGTCCCCTGTTAAAAACACCACACTTTAATTTTCCCCACTCCTATCATTTGACATCTTTGTTTGGATCATAACATTTCATCTTATGACCAAAATAATGCTTTAAAAGTATGCCTAACAAAATCACCATAGCAATTATATTGTAATAGCAAACGTTCTACTCTTCGCCAATAAGTATGTTTCATGTTTATAAAAAAGGAACCATCAAAATAATAAATTTTAAATAATAGCTAAAGAGTTTAATTGAAAGTCAGACTTTTTGGCTATATTTTTATTTTTTAAAACAATTTTGACTTTAGAGATATCATGAATTAATTCATACTTAAGATAGCAAAAGGACCTACATTTTTTTTCAAATAAATGAACACATGTCACCAAGCTTTCAGAGTTGTTCTTTTTTGATACAGGCACATTTTCTCAAGCTTTCATATTTGCATAGATTCACTATAGAAAATTATAGTCCACTGCTATAAATATAGACAAGAAATTTTCAAGAAAAAAGAGACTTCTGATAGGTGTCCTTTCAGAATCAAAAATACATACAAAACAAGACTATGCTTGTTTCAAAGTCTACTCCATACATACAATGACACAAAATTTTTATTGACATGAACAGGTACTCATTATTGAAGAGCAAATTAGAAGGAATTGAAGAACGAACCAGCTGATAATCTATTCCTACAGAAAAGTGATCAAATCAGGGCCCATTTCTGAGCAACGGTCTTCAGGACGTCCTCCCAGAGACCACTGTGATGGCATTCAGGAACACATTTGGGTCCCCTCCCTCCCAGTGATATAACCTGGGCACAGAAAAATGAAACCAAAGGACATAGATAGAGGCTTACAAAGCCCTATCATGGATGGAGTCTAGAACACAAAGTCTTGAAGAAATAAGGTACAAAATGAAAATTCTATTTCCATGTAGCCTGGCTATATCTTCTTCATTCCCTGTTTCTTTTATTCTTTACTGACATCTCCAACTTAAGTAGTGTGTAGTCTCTAAAAGAGAAAAAACTTGAACAACTAACACATCTCTACTGCCATGCTTACCAACTGTATTATACTCTATTACGTGGAGATGGTACAAATAAACATCTACTTCCAAACTTTTCATGTATTACCCAACCTTCAACACACATCCTTTTGCATCTACCATTTAATGCTTGTCTGGCTGTTCCTTAAACCCATAAAAGTTGTGAGTTATTTTTATGGTCTCTTCTACAGGAACCAGATACATTATATTTTTAAATATTTATGTACTAAAACATTTGCATTTGTCTTAATGAATTATACATATATAAATGCTGAAGAAAAAATTTTAAAGGAGCCATAACCAGTGGCAGTCACCAGGGAGCTGAGAAGAACGTTCAGTCATTGTACCTCATTCAATTCTATGAATCAGTTCTTAATTTCTCAGTAAATCTCAAATGTGTGTGTGTGGCATTTAATATATCAAGACTTTTGCAAACAATAGCCATTTAAGAAATCAAGAAAAAAACATTGCAATGAGCTACATGGAAGACAGGACCACAGAGGCATGAACTTACCTGATTCCTGTGGCCAACGCTATTGGTGTGCGGGATAACCGAGATAATGTTTCTATAACCTGGAGAAAAAAAAAGAGGAAAATGTTCATTGAACATGTATTTAACAAGGCTTAACGGTTTTCTCAAAAGCAGCTGTTTTCCCATTCAATATTAACAATGGTTAGAGAAAGATAAATTTATAGATTCAAAAAGTGTAAATGGAAAGTGTCATGATTGGGAAGCTTAAACACCTGGGTTATACCTGTGTTCCTTCCAATTTTATGACTTAAATCAAATTACTAAGAAGTGAGTGACAGTCTCCTTCCAATAAAATGGGGAGTTAAACTCATTAACTAATACCTAATACTGAAAAACCTTAAATATCACATAAATCAGTGTTCCACTAGATATGTGAAGCTATTTAAGTCAAAATTTAAAAAAAAAAACCAACCACATAAATTCCATCTCCTTGACTATACTAGCCAAATTTGAAGCACTCAGTCATCACGGTTTCTGGTGCCTTTTGGAGCACACAGATATCGGATATTTCCACACCACAGCAGGCATTGCTAAGCAGCAAAGTGGTTGAGATTGCCGGCTCTTGAGCCTGATGACACAAGTTCAAACCCATGTTTCCCAATCATTACGGTAACTCTAAGCAACCAGCTACATTCACTAGTTTTGGCTTCTTCCTCTAGATAAGGCCTCAGATACTAGCTAGTGATCATTAGACTATTGTAGACTATGAAATAACACAGTACATGCAAAATGGTTAAAAGGTACCCATTCTTTATAATTGCCAACTTAGAACAAATTGCTTTATTCTAATTCTGAGTGTGTTCAAGAATTTTTTGTTCTAAATTACTTTTAATTATGCATTTCAAAAGCTCCTCATGAAGAACTTCAGCACCTAAGCCCAAGGATACTCCGCGAACAGTTTTGGCAACCATACCTAGTGATTCTACTCATCTTTCTTTCAATGATTTGGACCTAACATCACCTTTGTCAGAGACATCACTAGGAAACCAGGATTGAGAATGCATTTTCCTCATTGACTTTTCCTTATTTTTATGACAAATACAAGTGCTCAAACTCTCATAATTGAGCACAACAAAGGAGATTCTGCTGTGCAATTCATTTAGAGTAAGGGGAGAAACGAGAGGAAAGGTGTCTGCCTGGACTGAGATAGTCTAGTGCTCTTCTAAAACTCCTCAGCTCCAAGGCAGAAATGTAAGCAATGATTTCCCTCAGAGAAAGTTCTAAAGGGTACCAGCCCCACAGGTGGGGTCTCAAAACACCTGGCTCACTAGTGAGCCTATTTGGAGCCATGGTTGCTAGTTTTCAGATAAACTCACCTTTGCTAGCCTCTAGAAAACACAGATTAAAAACAGCTAATTAACTGCTGCACAGAGTTATTGGGAAAAAAATGAGAATGCTCATCAAATGCTTGTGAAGTTTTATTACAGAAAGCAAAATTAGCTACACAGGGAATTGTAATTATATTTTGACTATAAATAGCAATTTCCTGTTGTCCTGGATTCTTGAAAATTGTGAAAAGAATAGATGTGGCTCATCAGCACTAAAAAAAAAATGAAAGTAGAGAGGACACATATATCAATCAATTCTATGGAAGCACTCTCCCAGTGCACACATAGCTCAAAACAGCATGTTATACATGACATGTGTATAGTTTTATTAACTTACAAATAAACCAAAAACTGCTTCAACATTTTTAACAAAAGAGCAAAGGGACAGAAGATACTTTAGGGCAGTTCCTAGGGGTACAATTAAGCAAGAGATCTGGAAACCAGGGTTACGAAGGTACTGACCCCCAAATTCTACATCTAATGCTAGTCTCCTACTGAGACACTAGGAAAGAGAAAGAACAGAAATCTGAAGGTGCCAAAACCACGTGTTTCTAGGTGAAAAGTCTAGTTTTGGAAAAGCTTCTAGAATAATCTGAGAAGTAGTATTCAGACCCTTGGTTAAACTAGTGTTGAGTTTAGACACACCCTACCGTGATGTGCCAATGCTACAGAATCCCAGAGAACGTTCTGCCTCTTGTTGTATTTTATGCTGTGGTCTCAGTCCCTGTTTAGCAAGAAAAATAACATAGCAATAATATATTATTAGTGCTACTTTCATATGCATTTTAATGGCAATTAATTTGGTTCTTCGAAGATAGTTGTATAATTATTATAGATTTACAAAATAATTCGCTTTTTGACTTTTATCTTCCAACACTCAGAACAACTACAGTATTTTTACATCCACGTGCCTACCCCCTCACTGCAGAGGGGAAGCTGAAACTAGAAACAAAACAAAAACAGCTTGATTTGTCACGTAACATCCATCAGCCACCAGAGGGAGACAGACGATAGTCTATTACCTCAGTCTTACTGACTACCTTTAAGCACAGAAAACTAAGCTAAAGCAACTCCTCTTATTCAATGAAGACTGTTTATTAATCAATCTAAAAGACAATACAGATACAAATTCATGCTACAAGGGATAGAAAGAGTGTAAGGTGATCTTATAATGACTAGCTGTCAGACCCCTCACTTTTATGCTTATCCTATTTCACATAGTTCTAATATTAAGTTTAGCCAAACCAAATAAACGCTGTTTGGTCCATGTGGTGCTTTTAGAACAACGTCTATTCTATAAAGATAGTGTTTACAGATTGAAAGTGGGGAGTACACAAACCAATGCCAGATCCTCCAACCCTCTGTGTGGATTCTCTGGCCTGCCCCTCTGAAGCAGACCGGCAAGAGTATTTATGAAAGAAAACATACTGAAAGACACTAAGAAGTTTATTTTTCCATGCAATAGGTTGATTTTTTTTTTTTTTTTTTTTTTTTGGTTTTTCGAGACAGGGTTTCTCTGTGTAGCTTTGCGCCTTTCCTGGAGCTCACTTGGTAGCCCAGGCTGGCCTCGAACTCACAGAGATCCGCCTGGCTCTGCCTCCCAAGTGCTGGGATTAAAGGCGTGCGCCACCAACGCCCGGCTCAATAGGTTGATTTTTAAATGGTTATTTCAAGATGATAAATTATGGACATCAATTCCCAGAAAGGAGGATGAGATAGCAAGAATGTTGTAACAATAAGCTATACTGACTCCACATCCTGGACTTCCTTTCTGTACCCACATCCTCTAGCCTCGTGGGTATGAAAAGGCATCTGTAAAGAAGTCAAGGTTATAACTGGGGTAAGATAAATTAGACCTACTGTGTGAGGAAGGCGAGAGAAGTGAGCAAGGCTTCTCATTCCCACTTTAAATTGAAGATTACATCCCAGAAGCCATAGGATCATTGAGAATGTTTGAGAAAGGAGAAAACAGGGCTAATTGCATTGGGGAAGGAGAACCCGGGGAGTGAACAGAGGGGACAGGAAGTCATGGGGAGCAGCCAGTAGCCAGAAGTCACACAGGAATTTCCTCAATCGTTCAAGGGTACTCCAAGGTAGCCACAAGGAGACCTTGGGATGTGAGATGTCCTTGGGAACTGTGGCTGAGCACTGTGACAGCTCAGGAGGGGAGAGGAGCCTGGGTGATGCAGGAGTATCCCTTCAGATGCACCTCCTGGAAAGCCTACTTCAAAGTCCCATAGCTTTGATGGGGTGTGGCCAGAGCTCTGCAAGGCTGCTGGTTCCTCCAAGGGACCTTCTCTCTGATCCACTCCCACCCCATGCCTGGGTCTCATGTACCCTCTCTTAGACCATGGCTATAATTCTGCCCTGGCACTTATTACTTTATTTAAGGTTTTTAAAATCAGCTTTCAATTTTTTTCAAAAGAACTCAAGATTTTTTTCAAGTTAAAATATTAATATATGAAAGTCGCCACCTCTCTGAGCTCTATCCAGAGGGGACCACAGCTAAGAATCTGCTGTAATTCTTGCATCCTCTTTTTCTTTTTCTTTTTCCTTTTATTTCTTCCTCTTCTAATAAATGAATCCCTGGCTCCTAGCCTGGCATGATGGTTCACATCTGTGATCCTAACATTTAGGAAACTGAGGCAGGAGGATTATTACAACTTTAAGACCAACCTGTGACACATAGCAAGTTCTAGGGGAGTATACATTATGGAATGTGGCCCTGTCTCAAAAACAGTGAGATTTATTATAAAGCTGTTTTTTCAAATCTTTCTAAGAGTTTTCTAAAACATTCAGAGTCATGCTTTGTCACTAACCATCAATCACAGCCATGCCATCACGCACAGATGTACTTTGTTCATTTTAATGCTGTGTGACACTCCAGCATATGTAAATAATCTAATGATTTTGCCATTTTCCCATCAGTAAGTGGTTATAACACTCTGCTACAAAGCAAGCAGTCACATCCTTGCCAAATGCATGTTCAATTATATGCAGGCTCTGCTGTAGGAAGAACGGTAAAGAGGGGTGCTTGCGCATGGGGGAAGGAATGAGGAACATTCTTTAAACTGCTTACATGAACTTAGACACTCTTGAAGGGCCAGTGAGGATGCAGCAAGGATTCCAGTGATAGTTACTCAGCTCTCCAACAGCAGGAAATGTCTTCAGGGCAGGAGACCCAAGCCACTTGCCCTCTGTTTGGTTCCCATAGAGTCACTGGACATAACTAGCCATTGCCCGAGTAAGTGAACAAGTAATACTTGCCTTGCAAAAATCACTGAGAAGATCCTAGATCGCAGGGGTTGGAATGTGTAAAGGGCTAGCCTGGCGCAAGCGGGGGAAATAAAAAATAACTGAAGAAGGAACTCCCATTGAAAATTAATATTAGCTCACCCAGCTCCTCAACCCTAGAGCCAACAAGGAGCGTAGGAGGCTCCTGTCACTTTTTCGGTTGACGATGAGTTTTCTTTGGTTAGAGCTGTTTTACCACTCCATTTGTCCGTTTAAAAGCCCCATTACATAAAGCTAAATGCAATACTGAGTAACGGACAAACTTCCCGTTTTTTAACTATTCTCCTCAAGAGACTCCTGACACGATCCCACTCTTGGCTTATCCGGCACATTAATATCACGATTGGAACCTGCAACTGAAGCAAGCCATCTGCGTAGACAGGAGCATTGCTAAAGCTCCTTGGATGGTCTTGAGTTAAGGAAGCCACAGTTGCAGAGAATAGCTGAAGGAAACAATGGGGTCCAACATGCATATCAGCAATATATATATATACATATACATATACATATACATATACATATACATATACATATACATATATATATTTGTGAATGTACCTTCCTGATTTTCCCTCTTCACCTATTCTCTGATCCAATAGCTTGGCTCCATAAGAATTCCTGGAGCAGTGATTTTTACAGAGGGGTGGGCTGTGCAGGGGCAACCAGAGGCTTGAGCCATGAGTACTAAAACTGGCTCAGTGGTTCGGGAGGGCGTTGTCATGGATAGCACGACAGACAGCCCAATAGCCCAAGTGAGCAGCTGTGGCTGGAGACCCAGGTGCGGCATCGAGGCTCCCGCAGGCTCAGAGCGAATGCCCTATGGAGTAGAGACAAACACAGGGTCCAAAATAGGTAACTGGGAATGGGGGCTTCGGGGTGTGGGTCTGGAGTCAGACAAAAGCAGCAGGAGAGGTCAGCTGTGACCCAAAGGCAACCGGGGGAACCAGCATATCACACAGAAGCCCTTAACTCTGGATTCTTGACAGTGAAGCCCAGTTCTAAACCCAGCCAGATGGCGAGTTGAGATTAGCAATATATTTCACCTTCGGTCTCCTAGGAAATCAAAAGAACTCATTATATTAATTTTCTTTGCAATTCCAATTTCACACAGTAAATTACCCCATTAGGATACGCTGCCGCTCAGCGTCACTTCCAGCCACATGTTTCAGAGATTTCCTTGAACACTGGCTGCTGCTTTTTTTGTGGCTTTTGCCTGTAGGGTGCCATTAGAAAAAGGCTCCGAACACCATCTCCAGGGGCCAAGCAAAGAAATACAGCCAGGGGAAACAGACGAAGCATCCTTTCTGATCAAGACTGTAAGCCATGGAAAACGGGTTTCCATTGTTCTTAAGAACAGTGTACGTACATAGCTTAAATGGGTCAAATTACAGCATGTGCTGACCTCGGTGGTTACAAATATAAAAATCTTTTTTTTTCTTTTTTCTTTCTTTCTTTCTTTTTTTTTAAGCACCATAATTGAAATTATCAAGAGTAACTACCTCCTTTAGGAATAGTGTGGGCTAGGTTGTTACATAAGCAGACTGGGGTAAGATTTTCTGAGTTCAAATCCAACCTCCACCTCCCACGGACTGGGTTAATATGGAACACTCTAACTTGGTTCCCTCTCACATGTGAAGTTTCAGGGAAAATATTTCCTGTGACACAAGCCTGTTGTGAGGGGAAAATGAAGCACTCTGGGTGTACACTTGTCTCAGGAGGCACTCCCGTGCTCCTATGGTCCTACCCTCCTGCCTTGCCAGCCTCGACCCTCTACCTCCAAAGACCCTCAAAGAGCAGCATCTTTCCCTTAGAACCTGCTTCCTCTCTCAGTGACCCCCTAAATCCCACTCTTGTCTCGCCCAGAGTCAGACAATCAAAAGATTTTCTAGAAGCCTGCCCAGATCTAAGCCTTGTCAATCTACCCATTGAACTCTGCTCAGATGCAATTTTCTCCTCTCTCCCTGTACCTCTGCCTTGCTCTAGGGCCCTCTGTCTCATGCCATGTGCAATAATAACTACCTGGTTTGTTCGTCTCTGCCTTCCAGTTCCTCTCTCATTAAATTCACCCTCTATCTGGCTACTGTGAAGGCTGAAGGACATTTCCAAACAGTTATTGTGATATCCCCAGCCCACCTGAATGTTTATACCTGTGCTCCTCATGTAAAGAGCTGTAACTGCTGAGCAGCACACTCCAGGGTCTCTACACTCTCTGTCCCTCCAGCCCATTCCCTGGCTCCTCTGACAATAGTATGACAATACTAGGCCAGATCCAACCACACTGCTTGTTGTGCTCCAGGCAGGTCCTAGAATCCTACCTTGAGAGAAGTGGTTCTCCACCTTCCTAATGTTGCGACCCTTTAATATAGTTCCAAATGTTGGTGGTGACCCTCAACCATAAAATTATTTCATTGCTACTTCATAACTGTAATTTCACTACTGTTATAGATCGTCATGTAAATATCTGTGTTTTCTGATGGTCTTAGACGACCCCTGTGAAAAGGTCCTTTGACACCCCCCCCCAAAAGGGCCGTAGCCCACAGGTTGAGAACCACTGCTTAGGCTATAATTTACACAGGGGTATTCAAAATTAAATGCTTCCTGCCAAAAGACAGGTGGAATGCGGCAGACCAAGAACAACAGTGCCAATGTTCTCACATCAACTGGAAGACTGGGAGAAATTTTTCATTGTTCTACCACCCTGGTCCAAATGCCTGGGAGGATATCCTGAATGAGAAACTCAACTGTCCATTCACATCCATAAAAGAAACCATTCTGCAAATGTGTTCGCCTTTGTGAACCACACCCTGCCTTTAAGATGGGGCTAGAGAGACAAGCTACTGAGAGCTCATAGCAGCTTTAAACAAGTTCAAGGACGAGAACTAAGCTGAACATAAGGGAGGGAACAACATTTCCTCAGGGCCCCATCCCAGTGGAGAGGAGGCTGTGGCCATGACCAGCTCCCAGGGAAGCCACTGCTGACTCACAGGCTTACTTTCCAGGGGCATGGCCTATGTGTTCCCATCAGGTCATAGGTGTTGATATGAGCTGACAGAGACTAAGGAAGTTCTGTGTGGCTAAAAGGACTTGAAAATTTTAAACAGTTGCCCACACATCATACAGGTGGAGCAAAGTCAACATATTCTCCAAACACAATTCACTTTCAAAATCATACAACTGGCTGGGAAGGACACTGATTCTTGAGGGTGGCCAATGACTATGGTCACCTTAAAGAATGACATGAAGAACGACAAAAAAAAGAAAAAAGAAAAATTAAGGCAATGCTGGAGTGAGGGGGCCTCACAGTAAAGAAGAATGTGGCATTGACTAGCAACTGGAGATACCGCGCCTTGTCTCAACCTCAGGGCACCTACGGGAGAATACAGAGACAAACATCAGCAAACCACCTGGCAGAAATGACCACCAGGACAAGCATAAAATGGCGGTCACACTCTAGCTAGCTTGCTAACACTGGTCATTTTATAACCTGCTTGGAAGTGTTGCTTTTCATATGTGCCTGAACAGTTTCAAATGCAGGTAAACTAACTCATTGTTCTGTAGCTTCCATACCAAAGCTGAGTCAGCGCAAACATGTAAGACACACACATAACGTAAAGTTTGCAAAATGATTCATTACAAGAACATTAAAGATGAATGTTTGCATATATTTATTCAATGAGTGAAATATTATTCCAACATGTCATTACTGTAAAATTCAAGCCATTTTACATTATTGTTTTTCCACCATCAATCTTCAGCAACTCACATGCAAAAGTATAATTACAGTTCATCTCAATTCATGCCAGCTACATCTTAGGCACAGTGGCCACATGTGGCTGCGGACTGCTGTCCTGGAGAAGAGGGGTCTAGAAGAGGCCTTCTTCAGAGTACTCAGATCATGATGGGAAAGGGAGCCATGTCCTCAATGACAGAAAGCATGGACTGAAGACATCGAATGAATGTGACATGGTGTGAGGCAGGGGACGTGCCTCAGTGGGTAAAGTGCTTTATGAGCAAGCATAAGAACCTGAGTTCAGATCTCCAGCCACACAAAAAAAAACAGTTGCAAACATCTCTAACACCTGTTGTCAGTGGACAGGGTCAGACCAGCCAGCTCTGCCCAAATGGCAGGTTTAGTGAGAAGCCCTCTCTCAAATACTAAGTTGGAGAGTAATTGAGGAAGATACTGATCACTGGCCTCTGCTACACAGAGAGAGAGAGAGAGAGAGAGAGAGAGAGAGAGAGAGAGAGAGAGAGAGAGAGAGAGAGAGAGAGAGAGAGAGAGAGAGAGAAGACCCCAAGGACACATCCCATGAATTCACTCTCCAGATTTACTCTGCCCTTTGAAGCAGGGCAGAGGAGGGCCACAGAGATGGGAGACTATGGTGGTGAGTCCTGCGAGGAGGAGGCAACTACCCTCCATACAGGATTTATTTATTCCCTAGTTCCCCTGTCCATAAATGTCACTTGATCACTCCGCCACTCCAGCAGGCATCGAGCCGAATACTAATAAAACAGGATTTCTGTGGAAACTGGATTGATCCACGGGCTTCTCTTCCTTCGTTTGCCTTTTCTTAGTGTCAGCCTTGGCTCAGGGCCAGACCTAATCACATCAACTCTTACTTTCAACTTCACGTATTACCGTTAATCGGCTTTTAAACATTCTCTTGGCTCATGACTCACGCAAAAGCTGAAGGTTAGCATTTGCTCTTGTTTAACTGCACTTGGGGGCCCTCCTCTTTCCCACCCCACCTCTTTGATTTCCCCTCTTTAAGTAACTGTCACAGAACTGCATACGGAGATATTTTTGAAACAGCATGACAATATCTGTGGTTTTAAAACTCTGTCATCTGTGACCTTTAATTCCTCAGGGAGATGTTTGCCTGTGATCCCCAGAAGGCGTCTCTTTCTGAATCTCAGATATTTTTCAACCAGCAAGGAACACTTTTTAGTCACTGCCGCTCTGAGTATAAGTGACTAATCCAGGATAATCTGAATTTCCTTTAGGGTCTGAGTATTTACCAAGAACTGGATCAGAGAAAATAATCCTCTCAGAGGATGTAGCAAAGTAGCTTGTTGCTTAGGCTGCAGCCCTGAGAGGAGGGGGACATCAGTCCCCTGCACTAAATGGGGAAGAGTTGGTCACTTTTTTCTCTCACACATAATTTTTTATTTATAGTCTGATTCATCTCAACCTTGGATGGGAGGTTTTAACTGGAAGAACATGTGGAGTTTACTTGGATGACAAAAAAGAAAAAAGGAAGGGAGGGAGGGAGGGAGGGAGGGAGGGAAGGAGGGAGGGAAGGAGGGAGGGAAAGAGGGGAAGGGGAAGGGGAAGGGGAAGGAAAAGGGAAAGGGAAAGGGAAAGGGAAAGGGAAAGGGAAAGGGAAAGGGAAAGGGAAAGGGAAAGGGAAAGGGAAAGGGAAAGGAAAAGGAAAAGGAAAAGGAAAAGGAAAAGGAAAAGGAAAAGGAAAAGGAAAAGGAAAAGGAAGGGAAGGGAAGGGAAGGGAAGGGAAGGGAAGGGAAGGGAAGGGAAGGGAAGGGAAGGGAAGGGAAGGGAAGGGAAGGGAAGGAAAGGAAAGGAAAGGAAAGGAAAGGAAAGGAAAGGAAAGGAAAGGAAAGGAAAGGAAAGGAAAGGAAAGGAAAGGAAAGGAAAGGAAAGGAAAGGAAAGGAAAGGAAAGGAAAGGAAAGAAAGGAAAGGAAAGGAAAGGAAAGGAAAGGAAAGGAAAGGAAAGGAAAGGAAAGGAAAGGAAAGGAAAGGAAAGGAAAGAGCAGTGCCCCTTTCTTCCAAAGCTGGCCCCGAGACATTTTCCAACAATCTTTGAAGATGGACCTCTGACACTGGACACAGCCAACACTCTTTGGCTCAGTCAAACAGAGCTCAGCTCCATCTTCCCATGGACAGTCTAGGAATGGAACAAAACTTCTACATGGGAAATCACATGTATACAGATGAAATCACTAAAATAACTTATGTCTAACCTATCCACACCCTTGAAATGCCTGCCATGATGGTATCCTCAAAGTACCTATGGTGCTATATATGAAAACTTTTACATATTGTAAGTAAACAAATTCCTTGGGCAGAGAAGCAGGGTGGACCTACTGTGTACTGAGCCTGCTGTATACTGACTTCGACTCCATAGTATACACTGTGGTCTAACGTTGCTTCTTTTTATTTATATTGTTGCTTGCTTTCCTTTTTTAACATTTACTTATTTCCTATGTATATGTATGGGCACACACATGCCAAAGTATGAATGTGGAGGTCAGAGGACAGCTGTGGGTTCTCGCTTTCCACTGTGTGGCTTCGGGGGATGCACTCGGGTCATCAGTCTTGGCAGCAGGTGCCTTTACCCACTGAGCCTTTCACTGGCTTCCTCTCTTCTTCTGATTATCCCATGTCTTACATTCCTCCAAAAACAAGGACTCTGTGAAAACATGCAACATTCAAAAGCATTCTAAATGAGGATGATCTTCTAGAATTTCTCCCACAGACAAGGACAACAATTTGAATTATAAGGCAGAAATACCCTAAAGTGGCAGGCCAGACTCAAATATTGTACCCAGTTACAAACATCTGCGTAAGTGGTTGAGTCCTTCAGTATCATGGGGAAGAAAATATGAGCAGATATCAACAGCCCTCAGGTGACGCAGATGGCTTAAGTCTTGATATTCTGATGATCCAGACCAAGGGACTTTCTGAGTGGAATGTTGCAAAGTAGATACAAGGGAGATTTCTAGTCAAAAAAAAGCTGTTGATTGAGAAGGAAGGAACTGAAAGACACTCCAAACCCCATCAAACCCCTGCCCTCCTTGATCCTAATGGGACTCCTAACTCTCATCCCATAAGATTATAATTCTTACTGTTGACTATAAAACAAAATCTCAATAACTGGGTAATTGGTTATTTGAATCAGAACAAAGCTAACAGAAGAACCTAATGGCATTTTTTCCAGGACACACACACACACACACACACACACACACACACACACACACACACAAAGTCCTTGGCATAAAACACTGTATCAAAGTGGCTTATACAAAACAGCTTTGCCAACATGACTGCCTCAAAGTACCACACAATCAGCAGCTCTGGACCCTGGCTGCAGCCTTGCCTTGTCAGAAAATGGTTGGGGTGCTCTGGGCCTCAGACCCTCATCTCTAACAATTGTTGGCTTTAGAATGGGTCTTATATAATGAGTTTTTGATCACCCTAATAAAATACCCAAAGCTGAACGCTTGCCAAAGGTATGGAGCTTAGCCAGGTCCAAATGTGTGCACCTGTAGACCGAGCCCCGGGAGGCGAAGGCAGATGGAGCCTCTGAGCTCAAGATCATCCTGGGAGAAAAGGAATAAAGGAGAGGGAGTGGAGAGGGGATAAAGGAGAAATGGTATTTTATCATAATCTTGGAAGCTGGAAGTCCAAGGTCAGGCAACCTTAACTGTTTGGCCCCTGGTGAGGGCTCCCTTGACAGTGACACATGGCAGTAAATGGCAAACAACAGTGAACAGAAGAGGACAAGAGCATGTGCTAGCCTCACTCACTAGGTAACAACTTACTCACCAGATAACTCACTAACCCACCCAAAGGAGCATCCACACTGACTTAACTACCTCGCATTAGGCCCACCTCCTAAAACTTCTGCCACCTTAGCATCACCATGCCAAGGAACAAGCCTCTAGCAGATGAACCTCCGAGGAGACAAAGTCCTACAATAATTTACAGGTTTCTAACTTCAACTTGACCCAACAAAGTGGCCACAGCTCTGGACCTCACCAGTGAGCCAATAGGGCATGGCCTCACCACTTGTGATTTTTTATGGATTATGTTCTTTCAGAAACAAGGCATGCACTGGAGTTGGTTTGCTCAACTACCCATATGTATTCATATTCGATACATTGATGTATGTGATTACAGATTCTTACATGATGATGGAAAGGATCTGGATTTTCTACCACATGTATGGAATACAGGATTGTCTTAATACTTAATGGCCACCAACTTTCTGAGCTCCAATTTCTTTTTAAAATGTATAATGGTTTGGGACCAACAGAAGGATTAAATATCTACAAGGGAGCAGCCTATATTACAGGTATGTATAAAAAATTTAATGAGAAGTTGCAGTGATACATACCTATAATCACACCATGCAAGAAGCTGAGGAAGAAGGGTCACTGGAAGCTCAAGGCCACCCTCTATCTATATATAGTAAGACCTTATCTTTTAAAAGCTGAAAAACTTTTTAAAATAAGGTTAAATGTAATTGGTTATTTCTACTCTTTGGTTCTCTGCTAATTTTTACCTTTCTTCTCAGGCAATGACAATGACGTCATGGAGGCAAACACAATTTTTTTAAGTTCTTATTATTCTTTTTGTTGTTTGTTGATTTTGTTTTGTAAGACAGCATTTCTCTGTGTAGCCCTGGCTGCCCAGGAACTCACTCTATAGACCGGGCTGCCTCTGCCTCAACTTGGGATTAAAGACATGCACCACCACTGTTCCACCTAATTTTTCTTAAGTTCTATAGCTGTTTTTTGTTTGTTTAACATTTCAGATACTAAGATATCCTTATCCTCTGCTGCTACATGATACATCACTAATAGTTTTCTGAAACAATTTCAGCATAACTCACTGGAAAGCCTCCTTCAAACAAAAGGCTGGGTGGACAAGATTTTCTTGTGCTTGTTGAAGCCCATGAATCCCTAACTCAGCAACTCTTGGATTGTTGCTGGTGTTTCAGTCTTATGAAAAGTCTGGAATGACACAACCCTACAGGGTACTTCTAGGGGCCTGGAGTCATAGTCAGTTTATGCTTTAAGATGTAGCTTTTATTTTGATTTTGTATGTGTATCTATATGTGTATATGCCACATTTACATGGGTGTCCACTGAGGTGAGAAGAGGGCATTGCATCCCCTCCAGCTGGAGTTAATAGGCAGTTGTGAACCAATCATAAAATGATTCCTGTACCAGTAAGGGTCTATACCCAATCACTTCAAAGTGCACTTAACCACAGCTGGAATTCCCCAGCTTCAAAGGAGCTTACATACTCCCCTCATGGTCATCTCCATCTTGTCATTTGGCTAACCCCTGCATGCTGGAATTTTTACTCTCAAGAAATAAACACTCTTGCTAATTGCATATGTGAATGGTGGTCTTTTGGGGACGACTCACAGACCCCAACACAACTAGATTTGATCAGAGGCCAAGTACTGAAGAGTGACAGAAACACAGTGGGTAAGGCAAAGAGGCACGGGAGAGGCAGAGGTCCAGAGGCCTTTGTGCAATAACAACTTCCTCGTTTCTCAAGAAGTACATAGGACCTTGAAAAAGCATGTTGTGTTGGGGGATATTCAGTCACACTGTGGACCCCAAGTTTGCATTTGCATTAATTAAATAAAATTAACCTTGGGTTAGGAGGCTTCATTAGCAACTAGTTGACAGAAAGTAATCATAGAGCCTCAGAGGGCATTCAGGAGAGATAGAAAGACACAGGAAGTAGTAGGGTGGAACTGAAGATTCCACAGCCCTGATACAACCACAGATGTACAGTGGACTTTATCTTCTAGTGTTCATCACTCTAAAGGGGGCTACTTTAAACCCACTGAAATCAACTCTTGGTATCTGCCTCCCAAAAACTAGGACTAACGTTTCATAGAAATACAATGCTCAGATTATCATAACAAATTTGGCTATTTTTATACCCCTGACAAATAACAACTGATTCCAAAGCCAGATTCTGTTTTTTAAGAAAATGCTTCCAATATGCATATTTAATGGTGTCCTGAAATAGAGATATGTCCTGGAAGGCTTAGGCTGATATGGAACTCAAGAAATTAGACATCAAAACGACCAACAGTCCAATTGAGAAATGGGCTATAGAACTAAACAGAGAATTCTCAACAGAGGAAACTCAAAAGGCTGAAAGACATTTTAGGAATTGCTCAACATCCCTAATCATCAGGGAAATGCAAATCAAAACAACTCTGAGATACCACCTTATGCCTGTCAGAATGGCTAAGATCAAAAACACTGAAGACACTTTATGCTGGAGAGGATGTGGAACTAGGGGAACTCTCCTCCACTGCTGGTGGGAATGCAAGCTTGTACAACCACTTTGGAAATTAATATGGCGCTTTCTTAGAAAATTGGGAATCAATCTCCCCCAAGATCCAGCTATACTACTCTTGGGCATATACCTAAGAAATGCTCAATCATACCACAAGAGTACTTGTTCAGCTATGTTCATATCAGCATTGTTTGTAATAGCCAAAACCTGGAAACAACCTAGATGCCCTTCAACTGAAGAATGGATAAATAAATTGTGGCACATATACACAATGGAATACTACTCAGCAGAGAAAAACAATGACATCATGAGGTTTGCAGGCAAATGGAGGGATCTAGAAAAAAATCATCCTGAGTGAGGTAACCCAGACTCAGAAAGACAAATATGGTATGTACTCACTCATAGGAGGATGCTAGATGTGGAACAAGGATGACTGGACTGCTACTCACATCACCAGTGAGGCTACCTGGAAAACAGGACCCCAAGAAAGACACGGAGAAATGGATGAGATCTACATGAACAGCCTGGACATGAGTGGGAGCAATGAAGGGTGAGGGTCAAGAGAAAGAGAGCGGGAGATCCTAGCTGGATCAAGAACAGAGAGGGAGAACAAGGAATAGGAGACCATGGTAAATGAAGACCACATGAGAAAAGGAAGAAACAAAGAGCTAACTTTTAAAAGTTTCTATCTGTAACAGAAATATGGGACACGTGCTAAGTGACATTACTTCTTTGAACTGCCTGTGTTCGAGGACAACTGCTGAACACAGGCATTGTGAAGATGAATGATATGGCACACTAGGCCCCAGATGAAAGTGCACTGTTGAAAAAATGTTCATAAAATAGTAAAATTCAAAGCAGATACACACATATTTTTTCAAATTGCTTTTAAAACTCAGCGCACTGTTTTATAGGATAATATTTTTTATTGGAAGCCAAGCAACAAAACTGCCAAGAAAAGGCAATTTATAGCAGTAAAACTAGGAAGTTAGAAAGCGGCCCATTGTTCTACATTGTAGGTCATGTGTTTGGTCCCCTTCCTCCAACCCTACATTGAGAGCTATTCATTACTGAAATTTCCATCAAAGTCAGATGCCTTCACAAGTCGCCCTCAATCCAGAACTCTGTGACACAAGCCCCATGCAGGATAGTTCAGAGGGGCTCCAAACTGAAATAATACCCTGCTACAGTTTCTGTGGAATTTAGAATAAATTTCCAACTTGAAAGAATCAAGAATACCTAGAATATGCTATATAGTACCCTGGAATGGCCTCAAGTTCATGGCAATCCTCCTGCATTTGGCTGTTCTGGGCTCAGGATCAGAGGTGTACACATGCACATGTGGCCTGCCAGGTCACCTGTTATACTTTATCCCTTCCACACACAGCTACTTCCTGTACCATATTCAGCATGTGTTGAAGTGGCATTGTGTTCTTCTTTTGATGTAGCCCTACATTTGGGGTTTTCCAGTCCTCAAAGTCAAGGACCCAAATAAACATCTTTTGTTATAAAATACCTGCCTCAGACACTCTGGTATAACAACAAAAGCAGACTGTGATATGCCCTAATATCTGGAGCACATGCTCTTACTTTCCATATTAAGATGATTTTTAGATCTATACCATTTATCGTGTAAGAGATATCATAATGCTTCTTCTTATTCCTCATATAATCTCCCAATGCCCTGGTTTTCCCTCAGTTTGTCGTAATTGTAATCAACTAAAAGAATAATACTTTCTTATGTAAATATGTATGCATATTACCTATTACTTCCTAAAAATAAATACTTAGAAGTTAAGCTACTGAGTCAAAAGATGTCTATGTTTTTAAAAGTTCTTGATAAAGATCACTAGACTACAAAGGTTTGTAGGTGGTGGTGGTGGTGGTGGTGGCGGCGGCGGCGGCGGCGGCGGCGGCGGCGGTGGTGATGGTGGTGATGGTGGTGATGGTGGTGATGGTGGTGATGGTGGTGATGGTGGTGATGGTGGTGGTGGTGGTGGTGGTGGTAATGGTGGTGTGGTGTGGTGGTGATGGTGATGGTGGTGGTGGTGGTGATGGTGGTGATGGTGGTGGTGGTGATGGTGATGATGGTGGTGGTGATGGTGATGGTGGTGGTGGTGGCGGTGGTGGTGATGGCGGTGGTGGTGATGGTGGTGGTAGTGATGGTGGCTGTGGTAGTGATGGTGGCGGTGGTGGTGGTGGTGGTGTATGCTTTAACTTCCCTATGAATAATGTTTCCTTAAGCTGCTCCTGGGGCTGAGTGAAACCTGCCCTAAAACCTACAAGATTACTTGACTATCATCAGATTCTTCCCTCTCTAATCCCTGAGAAGCATCCAGAGATGATCTTGGGATTTTCCCTTTCTTAGAGCATTTCTTACATTATCCTTGGCAAATAAGAAAATAACCAAAGCCTTATAGTTCCTCTCCTTGAACTTCACTTCCTTAAGTTCTCCTTTATCCCTCTGAGTTCAGCAACATTTTGGGGTGGAATCATTACTATACTTAGATACAAACTAATTTTGGGGGAAATCAACCCTGCTCGACTTCCCAGGAAAAGGACAATAAGGAATGAATAAAGTATTTAACACAGTCAATGAATATCATATTTCCAGTGAGAAATGAGAGGTGAAGTGTCAGAGCAACTCTTTAATCCCTGGGTAGTGTAATAATTATTGGGGCACAGGCACCCTCTAGATTCCTGAATCCTTAATATGCCTCTAATTCATAGCTAAATAAAACTGAAAATGTTCTATGTGAATTTACAACATGCAAGGTCCTGTTCTAAATGTCGTAAGAAAAGCAGAATGTATAAAATCAAAGAGTGATCCTAAATCTGAGGAAGCAATCAAGAGTATATTCAAACTGCATTGCAATAGGAAAAAACATTTAAATACTCCCAAATGACAGTGTAGAAGTTACAAGACAACAGTACCAACTTGCCCTGTTACCACAATTACAATAGATTTCTATAGACAAATCCCTTTTAATACCACCCTTCCACTGTGTAAAGTGTCCCCCAGGCTCATACTGTCTGAAGGTTTGGTCTCTGGCTGGCAACAGTTCTTTGGGAGGCTGTGGAACCTAACTGGAGAAAGTGGGATGTTAGGGGTTGTGCTTTGAAGGTAAGAGCTCAATCAGCTTCTTGTGCAAGTTTCTCTCTGCTTGCTATCAGCTAGTAAGATGCAGCAAGCTACTTCATGTGCTCCCAACACCATGAACTCTGCCACGCTTTCCCTGTCATGAAATCACTTCAAAAGACCACAAATCCTCCTTCCTCTAAGTTGCTTCTGTCTTGTGTTGTAGCCCAGTGAGAAAGTAGCAAAAGCAACACTGTAATATCAAATTTGCTCTACATCTTCTTCCCCAAATGAGCCATGGGTGAAACTGAGACTGAGAGAAGAAAATATCACAAAATACCCTTGTATTTCTATACACTGCAGCATAGAAGACTATTTGGAACCAATTAATGATCTGGATTCCTTTAAAAAAAATCTTCACTAGAAGCCCTTTAAAGGTAGTCAAGCTATGGTGTCATTTACTAAAAAGGACCTTTTACAAGAGACACAACAGATTTCAAAACAAACAATGCTTTGAGAGGTCACATTTTCAGAAATAACATCTCCTCTGCTAATATTTGACCACAAAAGAAAAAGTTGGTAAGAATTCCACTGAGACATTGCCAATAATAGGACAAAATCTAAACAGATGTGAACTCTTTAACAACAGCAGCCTAGTCACGATCTCAGCACCTCCCCAAGCTCCAGCCTCTAAAGTCACCAGACAGGTGCTGGTATCACTCGGGCACCTGTGAGTTATGGGTGGCATCTACATCTCTCCTTCAGTGGTCCCTATTCCTTAGAACCTCAGAACACCAGAGATGAGAACAGAGAGAAAAAAAAAACAGAGGAATGGGAGTCTCTACATGTTTTCCTCTCAGAACCAAAACTCAAGAATTTATGGTCCTGCCTAGGAAACTGAGATCAATCTTTGAAATTTATGTAATCATGTTCATCCATGACCAAAGAAATGATGATAGACTCCAAGCTGGTAGGAACTAGGAACATTCTCACTAGTATTAGTATTTAATGAATATTGATAAACTATTACATAGTCTAATTCTAATCATTATATTTACATGATGAAACTAAGATGTTTTCTTACAATTTTAGGCTTTTCAATTACTAATCTAGGGGCAATTCCTCTCAGTTCTTCAGTTGAGCAATCTTATTTTTCTGTCCAAACATAATCTCTGAGTAGATGATCATATCCGAACCTGCCTTCCAAACACATTTTTCCTATTCACCCAGGATGTCCTAAGATCAACCTACAGAGAGCAGGAAGGAAGACAGCAGGAAATGAGTCAAGGTCATCAGTGGACAGTGAGCCAGTCAGAAGAAAGAATGGGCAGTAAAGGGAATGCAGCATGGGCAGCCACCAAAACAGTAGAGGAAAATGGAACTAAACAGGAAACATATGAAGTGAGAGAAAGACCAGAAAGCAGTAAATAGATGGGAAGATGTCATTGTCAAAATGGGAATGACACATGGTTCAACTTTTGAACTTGCTTTTCCTCATGCATGCCCTGTATTAACAGTTTTAACTTTTTTGTTTACTTGTTTGTTTTTGTTTTCTTTTGTTTTTATTTTTTATTTTTCAAGACAGAGTTTCTCTATGTAACAGTCCTAGCTGTTCTGAAACTCACTTTGTAGACCAGACTGGCCTAAAACTCACAGAGACTCTCCTGCCTCTGCCTCCCAAGTACTGGGGTCAAAGGTGTGCGCCACCAGTGCCTGGGTAACAGTTTTAACTTTTGAGATACCAAAGGCCACATACAGAAGACAGAAGGAAAAAAGATGCCATGCTTTGCTGCTTTATTTTAAAGCTCATTAGAATGTGAACAGATCTATTGGGCAAAACACTGGAGTGATGACCCCAAGACACCCTGTTCGGTACACTCATGGGTCACCTGGGCATGAGTGTACGACTAGCCTGACACTCAGAGCATGGAGTGACATGGGCATGACTCGCCATTTATACAAGTGAAGCAGGTTGACATCATGCTCAAAATAGCATGACATTTTGAGGGAGCCCCATGGATTAAAAGCAAAGTAGGAATATCTGGACAGGCATCAACAATGAATAACAGAAAGTGGAGAGTGATGCTTAGCAAAATAGTCAAATATATTTTGCTTTATACCTTGATTTATACCAAAAGAATTCTAGATTAAATATTTCCCAAACTTGTGTGAGATTACAAACATCTTGGAAGAAGAGAAGTAATAGGAGACCATTTCAGTAGATTGGAATTCATGAAAGAACAGAATCGTTACCCAGAAACCTAATCAAAGGCAAGTACATTGCTAGCAAAAAGAAAATGCTTTTAGCGTCTAAACAACAGTTGCAAATCAATATGAAAACTATTAATAACCACAAAAAATCATGGCAAGGCACACACTCAGAAGAGGAGAACAAAGGACTGTAAACACACCACAAAGCATCCACTTCTCAGGGGCCTTCTGGGTAACAAGAAGAATCCATGGCTCAGAAACTAGAGGCTGGGGGGAAAGGGTGTTGTAAGGCTTTTTAAGTTGCAACAGGAAAACACTGACACCTTTTTTTTTCAATTATGATTGTATAACAAAAGCACAAAACTAAACAAAATTCACATTTCCTAATAAAATTACACTTTGAAAGAAATGTCTAAATAATATCATTAACAGAAGCTCAGACAGAGGGTGAGTTCTATGAGGTTAGCTTATAGTAAATTATCTGAATACACTACAGTTCTACCAATGAGCCAGTTAAGGTGACGGTCCTATGCATAGATAATATAGATAGTACCTATGCACAATGAGAAATGGTCTTGATAGAGTGATAGCTCTGAAAAACACATAAAGTACTGCTGAGTTGAATGAAAAGCTTCCCATAAAAGCTCCTGTGTCTGAACACCCGATTCCCACATGATGTGTTTGGGAAGGTTATGAAACCCTTAGGAGGTAGAGGAAGTATGTCACTGGGGACAGTCTTTAAAGTTGTACAGCCTTGTCTTACTTCCTGCTCTCATCCCCTGCCTGCTTCCTGTGTGTGGATGAAAATGAGAGCCATCAGTTTCCAGTTCCTGCTTCCCCTTGACTGTTGCCACGCCTTCCTCACCATGATTGACTCTACCCTTCTGGAACTGTAAGGCAAAATAAACCCTTTCTTCCTTATGTTGCTTTCGCCAGGGTATTTTTATCATAGCAACAGAAAAGTAAATAATACAGAAAGGAAATCTCATAACAGACAAGGAAAAACAAAAACTATCTCCTATGTATGTGACTGGTGTGTCTCTTTGTAGTAAACCCAGTAAACTCTAGCGACAGTATTTTCCATATTATTTTTTACTTATTTATTTAATTTACTTTGACAAAGGCCCAGCACACAGTATATATGTAAAGGTCAAGGGACAGCTTGTGGGAGTCGGTTCTCTCCTTCCACCATGTGGGTCCCAGGTATCAAACAAAAGTCCTCAGGCTTAGTGGCTAAAGCTCCCTTACTTGCTGAGCCATCTCATCAGCCCATCATTATTATTTCTTAGTCTGGTTTCCAAAGAGTAGGAAGTTATATATATATGAAGCTAGTCAACATCACAATATCAGCTATGAGTAGTTCACACACACACACACACACACACACACACACACACACACAACTATTCAAGACATTCAACAGTATTAATTCTATATGGAGAGTAGTGTATACAAAACTCACAAGCCAAAGTAAATGACTGATGTTGCACTGCTAAATCAAGTTCCCTTGTTCTGTAATTTAGAAACAACACTGGGGTGAGGATATGGCTTCATTGGAAAAGTGTTTGCTGCAGAAGCCTGAAGATTTGGGATGAAATCTCCCTGTGCTCTTGTAACATCAGCAATGTGTACATATAATACCAGCACTGGAAGATGGGAGAAAAGGATTGAGGAAGATATTGGACATCAACATCTGGCCTCCACACACATTCTGCATTCTCTATCTCTCCTCCCTCTCTCTTTCTCCCTCTCTAAATAGAAACCATCACCTAAGGCTTATTTCTTGTTCAGTTAATCATCAATCAAGAACCTATTTGGAGTCTAATATTAGTAGGACAAGGGCTGTGGATGTGGCTCAGCAATAGGGCCTTACACATGCTTGAATGAGTACTGTAAGTACAATCCTCAACACAGGAAGGAAAACATATATATGCAAAGGGCACCCTTCTAAAGATGAGGAAGGGGGTAGGAAAAATATAAAAATATAGGAATTAAAAATACTTGATGAATTTTGAACTAGGAAAGGAAAAATGTCACTGAATTCTAAACCCAAATGCATGTCATAAATAATTAAATATGAAAATATTATTGAATAAGGCGATTGTGGTGGCATGAAGATGTCAAGGAAAAGGAGAGACCAACTAAACCCAAGAAAAGGCAGAAAGTGGACATTAGGAAAGAACAGGAATGACAGGTCAAGAATATTCACTCTCTACATTTCCCATCCTTAGTTGATGGGGAAGGGAATTCAAGCCAAAAGTGATCCAAAGGCCACTGACTCCTGGACTAGCCAATGGCTGGTGTGCACAACAGGAGGCATGAGGAAAGCAGGACTTTGGGGGAGTGGCTGGCAGCCATGGGCATGGCCGATCTGAGAGGAGAAAGTACTAAAGTAACAGGAGACAAAGATTGTTGAGGAACTCCAAAGTCAAGGTCTCGAAGCTATACGCTGGTGTGATGGCCCCCATCATGGAAAGGAGGCTGCCTGATTTAAAAGCATCTTCAGATTACAGTGGTAACTGACTCCCAGTGATGAGCACAAGAGAGAGTTCCAAAGCTCTGGGCCCAAAGGAATGAAAATCCCAGCTCAGTTTTCCTTACATTTGAAATGAGAAGAAGCCCCGTTCCACTGAAATAAGTTATAATGAAGACTCGGTTATATGCTCCAGTGTCTGTCTTTTGCTTGTATGTTGTGTTCATTATCACCTCCCTGTGCATGAAGAATGCCTATCTTAAGAGGTGGAGCCCACTTTCCACTCTAACATAGAGCTGTCCATCACTCACATCCCAGTCTGTACCTCAGCCTAGGCTTAGGAGGGCCTGCCCACATGACCTAGTTCATGCTGCTTAGATACCCCAGTTCCAGTCTTCCACTTGGAAGCTCATGAAGGAAGCAAACAAATGTGTCTTTGCACTCTCACAGAAACAGTGAGCAACATCTAAAGTCAGGGCTCCAGGGCAGTGGCTTGAGTCCAGGACAACCACCCTGTCTCAAAGACAGTAAGCCTGGCAGCTCACATGACCAGACAAGCCCCACAGATCACTGCAGACACTTTTCCTGCCTGCTGGGCACCAAGGCCCTGCCAGAGACTCAAGGAGTGACTTAATGGGCTCCACCTGACAGCCTTTCTACCATTTACCTCAGCCAGCATCTGTTTCTTTGACTTACAGCTACAAATCCAGATTCCTACAGACATAGAGGAGAACAACGTGTGAACCCTCAGCAAAACGCTTGTTTGAAGATGGGAAATTTGCAATAGGATTCAAGCACTGTCTATCCTAGGGCACTCTCTGTTTAGACTATTAGGAATCTGGGGACAGTATCTCCAAGTTCCAGGTCTTGTCAATAGCCCTCTTAGACATGTATCTCCTTGCCTAACAGAGAAGTAGCATGTTATATTAACAAAAAGAACACAGACTTTAGAATACAGTGAATATTTGAATAAGCTAGGAAAGTTACACACACCTGAGCCCATTTTTCACACAGAATTTTGTGATACTCAAGCCAATCCTGGGAGTCAAATGAGATTCATAGGTACAAAAATCTTCAACTCGTGTCAAATGTGCCTGATTGGGTCTTGAAATGAGTAAGCACCGGCTTCTTAGTTGACAAACACAGGCCATTTGCAGCCTTATGTAACCGCAGCCTTGTCCAGTCCTGGTTACAGTCTCCTCTCTGACCCTGATTCTGCCAACCTCCTGGCACTGTCAAATGAGCCACTAATAAACTTCACTTAGGCGCCAGATGGGCCCGCCTGTAGGTGCTTTTTGGTATCTAGGCTTAATGTGTTTCTTTTAGCTCATTTTCTTTTGCTTGCTGTGAGTCGTAAGAACCTGAGCCTGGCAGCTGAAGTTCTTAGGGTGATACATCCTCATAGTAGACAATTTAGAAAGAATGGGGAATGCAAGGCAAGGGCAATAACACAAACCTTTGACAGCTAGAAGCAATCTAAAGGAATGTCTATTCAAACTCTGATGCTCCAAATGAGCAAAATGAAATGGAGAAGGGCAAAGAGGGCCTCTTCATCACCTCTATCACCATTTCATATACCAACTAGCTGTCACTCAGTATCTGCAGATGCTCGCTGGCATCACTCAGGCTACAGTCCTGCCCTCTAGCCTGGGCCTCATGACTCTAGTATCGTCTAGCTTGCATGTCCAGAGACTGAAGTGGTATCACACTCCCTAGTCTCCAAAGCAATGTTCCTCCTATGACAAGCATCAGATTCTAAAAAGTGCAAGAGCCTCCAAAAAGTCCTAAGGGATCCTTCCAAGGAAAGGTTCCAGTCTCTAAAGCAGCTTTAGTACTCAGTGGGGGGTGAGTGGTATGTGCCTGACAAACAACAGGGCTAAAAGGCTGAAGGAGTCAGGGGAGATCTAAAAGGACCCTGGAGGGAAGTAAAACTCCAACCATGGCAGCAGAAATCCCTGAAGGCTTGCAGGGATGGTAACATGTGCATTGGGCATAAAGGGCCCTGAAGGGTTAGTTCCACAGAGAGAGAGGAGCACTCCAAACTACAGAGGCAGATGCATGGTGAGAAGCATGGTGCCGGCTGGTGCACAGTATGTCTGGGGAAGGAAGGGGAGCCATCAGCCAAAGCAAGGCCCATGCGACAAAAAGGAAAAACAGATAAGACATGACACTGAATAAGCAGATTATGGGTAGATTAGGAAAGTCTTCCAAGCTGTGTTAAGAAAGGCAGGCGTTTCCCTCTGTAGCATGGGGAGCCAACAAAAGTGCAAAGAGAAATGAAAACAGCTGAGTTAAGGAATTACTGAGTAGAAGGAAGACAGAGGGAATCAGAGAGGCCAGTTAAGTAACCTCTGCAATGGCCAGAAAGCAAAATGCAGGGCCATCTGAAGGCAGGCGTAAAGACAGGAAGGAGAGAACTTCAGGAACAGCAATCACACCATTAGAGGGCACAGATAATCAGACAGGACCGTATCTCTTGGAGCTGGAAGTATAGATACATCTGTACCTGTTCCAAGTGCAAACTGAACAAGAAGACCAACAAAAAAGTCTCTCTGTTAACAAATATCTCCCAGGAGGACTAGGCCACTCTGTACTCACAAGCTCATCAAGGAACCAAGACTTAGCAGACTCAATGCCCCACAGGCTACCCCCAAAAGCTCTGGATTGTAGCATGAATCTTAAATGGTCTTATTAATAAAAACAAACCCAGATCTAGGTATTGGAGTGAATGCTGAAAGATCAGAGAAACAGAACCAGCCACAACTAACCTCGCCTCACCAATTCCTCAGCTGATCTCATTTCCTCAAACTGAAAGCCTCTGAGTTCTCATCCAAATGTATCTCAGCTGAACTGCTGCTCGAAAGCCTAAAAGCTTAACTAGGCTCTAGTTCCTGGTCTTCATGCCTTATATACCTTTCTGCTTCTTGCCATCACTTCCTGAGATTAAAGGCGTGTGTCACCATGCCTGGCTGTTTTCAATGTGGCTTTGAACTCACAGAAATCTGGATGGATCTCTGCTTCCAGAATGCTAGGATTAAAGGTGTGTGTGCCACCATTTTCTGGCCTCTATCTCTAGTGGCTGTTCTGTTTCTGACCCCAGAAAAGTTTATTAGGGTGAACAATACATTGGGGTCACAATATCACCACACTGGATACCCATTCGCATAAGCAATACATTCAGAAAAGACACCAGGGGGGCAGAATAATCACTAAATGGCACATAGGAACTCTCAATTATACCAACTGTTCCCATCTGGTTCCCTCCTGGGTCGAATTCAGGAGTGAGGGGCAGGATCTGCTCCTCTGCACCATGTGACGGAAACTGGTCTAAACCAGTGACAGCCTTCCAGATTTACAGTCAACCCCAAAGGTTGCTGTCCCACCCAATCAGCATCCCTCTACAATGTAGCTGCATTCTCTCTGGTCCAAGTGTCCCCATTAAGTTCAGTGGAAATGTGCCCAGAGTGTTCTAACAGGAAATGCCAATCATGCTTTCAGCAGTGACTACCTGAGAACCACATAGGTCCAAGTTCTGGAACAAAGGGAGAGTAGAGAGGAAAGGAAAGGGCAGACGGGTTAATAAACTAAAATTGTTATATGGCAGTATTATCTGGAATAGATAAACTATGAACTCAAATGATGTATCTCTGGGGTTTAACCACAAAAGCGACAAAAAAAAATAAAAACAATAGATTGTGTTATTAATTCTAATTTTTATATATTATATATAAATGTGCATATAATATATAAATGTAAATTTAGATACATATAGGCAGTATAAATAATGCTTTTTAGTATAGACAAAGGTAGTAAAAGTATACACTATCACAGGGGTGAAAGCCAAGGACACTCCTGAAAGCAAGTGTCTCACTGGCTAGTTTCTCGGTCTGCCCTCCTCACTGACACGTCCAAAGAGCAAAGGAAGGTGACGGGCTGTGGAAACAGCTCAGTTGGTAAAGCACCTGCTGCACAGACATGAGGACCCTGAGTTCAGTCCTCAGCACCCAAATAAAGATCCTGATGTTGGGGCTGGAGAGAGGGCTCAGCAGTTAAGAACATTGGCTGCTCTTCCAGGGTACTTGGGTTCCATCTGCAGTACCCACGTGGTGGCTCACAACTTTCCGTAACTCTAGTCCCAGGGGATCCAATGTCCTGTTCTGGCCTCTTTAGGCACAGCAGGTACATGGTACAGAGACATATTTGCAGGCAAAATGCCCATACAAATAAAACTAAAAATGAAGAAAAAGAAACATTTTTAAATCAGATGTATGGAGGTATGCTTGTAATCCCAAAACCATAAAGGCAAAAATAGGTGGATCCCTGGGTCTTGCTGGTTAGCCAGCCTAGCTGAATCAATTAGACTCTAATCCCCATGGGAGATCCTGCCTCAAAAGACAAACTGGATACTTCCCAAAGAATGACACTTGAGGTTAACTTCTGGACTCCACATGCGCTCGCTCTTTCTCTTTCTCTCTCTCTCTCTCTCTCTCTCTCTCTCTCTCTCTCTCTCTCTCTCTCTCTCTCTCTGTCACACACACACACACACACACACACACACACACACACACACACACACACACCACACTTCACCAGTCTTTCATCAAGTATATGACTTCTCTGACATACTGGGTTTTGGTAGTCAAAATGTATATGAAGTTTTGTTCCATTAAATTTTATGACCCCACAGAATTGCTTTTAAAATCACACATTTATTACTGTGTCAGTTCTTTTGATTGTTTTCTTAACTATTAGTGATCTCTGCTTTAACTCAAACTTAGGAGGCCAAACTGACCTCTGACATTTCCTCCAGCTGAAATAGCAAACAGAGTCTCTCAATGAACTAATTCTTTTGTTTTTAATAATTGAACTCTCCCTCTTTTGCCTTCAAAATGCATCACTATCAACTTCTTAGCAATAGGAAATATTTCTCTTCTTGTTATCATAGAGATTCAAGATATTTTAAATAATATATATTCTATACATTATATGTGTGTGTGTGTGTGTGTGTGTGTGTGTGTGTGTGTGTG
This sequence comes from Peromyscus maniculatus bairdii, assembly GCF_049852395.1. NCBI lineage: Eukaryota > Metazoa > Chordata > Mammalia > Rodentia > Cricetidae > Peromyscus > Peromyscus maniculatus. The sequence goes on along the minus strand of NC_134857.1, from coordinate 89,946,164 downwards.
TGTGTGGCTTAGGAGAGAAAAGAATCAATTATGGGCAAGAAACTCACATGACAGTAAGAAGAAGTATTAGCCGGGCGGTGGTGGCGCACGCCTTTAATCCCAGCACTCGGGAGGCAGAGGCAGGCGGATCTCTGTGAGTTCGAGGCCAGCCTGGGCTACCAAGTGAGCTCCAGGAAAGGCGCAAAGCTACACAGAGAAACCCTGTCTCGAAAAACAAACAAACAAAAAAAAAAAAAAAAAAGAAGTATTAGCTACATATAAAACAATACTTCTTATGAAAAGAAGAGAAATCTGAATGTAGTGCTACGTGCTTTTAATCCCATCACTTGGGAGACAGAGGCAGGTGTATCCTTGTGAGTTGGAGAGCAGCCTAATCTACATAGTGAGTTCCAGGCCATTTGGAGCTGTATAGTAAGACTTTGTCTAAAACAAATGATCTGAAACAAATGTGACAAAATGTTGGCTATTTCCTAAATCTTACTGATGAGTAAGTAATATAAATATTTCTAAATGCTGTTTCTTGGAATAATGGAAATATACCACTTTCTAATTTAAGTGGGAAAATGAGGGTGGAGAAACTTGGAGTGCTTTTTATATTGCCTTTGAACCAAATACACTGTCCAAGGACTTACTGTAAACTGCTTTCTTAACATGGAAATGTGATGACTGCTGGGTTAAATCTACGATGACAGCTACAGCAACAATTGCCTTTTCCTCTTTTCAAGACCAAGGTGCCAGATAGAAATAATTCTGTTTCATTGTCACATTCCCTGTTATTTTCTTGCAATCCTTTGTATCTAATACATTTAAAAGAAGTAACAGTCAGCATCACTTTTCATTTATAAGTGAGAAAGCCTTTCTTAGTACCTATATAATAAGAAAGCACAGCTGTCCTAAGGACTCAGATAACTACAGGCATTAAAAGGCTGTGAGCAGTGTCCTGTTCCACTATGCCCTGTAAGCCATGTGTGGGAATGCATCACTGGCTCAGAAGGCTGGAGAAACATGGAGTCAGGAAATAATCTTCTCCCTGTGTAGTCACTATGGATGAAGGTATCAGAGATGAAGATTTCATCTTGAATTCAAATTTCCTATAATGATCACTTCTGTTCTTATTTCATTAGAGGACAAAGTTCTAAAAATGGGTAAAGTACTCTCAGACACAGAGGAGAGATGTAAGAGGACCCGCACATATATTCACTGACTTAGAAACAGCAGACATCACCAAGAAAGGAGGTAGACCATTAAGACACACACACACACACACACACACACACACACACACACACACAAAAGACAACACCTTTTCCTCATGATACAAATGTAGGAAACAGGTCGTAAATCCACAAAACTATTTCAGATGGTGTGTAGTTCTTTGAAGAAACTCTTCTTGTTATTGAGCTGTTGAAAAAAAGAGATCCACCTTGAAGAGAAGGGGTTTCTCTATGGAGGAGTCACAGAGAAGAGGCCATGGAAGGGGAGGACCGGAGAAAAAGATTCAGAAGTGAAGACCCTGGAGGGCAGTGCTGAGTGCATTCCAGGAGATGCAGATAGCCCTATGTCCACAGCAGAAAAGGGCAGAGGGGGTAAATCACATATCAGAGCCAAAGAAAAGCTGGCATCTGATGGCTACACAGCCTGGGAGGCAATTTTACATGTCTGGCCCTGTGGAATGAGGCTGGAGGAAGGCAAGAGCCAGAATGGGGAAACTTGTAAGTTAAGATGCTGCTACAGTAGTATAGGCAAAGGATTATGTCGGGGTAGACAAAATGATTGGGAAATAGATACATTCCTTCCACAATAAACATTTTTGAACACTTACTGTGATTCAGACATATCTAGATGGTGCAAATCAGTGGGGCCAACAAGATTCTTTGTTCTTATAAATTTTTAAATAGTCATAAAAGTTGGCTGATAAGATGTTATGAAGACAATAAATGAAGTTTATGAAGTAGGGAGGATGATGAGGACACAATTTAGTGAAGACTACAAAACACAATCAAGAATGGCTGTGTTGCTTTGTGGGTTTTTGTTTTCTTTTTGTTTTTTGGTTTTTGTTTTTTTAATCAAAGATCTAATTGATGAGAAAATACTTGGAAGCATAAAAAAGGAGAAAGCTGAAGAAATTCCAGGTAAATCTAGATCAAATCCATCAGATTGTTTACATATAACATTAAAGAATCAGAAATAAGCACTGTGGGTCCAGATCCATGGCAGAGCACTTGCCTAGTGATCTGGCTAGTTTACTGCCAACTTGACACAAAGTGGAGTCATTTTGGAAGAGGAAACTTCAATTGAGGAAACACCACCACCAGACTTGCCTGTGGGCAAGACCATGGAGCCTTTATTTTTATTGATGCTCGATGTAGGAGGACCCAGCCCGTTGTTGGCATTGCCACTTCTAGACTGGTGATGGTTCTGGGTGCTTATAAAAGCAGGCTGAGCAAGCCATAAAGAGCAAGCAAGAAAGCAGTACTCTTCCATGGTTTCTACTTCAGTCCCTGCTTCCACGTTCCTTCTTTGAATTCCTACCCTAGCTTCCTTCAGGAATGAAGTGTGGTATAGAACTCTAAGCTGAAATAAATTGTTTCCTCCCCAAGTTGCTTTTGGTCATGGTATTTTCTCATATCAATAGAAACCCTAACTAATATGTTATGTATATTATAATAGTATGTGTGAAGCCCAGCACCTCAAGAGATAATTTAAAAAAAAAAATGAGGAGTAATGAATTAGTTACAAACTGGCCTGTGATTTTAAAAATTACAGATGCTGCCATTTTTTCAAAATAGAGGTTTAGGAAGTGTAAGTACCTGTAAAAGTCTTCAAATTAGGTGGGAATTTTTGATAAATAAATTTGAAGCCTTGTGAAATATATACGGGGTACGAGTGTGGAGTTTTTCAGAGATATGAGATGCGAATCTGAGAGAATCTGAACGGAAAGATGAAGTGAACACATGGGATGGATGGGTTGGTTGAAACTGCCCAAGTGGGCTCTGCAGTGTAAAACAAGGATGGAGCTAGAATATGGAGCTGAAATCCTCCACAGTTTCTAAGTCAAGCAGAGGAAGAAAGGGGACTAGCCAGTGAGGTAATAGGAAGGCCAGAAAATACCTGATACAGACTGATCCCTGAAAAAAAGAAAATAACCATGTTGAAATCTTACCGCTACTGTTTCTGTATTTAGGAATGAGACCTCTGAGGAAGTGGCTGAGGTTGAATGGGGTCCTAAGGGTGGGGCCCCGATCAAATAGGAATGTTGCCCTGATGAGAAGAGAAACTAAAGGGAGATGTGTTCTCAGTTGATAAGCTGCTTGCCTAGCACGCATGAGGTCCTGGGTTCAATCTCCAGCACTACATCCCCGGCTACACAGTGAGGTTGAGGACAGCCTAGGCAATATGACACTGTGTCTCAAAAAACAAAACAAAAAAAAAAAAAGGAACCAACCAAACTGAGAGCAGTAGCTACCAGGAGGCAATGGGAATGCCACAAGTTCGAAGCCGCCCTGGTCTGCACGGTGCATTCCCAACCAGCCTGGACCAGAGTCAGACCCTGAGTTTCCTAACCTCTCTCCATGTCTAGCCCCAAGGAAAGGCCATGTGAGCATACAGTGAAAAAGCCACCGTCTACAAACAGGAAAAGAGCTCTCACCAGAAAACAATGGTGTTAACTCTTCGACTCTGGACTTGGAGCCTCTAGAACTCCATGAACGTGAACCCCTGCCCAGTTATAGCTAAAATGACTGCTATGCTGCCATTCTGAGGAAGCAGAGCAAAGGGAAGGTTTCAACAAACAGAAAGGGGTGAACAGGGTTCCCTGCTGACGAAAGGGTGACTGAGGACAGAGAATGCCCTGGGACGGGGACAGTCAGTGTTGGGGTGCTGCTGATGTATGCCACTGTTAGTGCAGTAAGGAAGAAGATGCCCTACTGGGGTAGGCTGGCGGCAAAAAAGCAACGTGATGAACCTGAGAGTCACAGGTGGCAACAAAGACGTAGTAACACATGCAACACATTTATGAGAATGGCCTCACACAGAGATTAAAATATAAGATATGTCCTACCAATGTTTCACACCATCATGTATGGTTTTCTGCTAGGTTCCTGGAAGGATCAAAGGTGAACAAGGCTAGCCTTTCAGAAAGCAAACACGATTCCAAACCAATACCTTACAGATGTTCCTTAGTTAAAATATTTGAACATGAAATCTCTACCTGTGCTTACAGTGGCAGCACACCTCACCTCTGCGGCACTGTTAGCCACACCGCGGAAACCAGGAGTCAGAACAATAAGTGATTAAAATGAGCAGTGCATTTTATGATTCAACTATAAGCCTATGTATTCTGTACAATTCCCAACAATAACTAGATAGTTACAAAGATGTGTGCATTCGGGCCCAGACAAAATCTTACTACGAATTACTATAATATAAACACAATATTTAAAAAGAAAGAAAGAAAGAAACACAAAATGAAAGGGAGAGACCCATAAACACCCTGGAGTATAGAAGCAGCAATAACGGGGCTCAGCTTTTGTTTTGTTTTTAAAGATTAGGAATGAGAGTATGAATAGTGGTATGAAATTCTCAAAGAATTAATTTACAAGTTTTTTAAATTTTTTTAAGAGCCCACAGATGCTTAGGGAGTCAAGAAATCTAGATTCTGGCTATTTAAAAATCTTCTGGTCACATATCACCAAAAATGAAAGTCAGCAAAGCCTCAGAGGTGGCCTCCACCGGTATTTGAAATCGGGTTTTGCTGTAACAAAGCCATGCCCATACCCTTATGTGCTGTGACTGCTTTGCCGCTAACCTGCTGGTTTGCCAAGGTGCAACAGAGACTTTGTGACTTAAAAGGCCTAAGTGTTTCTGAATGCATGTTTTATAGAAGATGTTTACTGGCCCTTGACCTGAATAACCTGCAAAATGGCAGGGCTGCCAGACTACAGACGGACCATCCTACAATGGGTGCAGGATAATAATAATAATAATAATAATAATAATAATAATAATAGGGTGCAGCATCCTATGTTTACCAATAATGGGCCTTTCTTTCATTGCCTTCTATCTCCACCCTATACTTTGCTTCAACAAAACAATGAAAGCTGGAAACAGGAAGTAAATAGCTAAAAATAAACATGAGAATTAATACAATTGCCCTTTACCAAAGAGACGATAATAGATTTCTTCTACTACACTTAGTGTGTGTGTTGCGACTTGCTGTTGGGAACTGAAGCCAAGGCCATGTATGTGTTAACCATGCACTCTGCTACTGAGCTACAACCACAGACCATATTCAGAAGCTCTCCTAGTTTCCTTCTTTGTTGATGATAAAACACCGACCAAAACCAACGTGGGGAGGAAAGGGTTTATTTGGATTACAGTCTATCATGGAGGAATCCAGAGCAGGAGCTCTAGCAGGAACAGAAGCGGAGGCCATGGAGGTATGTTGATGACTGGCTTGCTCCTCATGCCCTGCTCAGATTGATTTTTTATGCCACCTACCTGGGGGTGGTACCCCCCACAGTGGGCCTGGTCCTTCCACATCCATCAACAAAACGCCCCCACAGACTTTCCTATAGGCCAATCTAATGGAGTCAATTGGGGTCTCCTCTTCCCAAGTGACTCTAGAGTGTGTCAAGCTGACAAAAATTAACCAGCATAGAAGTGCTGTGCTGTGAAAAAAATGCCAGAGATCATCCTCCATAACAGGTTAAAGAAGGAGGAAAAGTGACAGAGACCCATGATAAGAGGGGCTTCTGACGATTTCTCATTCTCATGAGAAGTAATAGCTTTCTTTCTCCCAAAGAAAATGTTCATTCTGTCTCCTGCTCTTCCCACAAACACTTAGTCTTTCCCTACATTAGTGCCTTTGCCAGAATGTAATCCTCAATCCTTTCCATCAAAATAAAAGTCACTCATAAAATAGCCACGAGTCTCTCAGCCATCTTTCAAAGCCCAGCTAGCTCACCTGTGTCCATCTCCCTCTGCTCATCCCAGCCAAAGCTGAGCCTCCCTCCTATGTTCACGGCACCTCTGTAACACTGGCACTACTGTAGATCGGTGCCAATTTATACAAAAGGTCACAACAGGCAAACTGGTAGAAACAAGTCACTTCCCATGATCCTGTGTCCAACCCAATCAACAGTAATTGAGAATAGAGGCCCATGCCCTCTTAATGAGAACATGGCATCAGTCATCACAGGTCTCTGGTAGTAAAAGTTCAGTCTTTTCCTTGTTTTTCCATAACATTTTTATTATTTATTTGGGAATTTCACATCAAGAACCCTGAGCCTACTCACTTCCCAGGTCCACCCCTGCACCCTTGTGACCCTCTCCACACCCAAAAAGAAGAAAAAGAGAACAAACAAACACCTGGTGGCCATCCCTTTAAAAGAAACTGGGTCCTTCCCCTCCTGCACTCCCACCAGTAGTCATCAATTGTGGAGACCTGCACTTCAGCATCTTTATCACAGTTTTTAAGAGTTCTCTTCGACGGCTTTCTGTCTAAGCTGTTATTTTGGGGGTAGGGGCTATACAATTAGACTTAAAGGGTTCATTGGTATGAAATACATTTTCAACTAGAAACTATAATGTACACTTTTAAGGTTGCTAATTTGTTTCTTTTAATCCCAATGCCTACTGGTTTTAGAGAATGGTTAACTCTTCTGTATTTTATTTGCAAATAGAGATAATAAGAATAGGGGCCCTTCCATGGTGCAGTTCACAGTGGAGGAGTTCAATGCACTGATGTAAGTGTTGAGTGTTCTGAAGAAATCAAGCTGTCACACAACTGTAAGGTCCTGTTTCCATTTCTGCTCTGCCTTCTTAAGCTGGCAAACGGCCCTCTTGACTGATGTTCGATGCTTCTTAGATTGACTCTCCTTTCCACCCAACTGAAGAATCAGGGTGATTCCAGCACTTAAGCCTTATAATACTCAATAGATGGGTCAACTGCTCATTATACACAAAGCATTCTCACAAAAGGCTATGCTGCAAGGTGAGTCAGAGAGATTGCTTCGCATTAATCAAATTGATTTCCTGAGAGGATCTGAAAGCATGCTAATATACAAATGGAAAATAAAAGATATAATGCCAGTCTGGTTTTATATTTCTGAAGCAGGTAACAGATAAATACTAAATACTAAAATATTATTGCTTTTTCTATTTTTCATATGAAAAGTGCTACAAATTTAACTTATACCTACCACTGTCCTTATGAATCTTATAAAATGTTGGTTTAAAAATATTAATAACCTAAGACTTAATTTGCTAAAAGGTTTTTTTAATATAAAGATTAAGTGCCATTAACCCAAAAATCTAAACCCCAAAATGCTATAAATTTAAGTAAATTGAAATTTCTTGAACACAGCCATGTTAAAAACAAGTGAAAAATTCCACACTAGCCTCTAGTGATGTATCAAAATCAAAATGCAGTACACTATATTAGTTTGCTTTCTGTTTTTGTGATAAATACCATAACCAAAGGCAACTTAGGGAAGAAATAGTTTTTTTGGTCTTACACTTCCACATCACTCACTGTCGCTGAGGGAAGTGGAACAGGAACTGGAGCAGAGACTATGGGGAAACAGTGTTGACTAGCTGAATTTCCATGGCTGGCTCTGTTTGCTTTATATATAAGCAGGACCACCTGCCCAAGGGATGGCAACACCCACAGTAAACTGGGCCCTTCCACATCAATCATTAATCAAGAAAATGCCCCCCACAGACCTGCCTACAGGCCAGCCTGACAAAGGCATTCCTCAACTGACTTTCCTCTTCCCAAATAATACATCTAAGTTTGTGTCAAGTTGTCAAAAAAAAAAAAAAAAACCTGTATAAAATTACCTTCCTCTGGGTTACATGTGTAAAGATAATTTTGTGTTTAGATTTGTGTCCCTTCCTCATTAGATATATGCAGATATTTCAATATACCTAAAAATTGGACACACTTCAGTTCCCAAACTTTCCAAGAAAGTATTATTCCAGCCATAGAACCTTCTTTAATATATTTTTGTCTTCTCCCTTTAAATATGATTTATCTCCATTTTCTCATATCCTGAATCATCTATGATGACATCAAAAGTTCAGTAACCAAATATAAGTAGCTGCAATGAAGCCAAACATAGGCAAAGTGAAAGAGCAGCCTATGACAGGAATGGAAAGGAAAGGGCTGTTTGCAAGTTATTTCTGGCCTCGCTCAACCTACTCTTGATCCTTCAAGTGTTATCATCAATGGGCTTGGGCTCCCCATATTTCACATATTCATCCTGTCATATCTTTCCATCCTAGACCCAGTGAAGACTCCATGAGTGGGGTAAAGCTCATTCAGGTGGGTTTAGAACCAACTGAAATAGCACATGCAAGAAGCAGTGGTTACAGAACTGACTGGCCCACGGTGAGAACTCCAGGAAGTGGATGAGTGTTACCCCAGCTGCCCACATCAGACACCATCAGAATTCTTTTTACTTAATAAAGGACTTGGTTTCAACAACCTTTCAACACTGTTCCAAAAAGCCGTAACAAGTAAACCGGAATTGGCGTATGACATGAAATGGATGTGAACCTCCAGATTAGGATGGCGGGGGTTATACCCTTGTCCCTGTTGAATCTCAGATTTAATACTGATTTTATTTTATATCTCATTAGTTCTGTCAATGACAAATTATTTTTAAAGATCTCTCTAGGAAGCAGGATCAGCATTCAGGAACAGAGCTAGAAGTCTGCTTGTTTGTGAATTTATTTCACATGTATTTATGATCAACGGGGCTTCAGAACTAGTCAGAAGGACCCTGATTTTTCTGGGGCACTGGAGATAGGTCTAGCTGGACACACCTGAAGAGAGGTAGTACTCTAGGTCCTCCTGAATCTAAAGCGTTTGGTGTGTGAACATAAACTAGCCATGGCCGCAAGCCACCTGTAGCACCTGGTTCCTCTGGAACATCTGGTCCTTGTATCTCGGTTACTCAGTCAGCAAGCACTTCCTCTTACCAATCCTGAGTTACATCTCGGGTAAGGGGTGCCAGGCTTAAGCCCTCAGAAGCACCTGATTGAGCACTCCACTGGGCACTCACCCCTGAGAGAGACCTAGGAGATAATACTGTTTAACTCCTGACTGGGTGGCTTGATAGGTCTTCTATAACAGCTTAACAAGTTAGCACTAAGGTTTAGCTAAACCCAGCCATACTTATCTTCCTGCCCCCATCTCTAGAGTTCTTTTTGTAATTTAAGGTAACATACTCAGTCTCCAACGACTAGGTCAGGGGGGCCTATCTCTGAGCGGCCATTAGTCTACTGCCCTTGCAAGGTGACAGGATGAATACACGGTTTCTAAAGACTCCTCAGCCCTTATTCATATGGGTCTGTATTAAGAATTCTAACAAGCAGCATCTTACAAAGTATGGCTGCTGAAGGGCAGCACACACGCATTCCTTTATCCCTTCTAGACACACAAATCAGTCCATTCGCCGAGATAAGCCAATTACGCAGAAAGACGCTGGTAAAACAGACCAATGATGCGTGGAAAGAAATATAACAGGACAGCCACAAATCTGCTTAGTCTCAGGGCAGATGAAAGGGCGGACAGCACTGCTCACCACGGCACTATTGTGTTTGGAATCTGGGTTGACTCCTGGTGCAACGCTATCAAAGTCAGACAATTGTCTCTCCGCCATCTGTCCTCATTATTTACACAGCCTTTATGGAGTGTCCTCAACTAGTGGCATGCTTCCCGCAAGGCATGCAAAAACAAAGCCATCACATGTCCGGCACTGCAGTTCAGACTCTGAACACAAAGCCCAGGCAAAACATTTGTTTATAGCAACTCATGTTTATTTCAAATAAGCCATACCATTAAGTGCTAAGAATATTTTGGTTTCTTTGTGGGTATTTCCTCTGCATAAACCACAGTCCTGTACAGTATTTCCTGTGAAATAATCACGTCATTTTTTTTTCTCAGAATGGGGACAGTTGGCAGCTGTAGTCACACATAGTCTATCAACACTTACTCCATCTGCTTCAGTTCCACATTTCCACTCAAAGCTAAGTAGATGCTTTAAAAAGGATCCGTAAGATGTTAAATATTGTACAGCTATAAGACAGATACCAAAGTTAACCTATTTTACTTAGAACAAACAGAGGTCTTTCATACCATCCTTGGAAACTTTTTTTTTTGTCAGAAGGATCTCAGAGTCTGGACATCTGCTACCTCACATACCCGTGGCACTTTAATTTTCTGTGAAGGACTTAAATAGAGACAGAACAATAGACAGGAGCCAATACAGCAACACAACTCACAACTCTTCAACCAAAGATCAGCACCCTCCCTCCAAAGGGAGTGCGTGTTTGCCAAGCGCCTTAGAGCCTCCGGAGAGACCAGTGCTGCGGCGTGGTTCCTTTCAACTTTTAATATTAGTGGATTTCCCATGCCATACCAGAAAAGACAACCAAGGAAGATGCGTCCCTAAATTGAGGGTTCCTGAAGCATGAGGCCACTACTTATTTTGTAACTCATTTCTTTAAGGAGTCTAAACAAACTGCAACCCACAGGAAGGAAGGCTTATTTTGTATGTAAGATGGTATCTTGACTAATTCAAAACTAGTTTGTTATTCCAAAACTAGAGAATGTAATTTCCTCTAAAATTTTTACTCAGTACTAGAAGAGATCAATCGGATGTGGGGTTCAACCACAAAATTTCTAAGGCAATCTTGCTAAAATAATAAGATAAATGATAAAAATGGAGGTTTAGACTATAGGGTTTCATACACACTCTTAAATTAAATGTAAAGATTTTTCAGTACTATGTTTCAGCCTGTATATATGAACATATGAGGAAATAATTTTTAAAAATTACCCAGGTAAGCTAAAACACCCAGATAATACCGACTTGATACTACTGTCTTGAGATTAACTAAAATGGAATTCAGTGAATTGTCCCTCTTTTCATATAACATGAGCAAATAGAAAGAGATCAAAATGACAGGGGAAATGACCAAAGATGAGTAGAGTTTTACATATACAAAAAATGTAATAATTAAAAAGTATCCCTCCATACGTATTACAATGTAAATTTTAACATTGTCTATCCAGAATGGCCTTTCCTCCTGTTTCATGACAGCACATGTCAAGTAAAGTTTACTCTCTCAGTCAATTGTTTTCTGTCCTTTGATTTCCCTTCTCTTCACCTGGGCACTTAGATATAGTCTCCCCTGTGCATTTATAAGTATATTTGACCCACAGGATCAATGTAAGCTTGTTCAAAGTGGACCTTAAGTTTTCTGCTTCTGTTTTTTAAGATATCCTGGCTCTCAAGATCTTTGTTGTATAGTAGACAGAACAAGCACCAGAACTCAGACCAAATGCAGTGAGCAGGGTCTGCTGAGTTCAGATAAAAGCTGCCCTTGGCTGAAAAGCTCCTTAACCAATCACCAATGCAGAACCCAAACGAGGGACTTGCGTGTGCCATTACTCAGCCCATGAGAGATTACTGAACTGGATCCCGAAGTTGGTCTAAAACCAGATGAGCTTGTACGCAAACCAACAGGACAGAAAGGAAAGTAGGTCTTACATGCAACTGACCATGAAAGAGGGGGTGAAGGGAGGACGAGAGGCTAGCAGCCAAGGGACTAACGAGATACAACAGCAATGCGAGAATGGCCATGATAACACAACCTACAGTCTGTTCCCTCCTCTTACAAGCCAAGAAGGGTGACACACAGCTGTGGCCCTAACCCAGAGGGAGCTGAGGCAAGAACACTGTCATGAGTTAGAGACAAACCTGGGTCTCACAAAGAGTACAAAGATGTACAGAGCAAGACAAGAAAGAAATGAAGAAAAACAAAGAAAAGAAAGGAAAGAAAAAGAAAAGAAAGGTAGTTAAATGAAATAGGATGTATACAAAGCAAATAGCATCTATAAATTGGTACTTGAATATAGTCATGCTGGACAAAAAAAAAAGACTTCCATATTTTGATTTATAAATATATCAATTGTTTTTAGGACCAACAAAAAATTTCCTTTTTGGTTTATTAATAACTAAAATTGTCAGCTGATGAGACAGCCACATAGGTGATATCTCAATAAAATGTTAAACCAACTAAAAAGCTCTCCTCAAATCTAAAATTCTATCATCTATAATCCAATCTGAACACTCACTTTAAAAGAGTCTGTTTACTTTCTGATGACATATATTTCTGACTATTCACTGAAAAACACAAAGGACTGGCCAACTGTCTTCATTCTCATTCTCCTAACTACGCCATCTGCTTCTACAGCAAAGCTTCTATCATTGCTGGATGGTGGCTGCATGAATGTCTATGGGATTCTGTTTTGTGCACTTGGAATTTTGACTATGAAATGATTTTTGAAAGCCTGACACAATACTGAGGAGGTGGAAAGAGATATACATAATTTGTTTAGTATCTAGAAAAATCAGTGAAAATTATGGAGAAAGAGTTATGAATATCAATCATTAAATTGACATGAAAAAGATCTACTACCAGCTAGTGAGAATAAAGGGAAAAGACAGAGCCTCTGAATAAACTGAGGTCACTTCACCTATCAGACACTCAAACTGACTTACTAAAGCAAAGGGATAGTCAGCAAAGAGCTATGATATGACCCAAACTGATTTCTTCTCGTGAACCAAAATAAATACAACTGCATCAAAAATGAGGCTTATGAAACCATAAAACTAAGCATCTGTTTAACTGGCACATAGTAAAAACTCTAGATAATAACCCAGAACAAGGCTAAAAGTATAGCTCAGGGGTGGAGCACTTGCCTCATACAGGCTAGTCTCTGGGTTTGTTTCCCAGCACCAAAATTAATAAATAAACAAACAAAAGCATTCTAAAGTAAATTCCTAAGTAACAGAACAGCCATCAATGTCTTGGGTAGTATAAGATAGATTGTGTTCAGTAGCTGGAGAAAGCCTGATAAGAGACATACAGAAATATGAAAACTGTGTCCTTGTTGCCAATCATCACTTATTAATGTTGTTGCTATGCAACTCACAGGATCAAGCTTCATGTTCCTTATATTCGCCCAAGTAGACATTACAAAGCCTTAGTCATCTAAAATTGAACTTATAATACCCAAACACTATTTCCTCTATATTAATTTTTATACTGATGGCCAGGAACATTTCCTAAATGTATCTTTTTTGATAAAGCCCTATATGTTTCACTGTGATGGAAGGTGACTTTCCATTCCACAATGAAAAAGTCACTGCTTTGAGACACTAGAGGATATCTTTTTGGATGCTAAAGGTATCACTTTATTCTTCCTTTGAATTCCCTTTCTTAAGGTTGTCTGAGGACCCGTTTTTGGCCGGCACCACTTAGAGACGCATGGCAGTCTGGGACTCGGTTATCAAGGACATACATACCACACATACCTTTTCTCAGTGCCCCTGAGCTTCAACAGACATTCACGACACACTTGGCCACAAATGCTGCTTCCCAGGGTGTTTCACCACCAGCACCTTTGTCAAGCATACTGTTTTGAGGACATGCCCTTGTCTATTCAGATTTTATAGGCTTCCTCTACCCTGTCAGGGAAGCGCTTCCTTGGTCAAAGTCCTTACCATGTCCCAAGCAAATACAGAAGCAGCAGCAATGTAGAGTCGGGAGTTCTTCTAAGGACAGAATGGGACAAAGATATCTGGGGATTAAAAAGCAGTATGCAGAAAAGAACAGAAGAGGACAAAGCATGCAATGTATTCATTTTTTGAAGCAAATATTCTACTTGGACACAGGCCCAACAAGTTACAGGGACCCCAAATGGCCAGAGTGGAAAACATTACAACTGTGGAAAGAGCTGAGTTTTAAGCAGGGACAAATGCAACTCTCATTCAGCACACAAATGACTTGCAAAGAGGGTAGGGAGTCTGGGACTCTGAACCTCTTCCTGCAGTGGTCCCTGTTAGAGGCACTGGGAGATGGGCTGACCAACAGCAATGAGATGGTGGGTACAAAGAGGGTAGGGAGTCTGAGACTCTGAACCTCTTCCTGCAGTGGTCCCTGTTAGAGGCACTGGGAGATGGGCTGACCAACAGCAATGAGATGGTGGGTACAAAAGGAGACCACACAGGAAATGACGGCAGGAGCCTCTGTATACACAGCAAGAATGAACGCTGTGAGGTCTCCATTCACTCATGCACCAGGGAAATGCTAAGCGTCTCTGTTCAAAGGATGTGGTTGCAGAGCAGTAACTACAAAATAATGCTGCCACCCTCAAAAGACCTCATGTTCTAGTAGGTGTAGGGGAAGGGAAGGAAATAGAGAAACAATTGTGAAGGCACAGAAGATAGGTTGGATGCAACAACAGTTACAAAGAAAAGAAAACAATATAAATGGTACAGGAACTGTGGATATGGATGTGTGAGCAGGTAGAGTTACTGTTGCTTTGCCTACTCAGAAAAGCCTCTATAATGAAGGCCTTTACTCAAATAGCTCGCTAACGGATGAGAGAGCAATCTTTCTTCACTCTATCCCTACTGGCAAATTCATTTAAAAATGAAAAGTGGTCACTATATTGGGCTAAAGATAATACTCCTATTTGAAACAGTTAAATTAACATTAAAAACACAAAATAATTTAATGGGATACACTTTGACTCAGTTGGCCAAGATATTAAATTATGTACCAAATGAATAAATCAATTTTAGGTGAGTATTATTTTCTATTCCTAAGACTAAAATGACTCAATGATTCTTCTTTTTCTAGGTCTGAACTGTACATACCTGAAACACTGGAAACAATGCTATTGTAAATTGCTAGTTTTTACAAGTTATATACAAACTGAATTCTAAGGAGTAAGAGTTTTGGAGTGGGGGAGCAAAAGCTATCTCATTAATCTTTGTATTTTAGATGTGAATTCAACAAAACATTAATAAATTTATGTTTGCTTTTTACTGTGTTAACTAGAAAAATCTAAATTGCATACATGGAATGCATTTGTAGTTATATTTCTGGAGGAAAGCATTTTTCAAAGCAATTTTATTATATATTAATTGCTTTTTCTATTCTGTTGCTCATGCAGCAAAATATTGACAAATGTCAATTTAGTAAGAATAAGAAAATCAGAGAGAATTTAGAAAAAAATCTCTCCCACAACTGTTTATCTTCAAATGTGTATTTGGACCTCCCTTTTGTGAGAATGTCTCTCTTCTTTCACATACCGCTTTAAACATTTAGTTCCAAAGGAAGTTACCAAATTCTAAATGAGCTCATCTCCCTGGACGTCACTCAACAGCTGAGGAAGGGAGTTGGATGAACAAAGCCTTCTGCACAGCTGGACACGGTGTACTCAGAGGGGTTAGGCTAGCCCACACTCTGGCGCTCAGCCATTTTATCTATGATCTGTGTCTCTATTAGACAAGGGTAGAGTTGGCTTTTGTGGAACAAATTGAAAATGGTTTAAGCATTTTCACCCACTGTGTGGTCTTTGGCTTTGATGTGGGCCCACATTAGTTTTAGGACCCTCTTTTCTTACATGTAGCTTCTAAGAGTTCTATGTGGAAAGCTTGAGGCACACATGTGAGAGAAAGGTTCCATGAGATCTGGTTTCTTCTTTTCCTTAACTGGCAGGTCTTGATTTTCTAGTGATGTTGTGAGTGTTCTTTTGTGCATTTTTTTTTAGCTTTTCTTCTTCTTTTTTTTTTCTTTTTTTTTTTTCAGGGTACTTTTGGAGAGGCCATAAATTTAGGTCATTGTCATTATCTCTCAGAAAGTTTCTCCCACCTGATTTCGGTAACTGTAACTCAGAAAAAAATTTCCATAGTGGAAAAAGATGTGAAATATTAACATCAAGTTCTACTGAGCATCAAGTTCTCCTCCCATGAGGAGGACTGCCCATCAAGATCTACTGACAGCCATGCTCCTCCCATAAGAAGGACTGCCCATCAAGATCTACTGACAGCCATGCTCCTCCCATAAGGAGGACTGCCCATCAAGATCTACTGACAGCCATGCTCCTCCCATAAGAAGGACTGCCCATCAAGATCTACTGACAGCCATGCTCCTCCCATAAGGAGGACTGCCCATCAAGATCTACTGACAGCTGTGCTCTTCCTGTGAAGAGGATGGTATATAATAAAAACCAAGATGTACTGAGAAAAGGGACAGATAATAGATGCAGAGAAGAGTATTTAAATTTGGGGTTCCAATGGTTCCTCTACTCTACTCTCTCCATCAGCTTCACTGTTCCAAATTTGGAAGAGATGAAGAGTCAGTAAATTCTCCCCATTATGGCCAGCACAGGGTATCAGCTCTGAAGTCAGCATGAAGCTGGTAGCTCTGTAATTGGAAGCCTAATTACAGAGCTACCAAATCCTGACCCTAATACTTATCCTGAATATGTTGTTCCCAGGCCTTCTGCACCTCAGTTTTCTCCTGTATAAACTTGGAATGAAAAAACGTCCATACCCAACGAAGCCATCATTAGAATTTACATGAGGCCCTCAGCATATTACAGTCAGTCATTTGTGCCAAGGTTGGCCCAAGCAGATTTCTACCATTTACAGCTCTGAGCCAGCACTAAGATGTACTTTACATCACTGAGCCAGCACCAATATAGATTTACATTATCTTCATAATGATAACTGGTATAGGAAGGGAAAAAATTGTGTATACACACTTTAAACAGAGATGGCTCAAGCCATTAGCAATCTGCCAGAAATGAATACAGAGGCACCCTGAAACTTCTACCCTACCAAAGAGTTTCAGAAGAGGTGGGGACATAGAAAACTGGAACTCATACCATACTGTCTGTACCAACTCCTCTGTGCAGGCCACCCTCTCCCCACATTGCTATTCTAGGCTAATCAGGTCAGACAGCGAATATTCATTGTTGGCTGATGAAGCATTGTACAATCATAAACTAAAACATAAGCCTAACCAAGGGAGGAGGTTTTGACTGTGGAGGTTCAAAGAAAAGGATTCTTCCTGAAGCGGGAGGAAAAGAGAATGTCACTACACAGGAAGGAGGGTGGGAACCCAGGATTCCTGATGGAGATTCCCGAAAAGGTTTTACTTGAACCACTTTTTTTCTTCCTTTGAGCTTATGGAACAGACAAATCAATCACTTTAAGCTAGTCATCCTCACAACACCTATTACAGTCCACCACACTTATGTTTCCCTTGGATTGCTGCACGATGGGAAAGTGAGCTGCAGCCACAGTGAACATACACTCAGCTCTGCCCTACATAGAAATGGGACTTGGACAGGAGGTACTGGATGTCCTATAGTCTAGGCGTTGATCAGCAGCAAAGCAGCAGCTAGTATCCAACACGCAAGTTGGCACAGGACACAGCAGGGAATTAGTACAAATCAGCACAACCCCAGGGAATGGACTACAGCTCCCACTCCTAATGGAAAGAGACATGAGAGAGGAGGGAAGGGGGGGGTTAAACATGTGACTCACAGCCATTCCCCTCCATCAGTATCAAGCAGTCTTGCGGTCCCATCTCCCAGCCTACCTTAATTCATAAACACTGGGGAGGGGGAGATGAGCTTTGTATTCGATAGTGAATTTTCATTTTACCTTTAATCTGGACTTTTGCCTATTGACTTGGGAAGTGTTCTATGCATTTTAAACTTAGAGAGGAATAATATTTTCATCTGTATTGGCAAGAGAAAATAAAACCGGCACATATGTTTCACTAGCTCTTGTTAAGAGAGCTCTAAATACACAGGAAGTCAAGAGGAAACAGTGCTCACTCCCACAGGATGCTGCCCCAAAGGGAACAGGCTCTGAAAAATAATTCCTGCTAGGTCAGGATGTGGCCGGAAATAAACAGATAACACACAAGATGTTCTTAACATATCTGCTCGACATTAGGCAGCATCAGGTAGGCCTGCGTCAGTACACAAATGTCCCCCACTTACAACCTGTGCCATCAATCCAATACAGCGCTTTTTAAATGTAATATTTAGGGAAAATATAGAGACATTGATTCCCTTGTCCTATTTTTCTGACTTATATAAAAATTTTCAGGTTTTATGAGCTACAATGGAATGTAAGTATAATTCTTAATTTCGATTACATTATAGACTTTTTCTAAGCCGGTCATTCTCACTGAAATGGCCAATTCCTGGAAAGGCTATGCCTATGAAGCACAGATGAGCTATTACATCTCCATCCTGGGATGATAGCCCTGGACGGCTAATGGCAGAGAACAATTACCAGAGGCTGTAGTTGCTTATTTAAACAGAACTGACTGAACCTATGCCTTTAATACAGATTTCAGATGAAGTGCTTAGGAAGTGTGGTTTACCCTGTAAGAATGATACAATTCTCAACTTCTTGCTTCTCTTTTTCATTGCCCTGTTCCTTTAGAAGCAGTTTACAACCTTCCAAAAACAACTGTAAAGCAACTTTGCAGGTATTCTCCTAAGAGACTCTCTGATATCTTCTTATACACATGGTTTTAAGCAAAATGGTTTCTCCAGAAAATTCTTTACTTCTAATTAGACATTTTCATAAGTACCCCGTTTCAAATTTCAACATTTGATTTAGGGAGTCACAATCCACCAGGCTCCAAAAGATAGCTACAATCCAGTACTCACACAGAACACCCATTAAAGTAAATGGGTCACACAAAAACAAATCATGAATCTGGAAAAGAGAGAGTAACAATTAGTGGGGAGAGGGTCATGACAGGTATGGGAAAGAGATGGGAAACGTTAAGGAGTGAGCAGCATGAAATTTTCAAATAAATAATTTTAAAATGAAAAAATACTTGTTTCTGGTTGATGATGAATTATCCACTGCATATACTTTGCCAAAAAAGGGGGGGAAATAAGACAAAAACTACATCTAATATAACCTCTAAAAATATATACACTACAAGGGATCAGTTGCACATGGCTGTAACCTCTGATGAGACAGGAGGATTAAAAATGTAATGGTAGCCTGGACTACAAAGTGAGAGCCTGTCTCAAAAGAAGGAAAAACAACACACACACACACACACACACACACACACACACACACACACACACACACACACACGTGGGGAGGGAGGGAGGGAGGGAGGGAGGGAGGGAGGGAGGGAGGGAGGGAGGGAGGGAGGGAGGGAACTTGAACATGAGCATGTTGGTAACTTCTTTCTGCACTTCTATGTACATATAAGCACAAGAAAACATCAGAATTTACACACCGCTTTACAACTTATTTTCACTCATCTATTATGGGGCTATTTTATGGAGATGTTTTATGTCCCTCTCTTCTTCTTTGTAAAATATTTAAACAGCTGCAGAATTCTCCAGGCTACACATCTTTGAAAACTCATTTAGGTAACTCGCCCCTGGTGGGCAGCTATTTGAGTTACTATCTTTTATTACAAATTATTAAATTAACATCACATCTCTCACATGGTATCTGGGTGAGATTTTATGAGTATTTATTTCCTTAGAGAAATCCTGAAGGTAATGGGAGAGAATAGAATGGGAAAATTAAAGAGACATGGGAAGGGAAAGGAGCCCCTCCCCCCTGTTGGCTGAGGATCAAGAGACTCTCACAAGCAGGACATGGAGTGTGCTAAGAGTCAAAGCAAGCCTCAAGCCCATGACTGGTGAATAAGGAGGGCTCCTCTGGCCTTCTCTAAGCTGTGTCTTTATCTTACCAGCCTGTGAACCTGTACAGTGTACCCCATAAACCACCTTAAGATCTCACTCATTTTTTTCAAAGGTTAGATTAAAATAAGCATACCAAACATTTTGCTTACTCTTCGAAATCCTTTGAACAACTCGAGCTGAAAAGGCACCAAACCTTACCCATGGCTATCATTAGACCTTTATATGTGACACTCACTCTCTCTTGAACTAGTGCCCACTCTCACCCTGGGCTTGTGAAACTGTCCTTCACTCCTCTTGTCTCCCTCTCTCTCCCCCCCCCTCCCCTTTCTTCTGGCCTTCTTTCTCCCTCACCTCTCTGATTGTGCTGATGACTATCTTAAAACCTACTCCTAATAAATTCTAGCTTCACTTTCACTAACGTGTAATTTTTTTTTTCTCTGCCGGAAGTCAAGGATGTCATTAGAGTAGAAGTCTCTGCACAGTCTTCTTAAGCTGCTACAGTTGACATTCCCTGCTGCTACAGAGAGCATGCTTGATGATATCAGACCATAAAAAGTCTGGATTTGGATACATCATACCAATCTTACCAACAACAGTTTATAAAGAACATTTTCAGAATTCTATTTAACCACACAACCACCTACATTTCACTCTACTTTTATCAACTCTCATTTCCATTTCAAACAACAGATTTTTAGATCTGATAGACAAAAATTAAATTTGTGGGGGTTTTGATTTGTATTGATTCTTGCTATAATTCTGAACATGTGTAAGCATGTCTGTCAATAACTGTTATTAAGGAGTAGACTCAAGCATATGCCCATATAGGGGAGTATTTGAGGTGAGAACAAGTATTCTGTATCCTTTGAGTGTTATTCTTCGGGAGCTTTGTGTCTTGATGTAGGGGAGCAGCAGCTGAGGATGTGCACTCTGGAATATGACATTTTTCATATCTCAGCCCCACGCCTTAAAACCCACATAATCATGGCAAACAGTGACTATTATCTATGCTATCTCCTGTCTCTGTCTCTGTCTCTGTCTCTGTCTCTGTCTCTGTCTCTCTCTCTCTGTCTCTCTCTCTTTTTCTGTGTGTGTCCAATTTAGTGCTGAGCATTCCCTCTCTTTATTAGCATAACCAGTTACATTCTTCATAAGCACAATCAAAGGAAAGAGAATTGATTAAAAAGACCATCTATAATCTGATGTCACCATCTTCTCCTGAAATCCCAGTGTTTCTCTTCAGCAAAGATATCACTGGATTTACAGTTTGCATAACTTCTTAAAACTGACACAGTTCCCATGGAACATGATACTCAGTTTATCCGCATGTGATTTTTGAGGTTATCTTCATAAAATTTCAAAGACCTGTGTAACATTCATTTATCAATTTTCTAGGAGCTATTTGTATTAACATCACCCTTTGATGCAGTAATATTTTGATATTTGTGCAAACCAAACGTTTGTCATTAAAAATGACCTCTGACCATTACCACTGATGAACAAGAAGCAGGGAGGGAAAGTTATTCCAAAGTTATTTCATTCACTATTGTAAATATTTTCTTTTCTAGAGCTTCAATCAACATCTAGAACAAGTTTAAATCTCTTGAGTTTTGCTACCACAAAATGCTATTCTTGAAGAAATTAAAATCTGACAAACTGGTACAACACCACTAAGCAGTGATTGCTAACATAATCATTTTGAATGTAAAACACAATTTCCACATACACAGTCTATTAGTTTAAGGTCCAACTTTGGACAATTTAGATTTCCAAAATGTTGACACTAAATTTTCCCCTGAAATGCCTATTTCAACATACGAGGTGCCAGGCAATCATAAGAGTTAGAACTACTAAACTCCTTATTAGGAAACCTAGTTCTCATGACTAATTCCAAGCATTTCTTCTATACACAGTCTGCTTCTAAATTCCTCTTTATGATAGGGGAATATCTGACTTCCTGCAGTGTGCACTCATTTGGATATAGCTTAAGAGAAAATAAAGGCATGTAGAAAACATCAACCCCATCATCTACATCTCATGATCTTCTTACCTCAAAGCCAATGTCCTGGCAAAACTCTAGGTTAAACCAAAATAGAATTCAACTTTTCTTATGGTTGAGCTTATGCATCTGATTTTTAAAGAGCTATGAATTGTAACAGCTACTGAATACTATGGAGCGATCAGCTAATGTTCTCTACAATTTATCTGGGCTTTTATCCCTCTTTAACTCTTACTTCTTCCTTGCAAAGATTAACCACGTACCTTTAACTCTAACTGAGGCTATGCATGCAACACAAATTGTAACGGGAGGAGAGGTTATGTGTCGAGAAGAAGGAATGGTATGTAGACAAAAATGTAATGGAACTGCCCACCTGCCCTACACATTAAGTCAAAACACGTGTTTTGTCAGTGAGCCTTTTCCGAGCACAGATTTTTCCAGGTATTATGCTGAAGACATTACACATAATATTGCCTGCTTTAATAAAAGCCATGCAGATGCAGGATAGGTAAAACAATTTGATTTATGGTGAGGAGCCATTTTTTTCTGTCCTAAATGAGTTTCCTTGAACAATTAGGTAGAATCACCATCAAAGCTGCCTGAGACTTTATCATCCTACAGCCCACATTCATTTAAAGAAAAATTAATAAGGCTTTAAACCAGCAAACACAGGCACCAAACAGAAGCTGGCTGAGAATAAAGACTGCCAAAGACTGTCTTGAGATGATTAAGTTGCTAACATATTTAATTTTTCAGCCAAAACCAATAAATTGTATTCTAAAGATATACTAAAATAATATGATATGAAGTTGTACATTTGGTGCTATCAAAAATCCCTAAATATGAACACAAATTTTATGGTTTATTTGAAACTCTAAGGTGAAAGACTGTAGAAACTTATTTCCCAGGACAATCTGTTGTGTGGACTTAGTATGATAGGAGACACTGTGCCCTGAAGACTCCCTCAGCGCATCTTCAACTGCTCTTCCACCATTATAGATGGTCTTGTGAGTCTGTTGTTTTCTGCTTTTTGGCAAATCTAGATGAATTTTTTCTTTAACAAAACTAAAAGCTTTTGCCATAAAATATTCAGGATGAGTACAGAATGAATCAAAAATATGTCGACTGGCTTGTCGCTAAAAAAGAATATCTGAAGGCTTTGCTGTGCTTCCCATGATGTGGAGTGAAGGCCAGCTGCTCCTTATAGACTAGTGGGTGCTAGAAAAGGAGGATGGGGAGAAAGCTGTGCAGGTCACATGGGCAACCTCTCATAGAAAAGCATACGATGTATACTGTATGACTGACATTTCCCAAATAGGAAGTAGTTTTATTTATTTAGTATATAATAACAATACAGGTGATGAAAACTTATCCTGAACAAACTATACCCACTCTGGCTTTGCAATGAAGCAAACAAGCTCATTCCTTTTATAAGTTGGAACCTTAGGAATTTTGTCAAGGTAGCAACCATCTGTTAACTAAAGTAACCATCCTTAAAGACAGACTGTCTACTCAATGTAAGAAAATTTCCATGTTTACTTTCCATATCTTCACTACAAAAGGGATAAGATAGAAGGGTAGAACGTAGTTTTGTTTTGAGACTTATATAAAATTTTTCTACAAATAAGTTTTATTCCATTCATTCTAATCTCTCCTCCAAAATAATTGTCCTTAAATTTTTAATTAGTTCACTGCTTAAAAGTAAAATCTAATACCAATTCAAAACTAATATTATATATATATGTATATATATATATATATATAATTAGTGTTTATAAGTTGCCTGCTAACTCATAAGCAAGTATTATCTATATTCTGTCTTCATAAAAAAAAAAAAAAAAAAAAAAAAACAGGCCAAGATATATCCAAGGAATGCTCAATCATACCACAAGGATACTTGCTCAACTATGTTCATAGCAGCATTATTCATAATAGCCAGGACCTGTAAACAACCTAGATGCCCCTCAGCCGAAGAATGGATAAAGAAAATGTGATACATATACACGAGAGTACTACTCAGCAGTAAAAAACAATGACATCATGAAATTCGCAGGCAAATGGATGGAACTAGAAAATATCATCCCGAGTGAGGTAACCCAGACTCAGAAAGACAAACATGGTATGTACTCACTCACACATGGATAGTAGATGTAAAGCAAAAGATAATCAGACTACAACCCACAGCTCCAGAGAAGCTAGCTATCAAGGAGGACCCTAAGAGGGACACATGGATCACCCTGGGAAGGGGAATACATGAGATCTACTGAGTAAACTGAGGGTGAGGGGGGCAATAGAGGGTAGGAGATAGGGGATGATAAGATAAGGGAACAGGATAGTCTAGCTGGAACAGACTGAGTGGGAGAGCAATGAAAGAGATATCTTGATAGAGGGAGACATCATGGGGATAGGGAGAAACCAGATGCTAGGGAAGTTCCCAGGAATCCACGTGGATGACCCCAACTTAGACTACTAGCAATAGTGGAGAGGGTGCCTGAGCTGGCTTACCCTAGTAATCAGATGGGTGAATACCCTACTGTCATCATAGAGCCTTTCTCCAGTAACTGATGGAAACAGGTGCAGAGATCCACAACCAAGCACCAGGAGTCCAGTCGAAGAGAGAGAAGAGGGATTCTATGAGCAAGGGGCATCAAGATCATGATGGGGAAACCTACAGAGACAACTGAACCAAGCAAGTAGGAACTCATGAAATTTAGACCAACACCTTTGGAACCTCCATGGGACTAGACTAGGTCCTCTGCATAAGCAAGACAGTTATGTAGCTTGATCTACTTAAGCTCCCCTACCCCCCACCCCTCCACCCCTGGCAGTAGGATCAGGATCTATCTCTGGTTCATGAGCTGGCTTTTTAGAGCCATTATCTATGCTGAGATACCTTGCACAGCCTTGATGCAGGGGGAGGGACTTGGACCTGCCTCAACTGAATGTACTAGGCTTTGTTGATGCCCCACTGGAGGCCTTACCTTTTTGGGGGAGGGGATGGGTGGGTTGGGGAGGAGAAGGCTGGGGTAGAGTGGGAGGAGGGATGAGAAGGGGATTTGTGGTTGGTATATAAAATGAATTTAAAAAATCTTAATTTAAAAAAAAAAAAAAAAAACAGGCCAAGGGTAGCAAGGAAAAAACCTATACCCCAAATCACCCAGCACAGTTCAGATAAAATTGTCTGTGTGCACATGCATCCATGGGTACTACTCTAGACTTAAACACATTCATTCTAACCTAACTGTTTGACTCCTCCATGAACTGACAAGTCCTGACACCTTTGCTCCTCAGACAGGATTTGGATTCATTAGGTTGGTTCATATTCAAAAGGCATTCTACCTGGCACTGAGATGAGCCAGAGAAGGCTTGGTGATCAACAATGGAGCCCTGCAGAGATGCAGGTGCTTTGGGTAGAAAACAAGTGACACAGAACTACACCGGGATAGCCTCCCTTGTCAAGGCTCCACACAGTTGCAGGGGCTGGCAAGCTCCTTTGCCTGCAGTTGTCAGGTACATGCTTCTTCCCGGAGCACACTTCCTCCACAAAGCCCTGGCAAGCAAGAGCATCCGGGCATTTCCATCCCCACCATCATCACTATATTCCTTATGCAAATAAGCCTTTGATGGAGTCGTGTGGATATAAGAAATACACACAAGGGCATCACAACCAAAGGACCCAAGGTTCAGAGTTCTGCATTACTGCTGCTGGTGTGGACCAGCTACTGAGAGATGTTTCCTCGGAGTTCACCAATTATCCTTGTGGAATTCTCGTCCATCATATGCAATGACTTATTAGACTTGCCAAGTGCCCTGTACAATTTAGATAAACCATAGCTTAGCCTTAAGCCGAGGCAATGGGGTCAAGGATCTCTCAGCACAGCTAAGATGGAATACGGTCCAGCCAGAGGCTGACAGTAAGAATGTGGGAACTTGCTACAGCCTTGCAAATACAGACAAATATTCCTTCAAAGACTCTAATAATAGAAAAAGAAAGTCACTTGAAAAGAAACGAGACCAACGTTTCTAAGTACACTACAGGGACTAAGCTCCTGCCGAATACTAAGAAAATAAAACAAAAACATCAAAGGGGGTCTATAGGAAAGTTTAGAATGGGAAAATTTAGTTAAAACCTGCTAAAGTAAAATGCCTACTGAGTTGCTGAATATATTTACAGTGAGTAAATGCAAATGCCCTTAATGTTCCCCATCAATTTTAAGACGTTGTCAGGAGCACTGTTCCTGCACCCATGGTTTCCCTTCTGTAAACTCTACTCCCTCCCAGTCATCTAGGAATTATTGGTCCCTCTGTTGTCTCCCTCTCTCTGCTAATGTCAATTCCTAAACACCCAGAGACTTTCCAACCATGCATCCTTCACGTCTTCACTCTCAGAGGTCTGCACTGTTCTTTTTAACCACAGTACTTCAGCCACACCAGTTTGTCCTGCTGCTGGCAATGACAACCACACAGCCTCCTCTCACTGACAGAGTGCTTGACTCAGGCATGGAGTTCATGAGGCTCACATCTGCTAAGCGAGCTCATCAAACCCCCA
The DNA here is from genome assembly GCF_049852395.1 of Peromyscus maniculatus bairdii. NCBI lineage: Eukaryota > Metazoa > Chordata > Mammalia > Rodentia > Cricetidae > Peromyscus > Peromyscus maniculatus. The sequence continues at coordinate 89,920,040 of NC_134857.1, read as the reverse complement.
GGGCACACCTAAAAGGCCCCAAGTCTTACACTTTTGCTCAGTTTCTGCTGGACCTCAAGACTCGGCTCATTTGGTTATATCTTATACTTGAGCTGCAAGGATTATATGTGGGACCCCAATATTCCAAGGGGATCCCTTTTCCGTGCCTTATTTTAGGGCATTCTCTCTAACCAGAGGCATCTTTTCACCTTTGCTTGGAAGCAAGGCAGTAAGTGATTTTTTAATGTCTCTGAGACTAGACAGATGCTGTCTCAGATTTCTCTGCCAATGCCTCGTAGCTACGATTTTCATCTCTCTGACCTAATATTCCTCAGTCATAAAATAAGGATAATGCCAACATAACAGGACTGTTGTAGAGAAAGAACGAAATGGCTACATAGGACATAAAAATAAGGTAACTGCCTGGTAAAATGATGGCCAGCACCAGCATCCTTGCTGCCCTGTCTGGATTCAGTAGAAGGATAAAATTCAAGGAGTATTCCTTCACCATATGAAGGGTGGGGCAGATCCCTTTCTCCCATGTTCCCTCAGAGGACCTTTCCTGATGCCTATTGTTGCAAATCATTTATTTCCTTACTTATATATTATATGATATGATGCATTTATTAAAAACAAAGCCAACAGCACTTCTGTCCTAAAAGCCTCTTCAAGAGATTGTATATTACATATGAAAAACTAGAGCTATAATGAAACTCAAGTCATCACAGAATGAGAATTACAACATCCAGCTATCGGGTTTTTGATGAATGTATGTAAGTTGGGAAACATAAATTAGGTGTGTGCATGTATTTATAAACATGTAGTTCAGTACACTACTATACCTCTATGGAGAATATTTTATATATATATATATGTATAAAATCTTGTGTGTGTGTGTGTATGTGTGTGTGTGTGTGTGTGTGTGTATGTGTGTGTGTGTGTATAACATCTTGGTATATAAACTGATTTTTGTTTACATAGTTACTATTTGAAACTCAATCAAATTTTTAAAAATCTAACCAAAAGATTTACTAATTAATCTATGGAAGGACTTGGAAGTTAAACTTAAATCCTCCAACTACATTTCCAGTTCTGCACATAATGTTCTCAGTGGGTAGGTGGACAGGAGGTACAGAAGCAGAGTGACATCCTGCACTTGTTCCTCTCTCTTTAGAATACCTTTATCTCCCCAAAGTATGGGTAGAGCAGAAGTCTCTGTGCCTCCTGGAAGCTCACAGTACTAAGAGACTGTCACTACCCTGAAAGTGGAGCAGACCCAGATGAAAAGGAAAAGTCGAAACATGGGTGTTTTTGGAGGGGATTACACAACCACCACCAAAGCAAAGCCATCCGTGGAGAACACAACATGCACGCATTGCCTTTGCAAAGGGGGTGGCTGTTTGACCACCAGAAGGGATTTTAGGGTTGAAGGAAACTGAGATCAACTTGGAGAACTAACTCTAGGGGACATACTGGAAAAGGTAAAGCCAGAATCCAATTAAAAAGCCCTCTGGGAGTTATTTAAAATGTAAGTTAGATGTGCAGTGATACAGTAACACTCCGGTCCTTCTCCTGAGGTCTTAGCATTTCAGAATGTTTCCTTTCCCCCCTGCCTGCCAGGCTTCCTTGGTTTGTTCAACCCTTCACTTTGTTTATTTCCTCAGTAGCATTTCCCACTGTAACTTTGTAATTATCTTTTGTTTGTTTTGATTCCTCAACTCAGCAACCTTAAGGGCCAGAGAGAGAGACCTTGACTGCCAGCTCCTACAGATCAGTGACTCATCCCTGGCTTCTAGTATTTTCAGTGTAAGGAGGAGACTAGGAGAATGGCAAATGGCCCCTTATCCACAAAGACCACTTTCTAAGACACCTGTTGCTGCTATGCCACTCTCTGTGAGCGGTGGAACCCCGGGGTCTGTCTAACTCTTAATTGACCATCCCTTATTGCAGCGATGCCTTGGCCTCACTCACGTGAGAGCATTTGCTGGAGTCTTTGTGTGAGCTCAATGCTTTCTGGTGCAAGACATTTCTCTCTTCTGCTCATGTCTGTCATGAACAACTGTAACCATGAACTGTGGTCCTAGCTTTCTCCATATGAGGGGCTCGCTCCACGGCAAGCAAAAGCACATTTCTTTCTTCCTTTTCACAGTTTCACAGACGTATGATTCATTGCTGTCAGAGATCTCAGCAGCATCAGTACTTAACATTTTTGTTTTGTTTTGCCTGTCTTAGGTCAAGAACTTTAACCTTTCGGGTGAACAGAGCACTACTCTGTGGCTAGAGACCACGACGGTTCTCCCACTTTGTCTATAGTTTTGCTTTAATTGGCTTCACTTACCTAGAATCAAACAGTCTGAAAATATTTCATGGAAAATTCTAGAAATAATTATTAAGTTTTCTCCTGTTAGCCATCCTGAGTAACATAACATCTCAGGCCATACTACTCCATCCCTCCTAGCCCAAACATCATCCCTTTCATCCAATATATCCACACTATAAATACTACCTCCCTGTTAGCTGCTTGGTAGCCATCTTGGATCTCAAATTGACTGTCACAATGGTGTAGGTTTATGTTTAAAGGTTATGACTCTCATTTAACTCAATAGCATCTCAAAAGGACAAGAGCAGTAACAGTGGCAATTTGAATGTGACAACGAGAAGCCATAAAGAGTCCCTTGTAGGTGAAAAGGTAAAAGTTCTCAATTTAATTAAAAGGAAGAAAATAATGTATCCTGGGGTTGCTGGGGTAGATGACAAGAACAAAACTTCACCTATGAAACTGTGAAGGGAAAAGAGACATGCATGACTTTGGCTATGAAATGTCAGTACTATGAAGATTATATCCATGGTATGCAAATAATTGTGATAGAGAAGGCATTAAATCTCCATATATAACTATATATGTGAGAGGGTTCAGTACTGTGTTCAGGTATCCACTGGGAAGGTTGAATACAGGTACAGGGAACACTAGAATTAAGTAAAATAAGGATTGCTACACAGTCCAGACAATGCTGGACAAAAGGGTGATTTCCAACTCAGGTCAAAATGAGATAGCATTAGCTTCTTCACCTCACTCAGAACAATCAGCCATGGTTGTCCCTAAGATTCATCTAAGTCTATTTAAGCAGAAGAAGTAGAAAGAACTTCTAAGATTCCCTAGCCTGACTAGCTATTAATAATCCCTGTATCTTTACCTTTGTTTCTCTCACTGGTTGTGAACAGATTCAAAACTAATGAGTCCACCTTGAAATTTGACATTTACCATTTTATGATTATGCGCAAGCATGGTTAACTAAAACCGCAGAAAGCAAAAGCTTCAGATTCAGGTGGGGGAGGGGCATCAGGAGAAAACCTGTACTCAAAAGTTACCCTTACTCTTTGCTCCATCCCGCTCGAACTGCTTTACCCTCAAAGTCTAACCCGAACTCCTCAATTCAACTCCATGGAGTAGGGATCACCGTCAGGGCCATTTTTCACACACTTCCCATACATACATCACATGGGACAAGGAAAGAACAAACGCAGTTTTACCTGATTTCATAACCTCAAAGAAGAAAGACAATTTGATATGGCTAGGTCAGTTTTGCATGATACAGAAGAGAAGATAAGGGTCTTTGTCACAAATAGAGAATAACCAGAGACAAGTTAGCAAAAGCCAGGCAGAAGGAGAAACAGTGCCTCTCAGAAAACAACTAGACTCAAAGATTTGGATAAAGCATACATTCTCAGCTTGGAAGCAGGGTGTATTATCTTGAACTAAATCAATAAAAAGAAGCAGCTAATGGATGTGAGGAGAAAGGGGCATTCCAGGCAAAGAAAATGATATTAGTAAGTATTAATCTAATGAGTCACAATGATTAGTAATTTAATGGGAATTTAATAGGGAAGCAGCAATCAGATGTGATGGCACACACTTGCAAGGCCAACACTAGATGAGAGAGAGAGGCAGGGGGATTGTAAATTTGAGTCTATCTGGGACTATGTGGAGAGATCCTATCTCATAAACAGAAAGCTGGGCATCGTGGTGCATAGTTATACTCCAGTATTCATTATGTGAGAGCAGGAGAACAAAGACCACAAAGCAAAATCCTGCCTCAAACTGCAGTGGTAGTCAGTCCACCTATAACCTTAGAGTACCAACGCCTAGGCCTCTAGGCTAGCTTAGGACCTGAGGAGCATGCCAAAAGCCTGCACCATCAGGTGAGGCTGGCTATAGCTCCCCCATCCCACCTCTTTTTTTTTCTTTATTAAGAAATTTTCTATTCACTTTACATACCAACCATAGATCCCACTTCTTCCCTCTTCCCACCCTCCATCCTTCCCTCCCAATCACCCCCCACCTCCACATTTTCCAAATCAAGTTCTCCCATGGGGAGTCAGCAGAGCCTGTCCCACTCAGCTGAGGCAGGTCCAAGCCTCTCCCCACTGCACCAAGGCTGTGCAAAGTGTCACACCATAGGCACTGGGCTCCAAAAAGCCTGCCCATGCACCAGGGACAGATCCTGATCCCCCTGCCTGGGGGCCTCCCAAACAGTACGAGCTAAACAACTGTCTCCCGTAACCAGATGACCTAGACTAATGGCTATAGCTTTCTAACAATTTTGTTTGCATTGTAGATTAGCAGAATGGTGGTTATTTATTAACTCAGTTGAAGGAGACAGTTGAGCAACATCACAAATATCAAAATTAACCCCCCTTTGCAGCTGTTATGTCTATAACATTATTCAACATCGTACACGAAGCGCCCTTTCCTCAGGGCTTGACTTCAAGGGACAAAAAAAACAAACTCCAGTACTACCTTAGATGACACAAAAAACCAGACACTCTACAGAGACCTTTTCTCCTATCAGCCAGGGCTCAGAGTGTAACTCCGTTGATAGTGTGCTTGCCTAGAAAGTCCTGGGTTCAGTTCCCAGCACCTCTTAGACTCAACTGTGATGGTGCATTTCTGTAATCCCAGCACTTAGGAAGGAGGAGCAGGAAGATCATTCTTGGCTCCATAGAGAGTGAGACCTGCCTGCCACATAAGATAATGACTTAAGAGGAAAAAGGAAGCAGGCCCTGGTTGGCCAGGGCCATGTAGAGATGTTAAAGGGGTATTTTATTTCCTTACAAGTAGCAAGGGTCCACTAACAAGTTTGAAATGCCCAAGTGAAACTGTCAGATTTGGAGCTATGGAAAATTAATCTGAAGATTCCTTTGAAATGACTTAAAGCTGGTACATGGGGGAGAGGGAGTGGGGGGGGGAGGCTGGAGGGGCGGGAGGAGGGAAGAGGGGGGTCTGTGATTGGTATGTAAAAGGAATAAAAAAATTTTTAATAATAATAAAAAAGAAATGACTTAAATCTGACAGCAAAGTGAGAAGTAACTCAACCCCTGCAATGAGAGCTTTCATAAGGCAGGAGTAAGCACAGTTAACGAAGCAGCCTTTGTTACTGTGTGCTTCCGGGCAGGATGAACCAATAGGTTTACCTCACAGCAAATAAGTTTAAAAAAAAAGAAAGAAAGATTGGTTTTTACACATAAGTATGAAACAACCATGGGGTACCTAAACCCCTAACTATACAGTCATGAGAAACCCTAGACTAAGCAAGACCTTCAATGCCTGTATTGTTACACCTCACAGACCATGCAGTACTGCCCAGCAAGAAAGTTTTCTTCCCAAGCTTCCTATTAATATTTCTTAGAATACTAAGGCTCCTTGGGAAATTACTTAGGAAATACTAATACAGAAGTTTTCAACTCTGTGATTACAGTTCTCGGTGGTTATTTACTTACTTAGAACGGGCTCCGAAACTATAAAAAGCAGACCGCAAAATTGATGAACTTGAATATATAAAGCAAAACTACTTCCACCATGTATGCAGGGTGATGTAAATGGGTGTGGAGGTTATGAAGAAAATGACAATGATGAGAAGTTTCTGAATGAGCACCAAGCAGAAATGAATTTGAAATTCAGCATGTAGCAAATCCAAAGTATCTCTGGCAGTGCTCACCCAAGTTGTATCACATGGCTTCACTGAAGCCTCCATTCTGAGCACACACAGCACACACACTGCACATGCCATTATGCCATACAACACCAACAAACAGCCAGACATACACCAGCTCAGATTCAAGATAACTATATATTATAAATATACGGTGTCTATTGTATATGGTAAATTTTCATTGTATGTAACAGATTTTGCATTGTTTTTACTTTATGTACAGTTTCCTGCTCTAATAAAAATAAGGGTATAATTATGAAAAAACACACATGCTTAATATTTTCCTACATCATTCCTCCACATGTAAGTATCAAATTAGATTAACTTTGGATTGTACTATTAGACTAATAAGCATATTCTAATAAGCATATTCATTTAATTAGTACGTAAATTTGCATTCATTCTTACTAAATGGTAAAAATCTATGTAATAACAAGGAATTATTTTGGCATAAATTTTTTATTTATAACCACTGAATGTTTGAATTGCATGTCTGTTTTATATACCTTATATCTCTGGGGCCATGGAAAAACTTCTCCAGTGTCAAGAGCTGGTGAGTTGTGGGGCGTTTACCCACCACCCCCACAGCTTCCCAGAGTTTTCTTGAGTGCGATCAGCAGGAAATATTAGATAGAAGGATTTATAGCGGAGAATCTTGCGGAGATAAACAGATAGAAAATAAAGGATAGCCTCGAGAGGGCCTGGAACCTAATCCAACGGGCCCGGACTGTCTCTGGTCCAGGGTTTTTATAGAGACGCCAAGGGGTGGAGCAAAAGACCTCCTCCCCCAGCACAGCCAAGTGCAGGCCATCTCAGACACCTGCACTCAGGCCCGTGGTCCTGATCATCCTCTATTCGGACCTGCTGGGTAAAGCCAAGAGGAACCCCAGAACGGGCTCCCACAGTGAGTAGAAGAGTTTAAGAAACCCTGGTATAGAGCGACCTTCGTACAGGTCAGGTACTAGAGTTCTACAAGACATGATAAGAATGGGAAAATTACCCAGGTATTCAATACCCCTAAGAGAGTGAGACAAGTCTACATTCCTGGAAAAGGTCAGCTTTGTCTCAAAATCAAGGAGAAGAATACAGCCAATGAGGCAGGAGCTATATTAACAGCCGGTCACACACACACACACACACACACACACACACACACACACACACACACACACTGGGGAAGGCTGAAAGCTGTGCTCCTCTTCTCTGTTTAAATCAACACACAAGAAGAGCTGGGAAAGGGTGATCTTTGTTATGAAGTACTCACTCTTTACTTATAGAAAGACACACCAACTTCTCCTCTTCAAGGAGACAAAGTAAAGGGGGCCTTTGTGAGCCATTTGTTGACTCTTGGCGTATTCTAATAGACTGGAAGTAAGCTGACTCAGAAAAAGTCCAGAGTCATTTGGGAGGAAGAAACAGAAGATGTTGGGTGCTGTTCTGGGGCTGGAAGGTACCTATGTGGGCTACACAGAAAGAAGACCTGACCCAAGCTTTTTGGAAGGAATGGATTCCAAGGATCCTCTGAACAAAAGTGCTATAAAAGTAAGGAAGCAGGGCCTCACCAGACTTGGTGCAGAGGCTAAACTGTTATGGGGATGGCTGGGCCCCTGAGCTGAACAGTGATGGAAGCTAGAGCATGTCAGCATTGGGTACCATCCCAGGAACCACGCAGCACCAGTCTGTAACAGCACCAGGCTCGTAGAAATCATGCAGATCAGCTCCTTTGAGGGTTTTGAAACAACTAGGGCCCTACAGCCTACATAACCTCTGAAAGTTTTGCATAATGTAAGGTGGGTAAGACTTCAAAAGAGAAATGTAACACTATTAGTAAGAGTGAGAGTCCAAACAAGTTACTGTACCGAGAGAAAAGTTCTATTTTTACATGCCACCTCAGTTCATCCTGGTTACATATACAGTTGTTGATCATTGTGCCTGTGCTAGATAAGAAGGCTCTTTCAAGCCACCCAACATGAGGTTCCTAGAGCATCTTCAGGCAGGAAAGACTCAGAAGCCTTTGGTCAGTCAGAGTTTCTTATGACTGAGAAAGCCAGGCAAAGAGTTCCAGAAGATAATCCAATACAGGCTCTCAAGCATCAAAATGCAGGACGCTAGTGTAGGTACTCTGAAAGGTGAGATTCTCAGTGTCTACCAGGACTGAAAGTAGAGAAGGGAGATGTGGAGATGATTCAGTTATCCAGGTACCAAGGGTTGGGAAGCCAGCCAGGCATTTCATCACAGACTAGGCAGATAAAGGTCCTTGGTCCATTAGGCATAGATATGGGTGGGGTGTACACATCAGTTTGGAAAGGGAGAAGGGTAAAAACACACAAATTGTAGGAAGCAGCCTTAGCAACATCACTAGCTAAACCTACCATGAGGCGTTATGAGCTAAAAAGTTAATTTAGCTCACAATGGAAGGGTAGCAGCAGGTTACCATGAAAAATCTGTCTAGGGGTGGGGAGAACAGGTGGTGATTTCTACCAAACAAATCATTTAAAAGCCCTTTTCAATATTAAGTTAACTGAGTACCCCTTGATTCTCTCAGCACATCCAATGCATTTAAGGTGCTAAAGGCTCTACTCATCATTTACCCTAAATCTATTTTGATGCAGCTACAGATTTAAAGAAAATACAACTTGATGAGCTTAATGCAGCAGCTGCCTTCAGTGATAGCTGCACTACAGAGTACAATATCTAAGTCTCCACACAAAAACATCTAATAAGATATTCTTATATGAGCCAAGGGCAATATAGGGTATAAACAATGAATGCATATTATCACGTCATCAAGCAAGCTGAGTTTGAGCAAAAGTGCCACTGAAGTCCTCTTTCTGACCCTACCCATGCCCATACTCAGCACTCTGAATGATCTGTATCTACCCAAACTACTAGCTCTACACTTGTTCTAAATTCATTTACTCAATCATTTTGGGGGCAGTGAGCCAGACATTTGCATAACACAACAATCATGTATGGTTTGTTCCATCAACAGACAAAGAACCAGAAGGCTTGGGTGAGGTCTCACTAAACCGTTTACTGCAGCATTTGCGGCCTTCTGCAACCATTTTGTTCAAGGCATTCTCTCTTCTCCGGGTGAGAGGGAGGGCTCTGTAATGCCTTTCAACCTGTCCTTTCCATATCGTTCAAAACAGGCCCAATGTCAGTCACATGCAACCTGCAGAGGTTCTTGTGTTCATTTCCTTGATCCCCACAAGGCATAAAGGGAAATGGGAAAGACTCCTGATGACTATGAAACCTGAAAACCATTGAAACCCGAAAACCTTGATATCCTTTGAGTCAATTAAGATGATAAGGAAAGTATTTACCATGACGCCAGCACTATACTTCTGCTAGCCATGAATATACCTCAAAGCAGAGAGGGTCTGGGACACTGTCTCTTTCTTCCCCTTCACGAAACAATAGACAGGAAGACTGGCGCCGATGTTCTCCCAGGTATAAGGATAACAAAAGATGAAACATTTCTGTACGCTTAAAACCATTTGAATTGTAAAACACAACCAATCTCATTACTTTCTGCCACTTTTGCTTGAGAAAACTAAGAGAAATTGGCTCAAAGGAAAAAGAGAATGAGGAACATCTTGGTTGGAGTCATGGAAAAATCCACAGACATAGGCATTCAGCTCTGGGCACTCGATGTCAGCATCCTCCTCCTAGGCTCTGGTCCCTCCAAACTGGGACCGTTTGAAATGAAATGTGGAACCCAGATGCCTTGTGGCCCCTCCAAGTCTCATGGACCCGCGTGCAACACTTCTAACTCAGAGGGAGCAAATCAGAAGTGATGGCACACAACACCCCAGATCCCGTCACATCAGAGGCAGCGTGCAGCCCAGCGGAACAAACCAGCTGAACCAAATGGAGAAAGGGAACAGTTGCTTTCCCAAAGGAGATGTAAGGCCGCGGAAAAGGGAGAAGGGCGGCTGTGCAGAATACTGCTGAAAGACCACGGTCGATTTCCTAACCACCCCCCCCCCCACACACACACACACACACACAGTGATATGAGTTCTTACACTTAATTCAAAGTTGGATTCTAGAGGTTTACCAATGAATCTCAAACTTATTAAAAATAACAGTGTTAGCCAGCCCTTGTATCCCAAGTCTGTCATCCCAGCTACTAGGAACAATGAGACAGGAAAACAGCAAATCCAAGGCCAGCCTGGACTACAGGATGAGTTCAAGGTCAGCCTGGGTAAGTTAGTGAGCTAGGAGGAGGGAGGGGAGGAGGGAGGGAAGGGGAGAGGGAAGCAATGGCACCAGCTGAGGATATGTACAGTGAGGTAGTGTTCTTGTTTAATATGTACAACACCCTCGGTTCTACCTCCAGTGAGTAAAATCAAATACAACATTAGTGATAATCATAGCAATGGATATAGTAATAGCTAGTGTTTCGTGAATCCTAACCTTACACAGATGCACTCTCCCTTTACATACATTATTTTACTAAAGATACACTGATCCTCAACTTATAGATCAGGACGCTGGAGCTCACGGAGGTTAAATTAGTCACTCAAGACCACAGCCCAGTAAGGAACACAGAAGTCAAACCAAGATCTGCCTCAGAAACACTGTTCTTAACCAAACTAGAATTCCATCTCTTCCAAGTTCTTCTCTGTTTCATTGACACAGCTCTACGCTGACACTCTAGATTCCTCTTGATGTGACTGCTCTGAACCTTTACATTTTGAAACTGTCCTACAGGCTATTGTAATAACCTTTGGCCAGGTGTGATTCTCTTTGACTCAAAAAGATGTACTGATCACTTCATACTTTCAAGGTGCCCTAAAAGCCCTGGAACCAAGGACACAAAGTCTACAGGTCAAGGGCAGCTGGGACAGACATTGATCACTCACCTGGGTAGCATGGAAGCCTCAGCCCGAGTCCTACAACATGCTCAAAATGACCTCATTAAAGAAACCCCCACATTCTCATGCACCACACATGTACCAGTTGACAACGTGGGAGGAAACACTTCCAAACAGCTTGAGTCAATCAAAATGGCAATCAGGACATAGTAATAGCCAACAGCACTATATGAAACGAACAAATGTCCAGATTCTGAGAAAAGAATAGAACAAGGAATTTCTAAGATAATTCCAGGGGTGGGAAACATGATTTTAAAAAGACATGTTTTAAGCAAAGAAACTAACAAGATTTTACTTATGGTCATTACCATAAAGCCAGAAAAGGATCCATTATTTTGAAAAGTTAGAAAATTATGATTTTTTTCAAAATATAAACTCAAAGACAAAGAGAAACTGTATGAGAGGTCTGAAAGAATAATGAAGCTTCTCTCCAGAGCAGGCTGGCCTCTCTGAGAGGCAGGTAGGGACCCTACCTCTTCTTCAGCACGCAAGAAACCTACAGTCATCTGTTAACCTCAGGCCTCTGCTGTTTCCTAAAAGAGTTCAAGGTACCGAGCCCTGCCCTAGTCCCCTCATGAAATGCATGTCCACTCTGAGTTAGAAACAGCAGCCATCTTATGCTGGGGCTCACGCTGCATCCCAACCTTTCTCTGACAGATAAGACAAACTATAATTAGACCCAATTAGAATCTGTGTTGATGTTAATTCAGAGCAAATTGAAGTGAATTGGCAGTGAATAAAGAACTCAAAACTAGGAATCAGGGAACCGCTGAAAGGCAAAATAATTATAAGCCATTCTACAGAACTCAAAAATATGTGCTCTTCACCATAAGAAAACTATCATTCATCTAGGTTGATTGACATTTTCCCAGGAGAGTCCTAATTTCCAAAAGCAAACACATCCATGTCAAGCCTATGATTCTAAATATGTTCCCAAAACCAACACTAAAGAAGAGGTTAGGCAGAGACTAGGGGACAGCATGATGTCACAGGGGGCAAAGGGCAGAGGAGATATTTGTGCATAAGTGAGAACCTATGACACCCTTGTCTGCCTAGACTTTTCACTTCAGCCACCATGACCCTGTGCCTCACACAGCATTCTGAATCTTACTTTTCCTCACAGCTGGACCAGGCCAATACTGGATTCAAAGCCAATGAATCTCTTATGCTTTTTAATTTAAAAAAAAAAAACACACACACACACACAACTTTGGTTTCTCCTACATGGTCAACCTCTTCCCTGATCATCCGGTGAGACCCAAAAAGAGGACAGCAAGGAAGAGTAGAGAGGTCAAAGGCCAGAATGCCAGAGTCCAGATCCTGTTCCTATCCCAAGGCAGGTGGCCTCAACCTCACGGTCTAACCCTCGGTGCCTTCCTTTACCCATCACATTTACAGGCTACCTTCACAACGCTTCTGAGAATCACATAAATCACTGGTAACAAGCACTCTGAAAACTTCAAAGTGCAGTTTAAAAACAATACAAGATATTGTCACTATATCTCTAGACCCCCAAAGCCACCAAATAAATGTGAGTTCTAAATTTACTTTGAGTAGGAATTGAAGCACTTCAACATATATGTCCACATGGGTTACCTCAAAGGGCCTGCACCACCATAATATATCACCCCAGAATAAATGAAGAGTTCCCATTGCTTAGATAGAGTACCTGCTTAACCTCCCATGCCCTGTATACTAGAGCAATTCAAGCAGGTCAGACATGGACTATTCCCTGGTTAACAGTCTCCTGGACTGAGACATTGTTAAGGTCTCCATCTGCATGCAGAATCACAGGTTCTCCCTTCCTCACCAGGAGGAGGTGTTTCCTACCACTTCTCCATCTCATCCTCTGATTCTTCTCACGGGTTTCAAAATTCTAAGTACCAGGAAGGGTTTTTAAACACAGATTTAATTTGTGCTCTTTCTCTTCTGCCTCCCCACCCCCAAGAAACAGCAAAGAAACACTTCTACCTCGTTTTCTCTTTCATCCAATTTACTTGACAAATCGGAGGCTGACACCGTGGATAACATCAGCATGTCGTTTTCTTGTCTTAATTTCTCCCTTAGGATGTGCAAATCTCTCTGGGCTGACAGCTCAGCTTTGGCTGCATGTCTTAGCTCCCACAAGAAAAGCCAGGCACCAGATGCCACAGCCTGCTTGAGATCCCATCCCATACATGCTTCTTTCAGGGACCGAAGTACATTCTCCACTCCCACTCATCAAGCAGGCACGCCACTCCATATCATAGACAAGAAGACTCCTCATCCGGAAACCTCAGCCCCAAAGGCTCAGCTATAATTACCTACCCTACCACCCATAACAGGGACATTGCAATTGCTATGACAGTAAGGGGGTACACCATTTCACACCACAGAGAAAGACAACCATATCGAGACATTCCATCAGACAGCTTAGCTTCAGTTGTCTGGCTCCTTGGCCACCATGGGAGGGGGAGTGGTTGGAGGAGGGTAGGGCATTGCTCTTCCAAACTCAGCTTGGGTTCCACCACACCAAGCATTGCAGTAACTCTTTCCTTGGGTGTGTATGTAGGGTTCCTACCTACACACTCACTGCTAGCCCTCCTTACAGGACTCCAAGGACAAACCAAATGTTTTGAGTGCAACTTGAGGGAACAGTGAGCTTATAGAGTACAGGTGAGGGGCTACTTAAAAGAGCATGAAGGACCTCAAAGCATGGAAAGTCTTACCCCAGCATGGATGACAAGTCCCCCATGGGTGCACAAAACCCTGTGTGATTAGGACAGAATTACATACAACTGGCTGAGAGGAGCAGGCAGGAAGGTCCTATATATCGGGTGAGTGAGTGTCTGATGACTCTCCTCACCCCCTTCCTCACCCCCTTCTATGAGTTAACATCAACAATCAACAAGTCTGATCTTAGGTGTTGCTTTCAAGTAGTCACAGCTGCTTTGATGAAGATAATGGCTGTTTACACTAAGAAGGTGGCATGCTACAGCACAGAATCACTTAAGCTACCCAAGCACTCTACCACTGAGCTATATCACCAGCCTTGTCCAAGTCCATTTACATCCATATTCCCAATTGTTCTGGTGGAAGATCCACCTCAACTCCCCTCCCCTATCTCTTTCCCTAAACCCGCCCCTTCAAAGCCTGCCAGTCACAGCTCCTCTCCCAGAGAGGCTCAAGACCACACTCCACGGGGTATATAAGCTGCATCCCAGAAAAGAAACACATGGTTCCTCTCTGAGGGGCCAGGGAGTCACCGGGAATACTTTACCCATTAAACCTGGGCTTTTCCAATTTGGTCTGATTCAGTTTAATTTGGATTGCAGCATCGGTGGAGAGGCCTTAGGGGTGCTAAAACTTATCACCAATATTAGAAATTATTTTATCTCTGATTTAACAGTCTATTCAATATTTTTATACTAAAAAATTTAGAACTGCATGAATTACCTCAGGCCTGTCACTCCCAAACTAGGAGTAATCAAGAAGAAGAGTAGCTACTCAGCAGGATTGGAAAATGAACTACACCCACAAATATGCAAAGCACCAAGGAGCATGTGCCCTGTAATGGCCAGGAAACCATGCTAGTACTGTAGCGCAGTGCAGAGAATCAGCCAGATCTGAGTTCAAACCCTTCTTCCATCCCATGTTAGATATGTGATCTGAAGTGCAGATTTCCTCACTAGCATAATGAGGAAAATACCAGTGCCTCCCTTATGTCTGTATGAGAATTAAAAATTAATATATACATAAAAAAATTTAAAGCCAGCTTTGTGTTTAGTAACTGATGGCACTAACCAATCACACTCAGAGCATTTAATAGTAGTAACACAACGGCATTTTTCTGCCAGTTTATGTTAAACACCATCTGAAGAGACAGATCACCAATACAATCATCAGCAAAAGCTGAGGACTGTAGAGTAGCCAGTACTGGTTCAAGTCCAAACCACCAACCCAGGCTTTATGCTTTCCCAGTCTTACCACTGTCAAAACATTTTAAGAACCCAGAAATAGAATTTGCTTGTCCCCAAGAACTAAAGAGTTCATTCCTTTACATTCAAGTTTTGGGAATCTCAGCTCTCCTCCAAAGCTTCTATTGTCTCATCAATCAGACAGGCCACATAACTCCACTGAAACCAACCTATGCATTTGTAAAGGTATTTCTATAACTTTCCCATCTTTATCAAACTATCTTGTGAACTTAAATGGGGGAGGCTCCTTAATAAGCTTTAAAAAGACAATTTTTTTTTCAGTTTTCATTTCCTTAAATCATTTTCGTTTTCCATTTCCTCAAAAGATAATGTACGGGTTAGGGACAGGACTGGAGAATTATGAAAACAGGAACAACTCTCGTAGTTTCCAGAACAGCAGCATAGCTCGGTGTCCACCATCTGGACCTCCACTTGATTTCCCTATCTTCAGTGGTGGGACAGCACAGCCGGAAACAGGGTTCCCTTTGCTCACTCATGGCCTGGCTTCCTGTTCCTTATGCTACCGTATTTTACCCTCCATCACTTTACTTGTGACCCCAAGTCAGTTAAATGCCAGGCAGTCAAAGATAAAGGCAACCCATGTTGTTACCTCCTCCATTTCCATCCACATTGGCAAAAAGCCTGATGACCCACAGGGCTGGGAACTGTTCAAAGATCACAGACTGACTCTAGTCTAAGCCAGAAAGAGGCTCAGCCTTCACCCTCCCGACATGAAAAAGCTTCCCATCTTTGCTCTACATCAGCATGAAAATTCTAATATCTCTGTGACAAGTTTTTGCCAAGAAAACCCATCCAGTGCTTGGCCTTTGTTACATGGCCAAATATTACATCTTAGAAGTTGAGCGAAATGCCAGTCTCAGGTAGATATTTGGGGAGATACTAGTAACCAAATGAAAGAACAAGGATGGGGACTGGAGAGATGTCTCCGAGGTTAAGAATACTCGTTCTTACAGAAGATCAGGTTGGATTCCTAGCACCCACAGGGTGGCTCACAGCCATCTGTGACTCCAGTTCCAGGGCCCCTGAGGGCACCAGGCACATTTGTGGTACATGCAGGCAGGTACATGCACAGAAAAACATGCAGGCAAAGCACTCATACAAATAAAGTAAAAAGTTCTTAAGAGAAAGAAGAACTTAGCTTTTTCCACCCCGCCCCAACTTGCAGCTAAGGATCAAAACCAAAGCCTTGCACATGTCAGACAGGCTTTGAAACACAGAGCTGCACCCCAGACTCAGCCTACTCTTCTTCCTCTTCACACATGCCTGCTATCATAATGCAATGCTGTTAACTGACTCAGGGCTACTCACAGGAAAGGAGTTTAGATTCACCTCACTCCACAGATAAGACTGTGATTTTTGAAAGTATGATTTTTTTAACTTTAATTAATTTATGGGGGGGGTGCCAAATTCTATGGTTGGCATGTGGAGGTCAAAGGACAACTCACAAGAGTCACTTCTCTCCCCTACATGAGTCCTGGGTATCACACACAGGCCACAAGGCTTGGTGGTAAGCATGGGCACCCACTGAGCAATCTCACCTGATCAAAAATATGATTTCTTTCACTGTGGGCTTAGTGTTCACCAAATAACATAAATATTAAAACCATTTTCCATGTGAAAAATGTCACTGAAATGTAATCTCACAGCAGTACCGGGGCTCAGAGAGAGTACATCCCTAGTGTGTATGAAGCCCGGGGTTTGACCTAGCACTACCCCATACCCATACTTCACATCTTTTTTCAAATAATTGTTCCAAGTTTTTACTTTGAGAACAGGGCAAGTTCACATTTTCAGCTTCCAAAAGTGAGATGCCTTGCAGACAGAAAAAAGGCCGGAGGAAAAGCATATTGGCCCTGGGACATGTGGGATGGCAACCTCCCTTGGAGGAGGCAGGAGTAGGAGGACTACCAGTGGATAAGAGGTGCCCTGCTTTAAATCACCAAGGACTTCTGAACTCACCCCCAGCGTTGTTGCTGCTGTTTGATTTTGCTCTCTGGAATGTGCCTTATTCTTATTTGCTAAGCCACCAGCATGTGACATTCAACTATATAATGCAGATACACCGACCTCTTTGATTTGGTCAAATACCAAGGGCTAGAGATGTATGTAGCTCAACAGTGAAGCACTTGCCTACCTACATGCAAGACTCTGGTTCAATTCCCAGAACCATGTTTCAAAAAACAATTATCAAGAAGACAGTCAATACCTTTCCAAAGTCACGAACATCAAACAGGTCAAACGCCTCAAAGAGTTCGCTTTTTCTCATTCCAAACGTCTCACAGCAGGCTGACAGAAATGTCCGGATATTCTTCAGACAGAGAAACTGAGGAAGAGAAAACAAGAGTATGCAGTGAATTTTTCTAAGTGTGACACATATGCTACTATAAAATGGTCAAGCACAAAAGAACCAATCTGTGCTTTTTTTTTCTTGCTCTATCATTTCATGTGTCTATGAGTCATACAAAATAATGTTCTCCATGTAAACAGTATAAGCTGGTCACATTCATCACCTATTGTCCTCTCTTGTCCCCACCCCACCCCCGCCACCTTCTAGTTCCCTTCCTCTTTGCAAATACCCCCCCTTCTGTTTTCATGTCTTTCTCAAATCTAGACTCTGCACAGCAGTGACAATACGCAATACCCAGCGTCCTAAGCCACCTTAGTGCTTCTGACCAGCCAGCAGTCCTTTGAACTGGCTGCAACCAGACAACCATGGTTTGTAACCTCTTGAAACTTATATTGCAATATGAGATGACACCTAAGCACAAACATGGAAGCAAACCCCTAAATTAAACGGTTCATTTATGTTTTCACATGGTGCCTGGAGAAGGGATCTGGAGAGCAAGGAAACGGGCAAGTAGAGCTTACCTAGGATTAGACACAATCTTATAGAGTGGGGACAGGGATGTGAGGTGGTCTGAGGTAGGAGTGTCTGGAAGAGACACTAGAGCTGGGGAGGAAAATCAAGGCGATCTGGAAAGGGAGGGATCAGACAAGGGAGGGCCTCTTGGGTAGCCTTTATTCTGATATGGGAAACCCCAGATGTTTGGGCCAACGGTGAGACAAAAGGCAATGGCTTTTAAGGGTCTTTCAGGAGCTGCCGTGTTGGAGTCAGATTGAAGGACGTTGGGGGAAGCACAAGGCAGGGACACAGGAGCCACTGCACTAAGACCAAGTGAGACACGACTGTGGACAAACACTCGCACTGTGTTACGTCTGAGGTGCCACTGACTGTCTGTCAGTAACTGGATGTGTAGGTCTACAGTCCAGGTGATAGAGGTATGGACTTCAGAGCTAAGTCTTGGAATCTTTAGCAGGGGTTCTCAATCTTCCTAATGCTGCAGGACCCCCTCTTATTCAATTCCTCATGTTGTGGTAACCTCCAACCATAAAATTATTTTGTTGCTACTTCCTAACTGTAATGTTGCTACTGTTATGAACTATAATGTAAATATCTGATATGAGACCACCCAGGGGTCGCGACCCACAGGTTGAGAACCACCACTTTAGAGAGAGCATTAACCCTGACATTGATTGAGGCAGACTTGGGCCGCAAAGTCTTAGGAGATCAAGAAGAGAAGCCCACAAAGGAGTCTGAGAAAGAGTGGCCAGTGCTGAAGGGGAGAATTCAGGAGAGCAGGTGTCCCCAAAGCCATGTAAATGTATGGGGAGACAAACTAAGTCAGATGCTCCAGGGGCCCGGTAAGATGGAGATTAGTACTGCCTAGGGAACTTGGCAGTTAAGGTAATAAGGTCCTGGGCAGTAGGAGGATCTATGGGACTAGGCCTGGGGCAAAGGTTGTTTGGAGCAGATCCTGCTGCAGGGGGCAGGGGATGGAGGAGAGAAAGTGGAGGCAGGACAGAGGCTGTGGAGGGGCACTGCAAAGGGAAACATGACGGGGATCAGAAAGTTACCCAGAAAGAGGCATCGTTACACACCGAAGTCCTCGAGCAAAGGAGAGGGGCTCCTGTGTTGGGATGCAGAGGCTGACCTTGGATTGGAGCATGCTGAGCTGGAACAGGAGGTGAACAGGAAGATGCTATCTATGGACAACTCAAGAACCAGATGTTGGGGTTCACTTTTGATATCTAAAAGACACATATCCACCTACACACATATCTCAGAAGCAAATTCATTCTGGGTTTGTTTGCTTGCCTGCTTGTTTGTGACAGGTTCTTAAATTGTCACTTAGGCTAACTTGGAACTTACTACGTCGCCCAGAATGGCCTTGAACTCAAAATAATCCTTCTGCCTCAGTTTCTAAAGTGAGCACTGATGTTACAGACATAAGCAATGACCACTCTCAGCTTGGTAAATTAATTCTTTTGGAAATATGAGCTGCCATGGTACACATCTTAAATTTTTATGTACTTATGTCAAAACTTCCAATAAATGTGGCTTATTATATGTCAATAATACCAAAATAATTTCATAAACCTAATCTTCTGATGGCTGGTGTGGTACATGCCTGTAATCCCAACTTACATGGGCAATAGAAGGAGTATTAGTTCAAAGTCATCCTCAGCTATATAGTGAGCTCAGAGTTAGCCTGGGCTACATGAGACCATCTCAAAACTAAGGAACAGGAAAAAAAAAAAAAAACTCCAATAAATGAGTAACGCATCAGATAATTATTGCATCTTTGTTTTTATTTGTTCCCAAAGTGCTGACAGTCAATATTGTATCTTGTTTTAGTTTCATGTATTGATAAATTTGGAGAAAGCTCATCTTGCTTTTTCTGCATTCAGATTTGTCATGGACTTAACTTAGACACCTTTTACAGGAATTATTCTCAGAGGCTTAAATATTTCAGGAGGGGTTAAAACCACAAGGGAAGCATCATCAACCCTTTGACATGCACACAGCAACCAATCAGCACCTGCAGCCACTGCTGGTCCCTTTAAAGATTCATGAGACCTTCACAACACAGCACCACTCTGCAGGTTGCCCCTCCACACGGAGTCGCTTATTTACAGATTAAAAGCCTTGCATTCTGCCAAGCCGGGCAATAATTACTCTCTGGGGGATTATGCAACTGCTCTCTTGCAGTATTTTTTTTTTTTTACATAATTAAGTGACAAGAGACTCATAGCTCACCATGGTTGCAAATGCCACCCTCTGAAGATGTCTCACCAAACCCACATTTTCCCCAAGTGTAGGAAAAACTTCTACTAAAGTGCTTTGATCATGAAGTCAGAAAAGCAAGAACCATCATTCAAAGTTGAAAGAGTTGAAAAACATTCACGAAGCCTGAAAAACAGGCAGTGCCTTTACTGGAGCCAATGTTAACTTTTCTTAACTTTCACAAGTTCAATTCTATTGAGCTCCACAAGTGGTTGGCTGGATTTGAACAATGTCACTCGGGTGCTGTTGCTTTTCCAGGCAAGCCTCAAGCCTGATTATCCTGTTTGACACCTGCTTTTAGCCAACCATTTTTGAACGCCTGCAACATCATAGATGCTGGACATGTTAAAAAGCTCTGCTTTACGCTTCTCTAGTAAGATTCCCAGGGGATCTACACAGCACCTCAAAATTTGGCTGAAAGCACTAAGCTCGCCATGCACTGTACACTCCTGGGTGTTCTGCTGTGTGCACAAACAGAAACAAGAGTTTGAGGGACAGATGAGATGGGCTGTGGCATCATTAGGGAGGCCCAAACACAGCTGAGCCCATCAGACTGCCTGCCCACTAAGATATTTGGTATGCTTTGTTTCTATTCATTGTTTCCAGTTTATTTAAGAAATCTAACACAAATGTTGAAAGAATAATACATCACATACTCCAATCTGTGACAATCACAATAGTGTTCTACGTGCTTTTCTGCGTGTGTCCTTTATTATACATTTTTTTGGTCTGTCCTATTTGAAAGAAGGGTTACAGACATTTTTCTTCACCACTAAACTATTCATCATGCATCTCTGAGAAGTCGGAATGTTTCCTACATACCAATAACATCAGCACACATCAAAAACTCAGCTCTCAATTTTATTTTCAAACTTGGTTTTTAAAAAAAAATTAACAACTAATATCCATTAGCTATTCAAATTTCTACCATTCCATCCTCAATCTCTTT
This sequence comes from Peromyscus maniculatus bairdii, assembly GCF_049852395.1. Classification (NCBI taxonomy): domain Eukaryota; kingdom Metazoa; phylum Chordata; class Mammalia; order Rodentia; family Cricetidae; genus Peromyscus; species Peromyscus maniculatus. The sequence goes on along the minus strand of NC_134857.1, from coordinate 89,899,137 downwards.
CTATAATATTTTTCACTCAAGCTAAGATCTACTCCAGTGGTTTTAATTGCATTTAGCTATCTTACCTTTGTAATATATAATTTTTTTAGCACATTTTAGTTAAAATGTAATCAAATCACTTCCCCCTTTCCCTTTCTTCCCTCAGGCCCCTCCTATGTCAAGGCCCTCCCTCTGCCACCCCCCCCCCATGCTACTCCTCAACTTGATAGCCTCTAATCTTTTACATCATTGTTACACACACTGATATGTAACTACAACCTGCTAAGTCCATGTTTGTTGTTTGTGTGTGTATGGTTTCAGATCTGACCGCTTTCTATTGGGTGACCAAGGAGGGGGCTCATCCCTGAGAGAGGCTAATTCTCCCTCTCTCGGCAGCCATTAGTTGCCTATAGTTCTTTGTCTGGGGATAGGACCCCAGACTTCTCCCCTTCCTCATTAGCATGCCTATTGATACTGCATTGTTCATGTCTTGCTTATGCAGCCATTTCTAGAAGAGGTAAACTCAGAGCAGATATAATATATTTTAAGATTTCTTCTTTTATATTGAGTTTTATGAAGAGCCTAGGTTGATTGTCTTATAAGACATCCTGCATTATTCATTTGTCTGATAATTTACTATAGATTCACTAACCCATTCTTCTAGCATCTACACTGCCTGAGAACTGAAGTCTAATTGGCAGAAATAACTCAGGTTGCGAACTTTGCGTTTCATCACATCAGAAGGCACACAATGTTGAGCTGTCACATCTCCTGGCTAGTTCTAAGGTCCACCATTTGGTTTAGATGGTTCCTGGTCACTGCCCCACCTTTCTATGTCTGGTTTTTATATTCCTACATAGCATGAATGTGAAAGTCCTTTGTCTGTTTTCTTTCTAAACCATTTCTCACAAGGGGTACCACTGACCATCCTCGCCATCAGTTCCTCCAGTTGGGACTGTAAAATAATGACTTTTTTTCACTTCTTTCTTCCTCATGTATTAATTGACACTCTTTTATTTAAAAATAAAAAAATCTTCCCATCTTTCTTGTACTTTTCCTTTTGAATAAGAGCTGATTTTCATGTGAAACTAGATTTGCCCTGAAAGACCCTTGGAACTCGTCCCTGTGTCGTTTTGTCACATCTCCCTTACACTTTGAGTTCTTGCTCTCTTACATCAAATTCTCCAATACACAGTTTTCATGATCTGTGGTTCTGAAATCAGCCACTGCCCCAGGCAAATCTGTTTTCATTTGTAAATGGTATTTAGAAAACAAAAGAGCATCCAGCAACTCCTAGATTACAGACAACAGCAATCAGTGAATCATATGCAGAAGTGACCTAGCACTTTCTATGGAAAGACCTCATTTAAACAGAACTGGCCAAGAGGCCTTGAATGCACCTTTGGCAGAACCCTATAATCTTCTTAGAGTGCCTAAGAAGCCAACATGCATTTCAATCTTTTCTAAAGAAAGGAAACTGGAGATGACTGAAGAAGACCCATGGCTAGAAATTTGGCTCCCACAATGTCAGTCAGCAGAAGTTTTCCTCCAGTCTATTCATCCTTTGGGATTCAAATGCATTTCCTAGTCTTTTGTATCATCTGCAACAGCTTAAACAAACTGCCTTCAGAGAGAGACTTCACAGCACAAAACAAGCCCATCTTATTATTTCATAACCATCTCTTAATCTTGACCAAAAGTTATGCAACTCTATGAAACCCTCTCACTTACTTACATGAGATCATTTTAGGTGGTCTTAGAATGTAAAACTTTAAGAATCAGAATTAAATAACTTAATTTTTAAAATTTTATGTTTCTATACAAGATGAATATTTAATAAGGATACATGAAATTCAAATAGCCATATGTTTATTTGAAAAACATTCATGAGATGCCAATTATGTGTCAGATATTGTGAATTTCCAAAGATACATCCCCAAGTGGATTCTGATTTATTAGTACCAAAAATTGGGTCCAAAAGTAAATAGAACCCAGAATCTTTCATCCAAGCCTCACTACAGTCATTCAGAGCACAGAACAGAAACCTGGAGTTGCACAACAGGGTGGCAACCACTACACAAATGAGTGAAGTCTCCTTGGGAGTCCTGGAGCGTGGGGGCAACTTTCTGAAAATACTGGAACACCATGCAACCTCAGAGGTAAAAGTCGCTACAAATGAAATGGCTGGTGTTTGGATGAGGAAGGGATGAGCCAGCATCAAGGTGTGTGTGAAAAGAAGAGAGAGGTAAGGCATGGTCCACGGTGGCCAGAGGAAGTGATTGACACTGGACACAGACCTGGAAGGGACTGGAGAGGACTGAGGGAGCTTGTGGTTACCGAGCAGGCCAAAGAGATCTCATCCTAGAAGTGCTGAGGTCAAAGGGTCTTAGGCAGAAGAACTGAGCACAGCTCAGCATTACGTTTCAGGAGTTTTGAGTGATTGTTCTGTTCCAGGTTCTATGAGAAATATTGATACTATTTAGTCCTCACGACAACCCAGTCAGGAAAAGTTTGGTTTTCTTTTATATCCACAGAGGACTAGAGACTTATTCAAACTTACAAAATCACATTTGCCAAAGTAGTGGAGTCTGGATTCAAGTCCAGGCCTTCTGACTTCAATGCCTACACCCTTAACTTACACCAACTTCACATTGCAGTGCACGAAGGAAAATACAGCTTTCTTTTTATCATGACATGAGTTAGACAGGAAACACAAAACACTTAGAACTATACTAGGTGCATTAACCTAACAAGGGATGACAGTTATTGAGTCTAGAAGGGTGGAAGCAGGAAAAGAAGGAACTCCAGGTCATATGGAAAGGCTAAGGGGTGGGAGAAGAAAGACGTAAGATTGCACCCATATCCCTAGTCACGGAACAGTCAGCACTGGCAGTCACTGAAATGGTAACAGCAAATGGAGTGTAAAGTGTATGAAAGAGATGACAGGCTGAGGCAGTTAATTCTATTCTTCATGTGTGGGTCTGACTTGCCTCTCAGGAATACCCAGGATTGAGTGGTGAATTCTAATAGCAAAACCACCTAGCATTCACTTGCCCTTTTCGTCTCTCTCTGCCCCTAAACAAAGACACAAATAGATTAGTATTCAAACTGGAGTTACAGAAATGGCAGAAAGGCACTCACCATCTGTGTGTGACCTTCAAAAAGGAAAGGAAAGCACCAACAAGTCCTGTGACATCCTAAAAAGATACAACGGGCCAAAGCACTCTGGACCTAATCAAACAGCTAGTGCAGAGACCACGGCTGTCAGTCAAAATCCCAGCATGGGTACAGGAGCAGCTCACAAAGGCCCACTCCTGGCTGAGGCACTGCAGCAAGAAGCTGAAGATTGTTCTCTCCTGTGTGGGTGCCATGGACCAAACTCATCGTCAGGCTTGGGGCAAGCTCCTTCACCTGCTGAGCCACCTCACCGCCCCCTCCCCTTAATTAAATTGGGTAAATCCTATACTCCTGGAAATTGAAAGCAAAATAAAAACATGTCTTCATTTGCTGAGGACCATACCTGTGCATTTTCCTATCAGCATGTGCCAATGGGGTTTCATGGGCATTGTTCTGTGAATAAAATGCAACTTGGTAGCATGGTATCTTCAAAGTACTTCATCTGGACCATAATAGGACAATAACCTCAAGGACAGTGAGGGAAGAAGGCAGACAGAGGGGAAAAGAGGTTCCTTAATACTAGCCAGGTACTCAAAATGCCAGAACAGTTCTCCTCCCAGTCTGATCTCAGTTTATTTGTAAAGTGTAGCATGAATTCTAATTGTTCTGAATAATAAGAACCGGGAGTCAGTTATGGAATAAATGCTGAAAGATCAGAGACATAAAGCAGCCTTCTTATTTCTACTGAATCCTCAGACCAAAAAGGGTACTGAGCTCCTGTCTCTGCCTGCCTTATATTCCTCTCTCTACCCAGACATATCACTTTCTGTTTCCTCCTCCCTAGTGCTGGGATTAAAGGTGTGAGTGCCTCCCAAGTACCAGGATCAAAGGCATGAGATCCCAAGTACTGGGATTGAAGGTGTGTGCTACCACTGCCTTACCTCTATGGTTAACTAGTGGCTAGCTCTGCACTCTGATCTCCAGGCAAGCTTTATTTGTTAGAGCACAAACAAAACATCATCACAGTAATATTTTTAAATCACTCACTCAAAATATAGTAATTAACAGCACTTAAAGTCAGAAAGTTTTTTTTTTATTTTGTTTTTTGCTGTGGAATAATGCTTTTGTACACTGATTTAATAAAACGTTGATTGGCCAGTAGCCAGGCAGGAAATATAGGTAGTCAGGATAAGCAGACAAGGAGAATTCTGTGAAGAGGAAGGCTGAGTGAGGAAATGCCAGTCCGCCGTCCAGGGAGCAGCATGTAACAACACACAGGTAAAGCCATGGAACAGGTGGTGGCATTTAGATTAACAGAAATGGGCTGAGTTTAAGTGTAAGAGCTAGTCAGTGGTAGGCCTGAGCTAATGGCTGAGCAGTTTTAATTAATATAAGCCTCTGTGTGTTTATTTGGGTCTGAGTGGCTGCAGGCCCGGGCAGGACTGGAGAAAACACTAGCTACCTACTGCTGGCCAGGTGGGACACAGGAAAACTTCAGCTAGAGTTCTTGTTCTTTGATTGTTCTTAATCTTTGAGGGTGAGGTAGATACCACAACACGCATATGGAGGTCAGTCCTTGATTTTCACCTTGCTTTACAACAGATTCTCTTGCTGCTCACTCCTATGTATACCAGGGAGGTGGCCATCTGAGTGCTGGGAATGCACACACTCGACACAGTGGCTAGCTGTGCACGGGTGTCAGGGATCCAAACTCAGCACTTTGTGTTTGAACGGCAAGTGCTTTTCACTGGGTCATCCCCTTAGTCCACCAGGTTGGTTTGTTTGTTTGTTTGTTTGTTTGTTTGTTTGTTTGTTTGTTTGTTTGACACTTACTGAATGACAGTGTACATGCATGGAAAGTGTAGTTTCACTGGAATGATTATGCTCTAAAGTGTAGGGCTAACCTGCAGATCACACATCCATTTGCTCTGCTCTGCTGCCCCTGACTCACACCTGTTCTGGAAATGGGCGCCCTGGATTGTAATATCAGTTTGCCCAACTATTGTCCCAAGAAACTGTAAACACTTTGAGAGCAGAGCATATATGTTCCACCTTTGTACCCCAGGAGCCCTTCCAACAGCACCTGGCTTTAAATAAACTTCTGAATGGATGCTGAAGCAGCTTGTTTACAGGGAAAGAAAGAAAAAAAAAAAAAAACTAACAACAAATCATCTTTAGGCCGTCAGGCAACTCAGAGTACATTTTTACATTAAACTGTCATCATGTCCTTTTACCTTTGTGTCAATAGGGCAATGTATCTTTTTTATTGATGCTTCAAAGCCTTTTGGAGGGGCTGGAGAGTTGGCTCAGAAGTTAAGAGCACTTGCTGCTCTTTCTAGAAGATGAGGGTTTGGCTCCCAGCACCCAAGTTAGGAGGCCCATAACCACCTGTAACTCCAGATCCAGAGACCTGATGCCCTTTTCTGGGTTTTGTGTGCACCTGCATACACACAGACAGACACAGACACAGACACACACACACACACACACACACACACACACACACACACACACACACACACACACATATTTAAATTTTTTAAAAATCTTAAACATTTTTAAGGACTTGGTGGTACTGGTATTTACAAATAAAATGAATAAGATTTCAGATTATTGGGCTGGTCATAACTTTTTCGTCTGGGTTCTCAGCTTCCAATGCATGGTTCCATGGTGGGTTACTGGCTGATTCTCAGGGAACCCTAGCCGATAGTCACCATCACTCTGGTTTCTAGTGATGCCACAACAGTGGTTAACAAGAGTAGCAGGAGAAGTGAGAAAGTGCTAAGCAGAGTGGCAATGGACCTGGAGAGGGTGAACCCAGCCCACGCACCCACACCGAGGTTAGAAACTGAGGGACCATCCCAGGCAGGAGCTCCTCGGAACAGCAGGCCACACAAAAAAACAAGTCTCTCCTGGACCAGGGAACAGAATCACCTTGTTTCTGTCACCTCAGGAGGGTGAAGGCTAGGGCAGTTCCTCCCTAGAGAACAGCACTCACCTCTGCAGCCTGGCACTTTCAAAGGTAAGCCTTACAAATCTGCCTCTCACACATACTAGGAACAAATGTTAAATGTGTTTTGTGTTTTCGTTATTAGTGTTTTTATTAATTTTTTAAGAATTCCATACAATGTACTTTGATTGTATATCCTCCCAACTCCTCAATTAACTAACTCCTCATAGATCCACTCCCACCCCCCAATTCCAAATAGATCAAATATCCCAATGTTAGACCTGAAATTCTGAAACTTCTAAAAGAGACAGTAGGTAGTGCACTTCGGAATATAGGCTCAGGGAAGGACTTTTCTGATTCTCCGGTTGCCAAGGGAATAAGTGAGACTCCATAAGATTAAAAACGTTCTGAATGCAGAGGAAATGGTTAAGGGATTGAAGAGGTAGCCTACAGAACAGAGACAAATTTTGGCCAACTATACATCTGATGAAGGACCTTAATCTCACACAATGAAACACCAATCAAACAAACTACCCAGTTTAAAAGTGGGCTATGGAGCTGGATAGAGCTCTCAGAAGAACTATGATTGGCGACAAAATATTCTCAAAATATTCATCATCCTCACCCCCAGGGAAACACAAATTAAATTACTGTGACATTTGATCTTACTCCAGTTAGAATAGCAAAGGTTAAGAAAACACACTTCAATAGACTCCGGGAAGACAGCTTGATCTCAACAGGTTCAAGTAGGAACTGACCTTAATGATTTTTTGGGTAATAGTGATGTTGTTAATGAGAGTAATTGTAAAATATAATGATTTTAGTCCATTATATCAGCATTATGTAAATACCTCACTAATTATTCTTTAGAGTAGAATTACTTTATATCCTAAATTATCACAACACATAAAATCAGCAACCATTCATTCTGTCTTTTGTTTTTCTTTAGATAAAAAGTCTATGTTTTGATATTATTTTCCTTCTAGCTCCATGATAAATTCCCCAATTCCCAAATTTGAATATTAACAAGTTTTAAAAGAAATTTATTGCTAGGCAAATGCCATAGTATTTTCAGTTCAAAACTCTTAGTGTCTAATCACATGAAGCCAGGGCCCAGGAATGCCACTTCTGCATGGAGTCACTAAGGTACTGCAACCCACACATCACAGCCACCATGCTCAGATACTTGACTGATGACTCTGTGTGGGCTGATCTCTCTATCTGGGATCCATATAAATTGTCCTGACAAGCCTTCAAGCCTTCAATTTTCCCAGTTTAATTTCTGCTTGCTCATTTCTTTGTGACAATAAAGTAGGGATGATAAATCATTAAATAAGGGGGGGAAAAGATGATCAGTTTTACAAAACAGGTTATCCAGGCTCTATCAACCAGTCTGCTATTCTGGTTCCCTCTAAAAATGTTTGAGGATGATTTTAAAAAATATATATTCTTAATGTCAAAATCTTTATTAATTTCTGCATATAAAGAAAAGTTTTTTAAAAGAAGATTAATGGCTACTTTATGATCTTACAGCATTGTTAAATAAGACAGAGGACAATGCTGTTAACCTTACACCGCAGGATCGTTGTAACTGTACAGGGAGACTTCTGAGGTGCAATTAAAAATGAAACACAGCATTTCCCCACCTGAGTTCAACTTCAGAAAGGAGAACCATAAATAACTTCTCTCTGAAGTAACCAAAACAACAAAATATTAAATGGCAATTCAAGTCAGCAGAAACCTTAGCTTTAAACCACCTTACCCCACAGGATGCTTGAGAGAGCTTTCTTTCTTTCTTTCTTTTTTATTTAATACATTTTTAATTAAAATATATCACTTCCATCCTTCCTTTTCTTCTCCCTAAGCCCTCCCATGCCTCCTCTCCAATGGATGGGCTGTTTTTCTTTGATTATTATTGTGACATTATATCTTAAGATGTTCAGAGTAGGCTGAAGTTCACACAGATTAAGTCTGGAACAAAATTATCCACATCTTATCAGTCATTGTTTTTCTGTGCTAAATGTCACCCTGTATCTCCCCACATTTCTAACCTCTCATATTGTCTCTGTAGCTACATCCCTCCAAATTTAGCATCAACATCAACTTTTACATAAGTCAAAGGACATGATCACTGACATTTTGCAGTCAAGGGCTTAGAACAACTAAAAGATCTCCCCGATAGCTTTGGCAATGCCTGGGTGGTTTGGAGATTCCCATGGAGTCACAAACTGATTAGATGTAACCCATTCCTTGTACTGGCGGCCTCATTTGATGATGAGAGATGGTCAGGAGGATTTGGGGAAGAGGAAAATATAATCAGAATATATTGTAAAGAAAAAAACTATTTTCAATAAAAGAAAAATAGAAAAGGAAACGTGAAAAAAATATAAAGTTTTAAAAATGGGTTTTTAATGAAAAAGAAAGAAAGAAAAAAAGAGTTTCTCAAGTAAACCTAGCCAGTGGGTGGGTGATATGGATGCAAATCTGTCAGGGACCATAATGAATCAATAAACTAAATGATCTTCCTATAACCTTTATCAGTTATAATTGTTAACATATATAAATTATACAAAGTTATATGTATATGCTTCATTATGACTGTTCTTTGCATATATATGTATATATACATATATATGTGTATCATTTGATCATATGCCATCTCTATTCCTTTTCTTTCTCCTCAGTCTGAACTCCTACCTCTCCCCTTCCCCTTCTCATCCGACGTCTACTCTGGGATTTTTTAAGATTCTACTAATAAGTGAAAACATGTACACTTACGCTTACAACTTAACATTTTCCCATCTGCTTTTCTTCCAATGCTATTTTGCTCATTGTCTTGTGGCTGAACAGTATTCCACTGTGTGTATGAACCATGCTTCCCCAGTCTACTCATCGGTTGATGGGAACCTAAGCTAATTTCACAATTTGGCTATTATGACTAGAGCACTGATTAAACTGATATGCAGGGTAATATGACTTTAATTCCTTTGGTGATCATTATTCCAGGCAGAGTACAGCTGGATCATGTGGTAGTTCTGTTTGGGGTTTTTGAGCAGCTTCCAAACTGTTTCATAGCAGAAGTGACAAAACTTTGATGGCAGAGTCAGGATCCACAACCACACTTTTGCTTGTTCCTAGTTGTTCTGTTCCCCTAGTCAGGAATAAGTGAGCACTGATGGGCAAACAACAATGGCTGAAAACTCAATTCTCTCCCTGCACAACTGAGTGACCATTACCAAAGGAATGTTTGACAAAAATGATATAGCATCTGAGATGACCAGGGCCAGCACTGAGTGAGAAAGGAAGCTCCACACACAAGTCCAGTGGTATTGTGGAGAATGAGGGATATTCCAGACAGAGGAAAAGAATCAAGAATGCTCTGTAAGTCATTGTCCAGGCTAGGGCATTTTTACCTTAAATACTGCAGTAGGCTAAAAGAACTTAAAAAAGAGTCACCATGGATAATAATGACATCCATCTTCCCTTTTAGAAATAGGGCGTGCACTGCAAATGGCCGGTAAAAATCACACAGCACAATTCAAATGAAACTATAGTTTTTAAAATATCTTTTAAACTATATAAACCGCATCTGCCTGGGGAGGCAATGGATATTTATCATACTAAAGAAACAACTTGACTCAGCAAGTTATACAACCCAAAGGCACCTTCAATTTGGTGGAAAAATGGTTAAGTGTCTGGAGACTGAAGACAGTTAAGTCTGAAGAGCATAGAAGATAAAGTGTTTGCTAGAGTTGGCGTTAAAGGACTTGACATTTAATTGATTAAAATTAAGTTCACAGGGAAATTTTGACTCAAAGACAGAAAACGGAAGGAAGCTGACTGTGGGAATTAACTTGGGGTAAATCCCCACTTATTTGTGTTGCCAACGTTTAGTTTTATTACCTGACATGGAGCCTTCCTTCTGGTTTATGCTCTAGGTTTTACCATCTATATTACAGTAAAATGATGTTCAGCGTTTCTTCCTAGTTTCCGCAGGACAGCTTGGTACCTGAGCAAAGTCACTATCCTGACAAAAATTGAAATATGAGATTTGTGTGTCTATTACCTATAGGCTACCTATAATTTGTAAATAAATGCATTTAATTCAACATATTTATTACAGTACTTATACATCAGTCCATTTATGAATCAATCATACGTCTATCTACAGAGTTGGGTATATTTTACTGATTTTATAACTCATTTTTTTTTTTGCGTTTTTCCTTATATAAGGTAATAATATTAAACCTCATCAAAATTCAGGTCACCAAGTTAAAGAGTTGATGAGCAGGAGAATGAGTCACAAAAAAAGAGAGAGAGAAGGAATCTCTCTCCTGATCTTTGCCAGTCAAGTACAGGTTTTCTTGTGCCACATTCTCCATGTGCCTGAGACTGTAGTCTGCAAACAAGATAAGCTTTTCTTAGTGTAGATGCTCTCTGTTCCAAATCATTTTAAATGTCAGCATTAGTGATCTCTCAGCTGGTTCCTTTCCCATAAGAATTTTATTGTGGGGTCAGCACTAAGCTAAGTGATGTCCATCAGTAGTACAAAGGACTACCTAGATCAGCGGTTCTCAATCTTCCTAATGCTGCAACCCTTTAATACAATTCCTCATGTTGTGGTGACCCCAACCATAAAATTATTTCATTGCTACTTCATAACTGTAATTTTGCTACTGTTATGAATCATAATGTAAATATCTGATATGTGGGATATTTGATATGTGACCCCTGTGAACAGGTCTTTGATAACCCCCCAAAGGGGTCTCAACCCACAGGTTGAGAACTATGTGCTAAATGGTTCTAGATGAAACAACCAGAAAAGCTCAACCAAATCAGGAAGTACAAAAATAAAACTTGGACTTCAAAAACATGATAGATAGATAGATAGATAGATAGATAGATAGATAGATAGATAGATAGATAGATAGATAGATAGACAGACAGATGATAGATAGATAGATAGATGATAGGTAGATAGATAGATAGATAGATAGATAGATAGATAGATAGATAGATAGATAGATAGATAGATAGATGATAGGTAGAAGGTAGATAGATGATAGATAGATAGATAGATAGATAGATAGATAGATAGATAGATAGATAGATAGATAGATGATAGGTAGGTAGGTAGGTAGATAGATGATAGGTAGGTAGGTAGATAGATAGATAGATAGATAGATAGATAGATAGATAGATAGATAGATAGATGAGTCACATGATCTGTGCCATCAGTTATTCTTTCACTGAACAACAGGTACACTTTTAGCACTATGACTTCATTTTGTGACTGTAAGCAAGAAGCTACAATAACATTTTAAATGATTACCTATTAATGCCTTGTTGTGATACATTGGCTGCCTTTCTCTTATCTTACAAACTGACTTCTTTTTCAGATTTGATCTTTGTGTCTAGGAAAAATATTTCTCACAAGGATATCCATTCCCAACATCATAAGAAAGACAAATTCCACACAGAAAATGTTTAATTTGATTTTTCAGAGCCTATGCATTCTGAACAAAGGTATATGAAATTACTTTTAAACAATTAAGCACAAAATATAATAGTGTTCTTACAATGGCCAACTTTTTTCCTAATTAAGCTGACATGGTTATTAATATCCCCACAAGATCACAAAGTAATAAAAACCCTACCATGTAAAAATAACATGTCATGATGTTCCATGAATATACTGGTTCCATAAAGGATGTCTATGGGGGCACAGCAAAGTAACTCACATAAGCCAGCTGGGGTATACACAAGGTACTGATTGGGGCTGCCACACTTCCATGGCTGCCAATATCCTCTTTCAAAGACACTTACAAATGCCCAAAGTATTTCTCATATACATCTAGAAAGAGCACTGAACATTTCAGGCAGGTAGAGTCACTATGGTACAAATGCCTAGCAGCAATTAAATGCTAATTAAAGTGAATTTTGAGGCAGAGACCTCTGAGCAAAACTCATAGCCAGTGGTAGTCTCAGAATGAGTGTAGGCTAGAATGAGTATTTAGAAACGAGATAAAAATGCGATTTTCTCTTCTTAAAGATGGGAGGGTAGGGAAAAACCGGCATTTAAAGTGGCACCAGATTACTGGGTCAATTGTCCTCCTCCACAGTCATTTCTCCCTGACTGCAGAAAGTTCCAGAATAACTCTCAGAAATTTCAAGTACCCTAAAACTTCATCATAAGTAGTTGACACACATCTCTTAACACATGAAGTTTCATGATTAGGAGCATGGAAAAGCCAAGGAGGTTCCTAAATCTTGACAGACATATCTCAAAGGAAGACAGAGGCATACACAGATAATCTAAAGATGAGACTATGGATGACTGAAGACGATGGATGCTTTCTTAGTAATGCCTGGATTTTTGTATTGGTGTATGTCAAATGCTGCAGCATTTTGCTTGTGCGCTAAGAAACAGCAGCTGAAAGGCATCTGAAGTTTCTGTCTGTTCTGGCTAGAGTTAACAAGTATATATTCTCAAACATATCCCAGAAGCTCTCCTAAGAACAGAGCAGAAAAACACATCCTAGTGTCCTAGTTGTCTGAAGTTGCCCTGTCTATTATACATCTAAAATTTCTGTCTTGACTGATGCTTTTTTCTTTTTAAGGCAAGGTTTTATGTAGCCCAAACTGGCATCAAACTGACTGTGCCTCCATGTTATCCTTGAACTCTTGACTCTCCCAGTGCTGGGATTAATGGTAGCATCAGAATTTCTTTGTCATATGTCAATTTTGCCCTCTATTCCATTAGATAGCTATGTTTGTTTTCACACAAAAGGTAGTATCAACTACTAGTATCGATTCAATCACCTCTCTACCCTCCATTGTCCAAGTCTCCCACAAAGCTCCTAGAAACCATTAACTGAGAAAAAGAATAATGTGGAATAAAAAGTATCTGCCATCAACTCCATGAAGGAACAGTGAGTTTCTACAATGGCCAGTAGCCTTCTGGGTAAAGCATGACCTACCCCATGCACCAGCCATGTAGACAATGGGATTTTCATAAAGCCCCTGTTAGTATACATTCACATTATTAACATAAAGGTGACTCTTGCAAAGTAAAGATTCCAGTCTTGGAGTCCCCAAGAGGTAACAGAAAGCATTCTGTAGATTATATTTTATTGGACTCAAACATTCAAATGCTGTCTGGTGTTGAAAGTCCGTTGATATTTTAAAACATCTATGGAATCACACATTTCATAAAATATATTAGTAAAATGTTCATACATGAGAATATATTGTATATGAATATAAAAGAGCCAGAGGTCAGGGATGACTTTGGTGACATGGACAGGACACAGTCTATGTATCATGAACTCATAGAGCTGTGGTTTCCTACACAAGACCTGCACGACAAGATCAAGCCAGTCAACATTCCAGCATGGAAGAGGGGCTCTTAAGTTCTCATCCCTAGCTGAGAAGCCACAGACAGTTGATGGCTGTTAGGGAAGGGAGAGTCGGTTTTACTTAGGGGTGTGGTCCCTCATGGGCAGACCAGGCTCCAGGGGATGGCCCCATACTTATCTGTAGATGAACAGCACAAACCGAATTCAGTGGGTTATGAGAAAAATAGGAATACATGATGTTGGGAGTGGAGAATATATGAAAGGAGTTAGAGGGAGATGTTGGAATTCAATTTGAAAATATGTTTTAAATACTTAAAAATACTTCATCAAGAGCTGTACATTTCAGCCTAAGAAAGAAACACCTGCAGACACACTGTCAATACCTTCTAAATCTCAGAGGAAGAGATGAAATGGATGCAGCACCTCCCCTCAAGGAGCATACTATACATTAGGGAAATAAGTATGCAAACGTGAGTTCAAGCATATGATGGAGCTGATGAAAGTTTATTCATTGCTCTCTAAGAGCATGCAAAATGAAATGGCTATTCTCTCTGAAGGAGAGATTTAAAAAGCTTCCTAGATAACCTGTTTCCCTGAGATATGATTTACTGCATATGAATTATGATGGCATCTTATTTTACCAAGCACATAAAAAAACTTAGGATAGAATAGCAAAGGTATAGCCATACAGATATATTAATACAATGAGCCTAAGGAAAGCTGGGCCAGCAGAAGGAAGCAGCCATCCCATCAACACATTCACTAAGCATCATTTCTGGAGCCTGCCCAACTCTGTGCAAGGTAACAAATAGTAGGTCCCACCATGTTCAATGACTTTACAGCATATTGTAGGAGAGAAACAAGCAATTATCCCAACATATTTTAATAAATGCCATTACAGTGTGATGTAGTAGATAGCTGTTCCAGCTTTGACCTGGAAGTACTACCCCCTAGTGAGGCTTCTGGTAACTTCCATGCCTACCTATGACCTGCCCCTGGGGTGGGTCCCAGATGGGAGCCCTTAAGACCCGAGATCCAGATGAGCTGGCCCTCTTCGTTCCTGGTGATCCTGGATGCTGGAAGACAGACCAAGTCAGAGTTCTCCAGAGAACCCTGCTGGACTGCACCTAAACTCTCCCAGATCCTTTAACCAACTCCTTTACTGCAAGTTACCCCCAAAATAAACCTCCTTTTAAACTACGTGTAGTTGCCTTAATAAACCCCCACAATAGCACATGCTCATGGTTACCAAGTCACGGGTGATATATATTCAGGGAAGGTGCAAGAAGCAGGCAGCCACATTTGAACTCTGGAGAGAGAGTTCAATTGTGGGCCTTTCTAAAGCAGTATGATGTACCAAGATTGAATAAGGTTCTTTGTAGTGTTTCTTCATTACCCTCTTGGGATCCTATAAAGTAGGCATTCCTCCCATGTTCTAGGTGAGGTATATACAGTTAGGTGAAGTAACTCGCCTAAAGCCAAGCTAATAACTGGTACAATCCGGTTTGGAAAGTAAATCAAAAGTCTTACTTGGCTGCTTTGGATTTTCCCAGAGCAGGTGTGCAATTACACAGACTGGCTTTTGTCTACATCCTGACTGGCTTGATCTCAGTTCTCTGAAACTTGTCAAGAAAGTCCTTAGGTCTTTTGACTATACTTTCTCTCTAAAGAATCAATAGTTTAGACTCCTTACAGAATACTTGTTATGATCAACCAGCATTTCTAACTAAAATCACTTCTTCCTCTACTTTTCCAGAAACTTGAATCTATGATGGAAGGATTGCAAAGTAAAACTCATAGAGATGTTTTGATAATGTGAAACAACTGTACATGAGTAAAGATCCCTTTGTGACATGATAGACAAGTCATGGCATTTAGGTAGCCCATTGGAAATTAACAGGCTATATGAAGTGAAAACCTAATATAATGTAGTTATAAGGGATACCACAGTACACACCTACCACTGCATACATATGTGATACTGTCTATGCATTCTTCTGGAATGTCTGCAACAATGGCTAAAAGATGCTGATATTCTAACTACAAGTTCTTCAACGTTTAACATAGAGGTGAGAAATTTTCTCTCCTGAATTCAAAAAGAAACGTTGTTATATCTTATAATACCTAAAGCTGTGAGTGGGCCACACGGTACTGGTTCCATATTTGGTGGATTGGATCTGCTGTCAAGATAAGTTCCTTACCCAGGAGAGCAGGCTGATGAATACAATCTCCTTGCCTCTACACCACAAGCAAAGTAATGCTATATAGTAAGCGGTGTGATTGACACCATAGTTCCCTTCATTTCCTACAATGGCCTTCTGAAATAGCTTTCTTCATCGTGACATCATGGCATGAAGTACCTATGGCTCCAGCATCAAGTTACAACCTCATAATAGTGACTCTGCAGCCTCTGACGCTTGACCCAGACTCACATCTTACACAGAGCTATTCCTGGCAATGTTGTTGTGCAATTAAGCTCCCAGGAAAACAGAGCCCACATGCTCTTTCTTCACTTACATTGCTAATGAACGCTTCTCTTTGCCCTACTGTGTTATGTAAATAAGGCTTTCAAAACATCTGCCTTATGCCAGAGACTCAGTTAATAAATGTCACCCACTGACAAATAAATTCAAACACTGACAATAAGATATATGATACTTATGTAGTAAAAATTATTAGACTATAAATGTACAATAGGTCAAACAATTCTAAAAAAATATGACTGCAATATGACCAGAGAAAGATCATTCAAGTAGGCTGGCACCTGCTATGTCCCAGACACTGAAGATGACAATTTAATATGAGGCAAGTAATTCTCCATCTCCCTCATGACCTACTAGTTATGATCTTTGATCTGAGAATCTGAAACTAAGTCCAGAACACCCTAGAACACAAAAACAATGTCATGGGGACAGGGTAAGTTATTTTGTATTTCCAAAGGCATTGCAGGGACTTTCAACATCTGTCAGACACCACACTGACTGCCAGCTGGAATTACTACACAGTTCCAGAATGAGCTCACTGCATTGTTTTGGGGGACATATGTTTGTAGTTGGACATTAAGAACTGCTGGGATGTACAAGTGACTACAGAACGTTTGATGTAGAAAAGAAAATAAGAGTAGTACTATTCCAAGATGCACACATGGTTATGGATTAGGGATGAAACAGAGAAATAGAGACAAATATTCTGCAAACCAGTAAAGTTTGAGGGGACAGAAGGCCAGACCAGGAGTCAAATAAAAGTTTGACCCGCTCTTCTGCGACACTCCCAATATGACTAAAGGGCAATTGATAACTGAATGTACAGTAGTATTTTATGTTATCCATACAATACATGGAGATATCATTGTTACCATATATATTTTCCTCATTCGCACATTAACTTTGGTCATCTTTCATCCTGTGTCATTTGTCTAAATATGAGAATTGTTTTTGTAAGCAATTAAGTAATGTTTCTTTCACACTTGGGATGAATAACCTTTCCATTTTGTGTAACATCACCTCTTCTCTATCCCTTATTGCCACATGTAGAAGCACTGCCCAGTAACCCAACAGAAGAGATTTCTGGTTGAAATTCCTTTATAATTTAAACTGTAAGCAGATATTATTATTTTCTCTTGCATTCAATGCATTTTAGAATAGTCTAAGGCCTTATATGTTTAAACCTTCAAGAAAACATTTATCCCAGAAGCCATAAGTTATTACACAAAAATTCCAGTGTCAGGTATGAAATACCTCCCACCATGAGCTGTTGATCATGGAGGTCCCATGGATACCCCAAACCAATACAGATTATTGCCATTGTCCTTAGTTGCCCACCAGAACTAGTAATGGTAAGACCCAATGCTGAAGACTCCACACACTTTGGTTGCAGGACATAGAGAACTGAACTGGGAGTCTTTCTACTGACTAGATTGCATGGTACTACATGGTACAGGATGCTGAGAAAGAAAAAAAAAAAACCATCCTAAACTGCCTCCCTAGCTTTTAATCCTGGAAGCAACAATACCAACCCACCAGGCAAAATATGTCCACTGATTCAAGAGGGACAGGAATGTCATGGAGGCAGGGGATGTCAACAAATATTTTCTGATTGGCCAGCTTTGCAGAATGGAACTCAGACCTTGTATTGTGACTCCATCAAACGCCCATGGATGTGGAAGTCATAGACGCTAGTAGGTAACATACTAACATTGTTTGTCTAAATGAACACAGTGTCAAACTGTCTTCTGTAAGTATGTTTATACCCACAGATGAGCTGCCCTCAGCCCCTGTCTCAGAATTCTCTGCTAATCGTAGGTTACGGTTAATTCACAGAGACTCCTATTTATTAAAAGCTGATAATAAGTGACTGTTTTTCTGCTCATCCCTGAACAGGACGTCTATCTCATTTCCTTCGGGGTTCAGGGAACATCATGGAAGAGGGAGCAGAATGAATGTAAGAGCCAGAGAGAGAATAGGGCAAAGTGATGTGAACCAATGTTCTACCGGTATGGCGCGGCCACTGTACTCATGAACACACAGAGCTACGGTTACCTGCACAAGACACTGCTACCTGTCAACATTCTATCGCGGTGGGTGGCTGCTCATGAGGCCCATCACCCCTCCCTGCACAGCGACCAGCATTTAATGGTTGCTGGGAAAGGGAGAGTCATTTTCTTCTGTGGTGTGGCCATACTCAGGCAAGCAACCACTATTAAACTCACCGGGCCACAAAAAAAAAAAAAAAAAAAAAAAAATGAAATTATACCAGTATGCCACCTGTCACGAAGCTACACATCTTATGGTCATATTCATGCATCCAGAGACTACATGTATGCATGCAAGTGGGGTGGTCAGAAGCCAGTGAAATTTAAAAATTCAAAAATATATTTCACTGACATAATTGTAAGAAGACAAGTTGCTTATGTATATTCATAGCCATATTGGCCAAACCAAATACATAACTTATGAATTTCCTAGCCACGGATGCCAGTGTTTCCTTACTAAGAAATGGATTTCAACGGCTGACAGGTCTGAGTTGTTAAGTTTGCCTTTGGTGAGAGTGAAAAGGCAGAGCTAAATGAGATCATTTGCCAGTGTGAAGCAGCTCTAACTGTCTGGCAGAGCTTGAGCTGGGCCTCCAGCCTTCTCCCCAGTCAGGCGATACACAGGAAGGGAATAAAAAACATCAAAATCAAGGCATGGGAATATATTATAGAGAGAAAAAGAGGAGCATGAGAACATTTGGGGGAAAGAAAAATATGAGCAGGTAGAAGAGAATCTCTGGGTTTTTTTTTTGTTTTGTTTTGTTTTTTTTTTTTTTTTCAGAAGAAATAGAGCCCCTCAGGAAAGAACTGGGACAGCAGGGAAGTAGATTCTGCCAGGACCTTGTTAATTCCCCCAAACCCGCTAGCCACGTCCCATGTGCCATTCAAGGGCAGAAGCAGAACGGAACACAGACAGCAGCAGTGAGAGCTCTGAAGGCAGCAGCGACACAGGACTGGCTGCCAGCTATAGGCGACAGACAGGGTCAGTCTCTCTAACATCAGGTACAATGACAATACCAGTCTCTCAAGGTGGCATGGCCACTAATACCCCCAAGATACTATAGGAGCTAAGGCACCACATCATGACTTCAGCTAAAGGGGACAAAAGCAGTTCCTTTAAGTTTGTTCAAGAACTCCATCTGCCTGACAGAAACCTCTACCTTAGCATTCCCAGCCATCTGAAAGTAAGCATGGTCAAAACAAAGCCTCCGATGCTCAGAACCAGTACCTTCACTTGTTTAACTTATATCTTCCTCATCACCCTACTCGATGGCCTTGACATCATTATTGACCATCTGCTCCCAGTCACATCCAATGTGACCCTTTGTCAGCTATCTCAAGCGACACTAGAAATATATCTCTAATCCAAAATCTGAAATGCTCCAACATTCAAAGTATTTTGAGCAAAACTTCTGATTCTGGAGTTCTGGATTTGGTATGCTCAACTGCTAACATCTGTGCAAATATTCCAACCCCCTGGCACTTCAAAATAAGAAATATTTCTTATTAGAGATGTTTGGCCCATATTCTGTTGTCCCTGCTATCGCCTCTGCCTCAGATAAACTTTACCCAGGACCTGTTCTAGAACTCTCTATACATGCCCTTCCTCTTTCTTGTGCATCAAAAACAGGCTGAATAAGCACTTGTGGACTTCTCTTCATTCAAGGTCACCAAGTAGGCACTGACCAAACATCCCCTCTATATGTGTTACAAGAGGCATTTTCCCCTTTCTTCAAGATACTGCATTTCCAGTTGCTTAAAATCGAATTAGCACACACTGTTCTAGTCTGCTTTCCATTGCTTTGATAAATATCATGGTTAAAACCAACTTGAGGAGGAGAGGATTCATTTGGTTTATACATCTCAGGTCACACTCTATCACTGAGGGAAGTCAGGGCAGGAACTCAAAGCAGGAACCTAAAGGCAGGAACTGAAGCAGAGGCCATGGAGGAATGATGCTTACTGACTCCCCCCCCCTCCCATGGCTTGCTCACACAGCCTGCTTTCTTCTACAACCCAGGACCACTCCCTAGAGGTAGCACTGCCATCAGTGGGCTGGGTCTTCCCATATCAATCATTAATCAAGCAAATGGTCCACAGAGTTGCCTGCATGCCAGTCTGATAGAGGTATCTTCTCAGTTAATGTTCTTCTTCCCCATAACCTTCGCTGCGTCTGCCAGGTTGACACAACCAATGAGCACACATCCTGCTCTTTGTACTTGGTTCATGCCTGACCTTATACTACTCTGTATGTGTTTTCTCTCTCTAGATGCATACCCTGGGTGCATCCCCAGCTGCATTCAGACAGTGGAATTGAAATCATGTTTCTCCGATACAACAGAATGCCCTATACATTTTATACCCATAATCACTCCCTAGAAACTGCTGCCAAAGGACTCTTCCATTAAATAAGAACCTCATAACACTTTTTATCAATGAAAGTTTATATTGACACCTAGATGGCAATCCACTGAGAAAAATGAAATGGGAAATACTTCAAAAAGCATATTGATAACGCAAATCAATTTTTCAGTTGGTTCAATTTTATTGATTTTATGAAGTAATTTAATCATTCATGTGTCATTTCAGATACTTTGGTTTACTGCAATATTGCTAAGTTATAAAATCTTTAATTCTCCCCATCAATTAAAGACATTTCTTTTTTAAAACTAAACAGGGGAAATGGGTATGGTCTGGTAAGGAAATATGAAAGCTATCAGTAATAATAAAAGAGCAAAGTCAAAGTCAAACAGGGATTCTCCAGTAGGTGTTGGCTAAGAGGCATGTACAGTTTCCTGGTACACAAGTGGAGTGTCTATTAAATAAGGTCAAGACCTGGGTCCCTGCAGAACGTTGGGATTACCAAGGGTCTGGTCTTATACTGAAGATGAAATCTCCTGCCTTGGAAGTCATTCATTTCTTTAAAAGACCAAGGATGCAGTCTTTAATGCCAGGAGATCTACTGACAACCCCCAACCCATTCCAAGAAGGCTGGGAGGGAAAACATCTATAAACCCCTGTGCATCAAAAAGATAGAAAGCTGTAACTGTGGCCCAAAGCCCCAATTAGGGCTGGCTTCTTATTCTCATGATGGCTTCCTAGGGTCTGCTTCCTTATGGTGAGAACACACACCCAAACCAGCTCCACAACTGAAACTGTGTGTCTGCTTCACAGGATGCTAAAAGAAAAAAAAGAAAGAAAGGGGAAGAGACAGCTAAGAAAGAAATGGGAGGGAAAAAGGGAGGAAGGGAGAGAGGGGAGGGGGAGGGAAGGGGGAGGACAGGTGTGCCTGAGTATGTAGTATTGTAACTGATGTCAGTGGAACTGCATGTTCCTCATTACATTCTTTATTTAAATAACAAGTTTTTTTTTTCATTTAGTTTACATACCAGCCACTCCTCTCATTCTCTCCCCCACTCCCCATCCACTTCTCCTCCACCTCCATTCAGAAAGGGGCAGGCCGCCCATGGGCTTGAACAAAGCATGGCACATCAAGTTGAGCTACAACCAAGCTTATCTCCTTGGATCAAGGCTGGGCGAGGTAACCCAGCATGGGGAACAGGTTTCCAAAAGGCCAGCTAAGCACCAGGGACAGGTCCTGATCCCACTGCTAGGAACCTAACAAACAGACCAAGCTACACAACTGTCACACACATGCAGAGGGCCTGGTCAGTCCCATGCAGCATCCCTAACTGGTGGTCCAGAGGCCATGAACTCCCACAAGCTCAGGTCAGCTATCTCTGTGGGTTCCTCCATCATGGCTCCCCCTGGCTCATACAATCCCCTCCTCCCTCTCTTCAGCAAAAGTCCCTGAGCTCAGCTCAGTGCTTGACTGTCCATCTACTGTCCATCAGATTGGTGACTACCCTAACAGTCATCAGAGATAAACTATCTAGTAACTGATGGAAGAAGATGCAGAGATTCTCATTACATTCTTGAGGAAAGCTTCGGTAACTATTGTGGCAGGGGTTCTTTTTGTTTTGTTTTGTTTTGTTTTGTTTTGTTTTGTTTTGTTTTGTTTTTGTTTTGTTTTGTTTTGTTTTGTTTTGTTTTGTTTTGTTTTGTTTTTCAAGACAGGGTTTCTCTGTGTAGCTTTGCACCTTTCCTGGAACTCACTCTGTAGCCCAGGCTGGCCTCGAACTTACAAAGATCCACCTAGCTGGCAGGGGTTCTTGTAATCAAAATCAAAACTGCTATGTAAACTACAAACATCCTGCATGATGCCACTTTCACAAAATATGCCTGACAGACATGAAGGACTGTTGGTTCCTGTATGGTGGTTAAGCTTTAATATTCTTAACAATTATCATTATGTAGTTCCTTTCCTCCTCCAAAAATGTCTTCTTTCTGTAGCTTAAACATCCCCTCTGTTTCTAGCACTTAAATTAGAAAATAGCTGGCCATGTTTGTGTCAACATACCCTCACCACACTTGGGAGTTTAGAGCTGTATCATTTAATGGAATGAAAGAGACAGAAAAATGTCAAAAGAATCCACAGCTAGATAATACTGGGTACTTAGTCCTTGTAATTAGTGCCTGGAAAACACCTTTATGAAGTCAGACTTTAAATGCAATTCTCACATAAAAAGCATCATCATCATGCCAACAAGAAAGAACCCCACAGTCACTCTGCCTATTCAAGAGCAAGAGCCTTCAGTCATCCCAGATAGGTTACCTTGTAATTTGGGTGTAAGACACAGAACATCCCCAACTCCATGCAGCCAGCACCAAATGAACAAAAGTCCCATCCACTTTGGGGATGTAGCCCAATGGTAGAGTACTTATGTAGTATGATCAAGGCCCTCTGTTCAATCACAGGAAATTTTTACTAAACATAACAAATAAATAAAAACATTTTTAAAAAGAATCTATGTACAACTATTTAGCATCTGCTAGGAGCGTACCATGGGCCTTGTGTGGATTCTCAAGTGTATATTCATTGTAACTTCACGAAGAAGCTAAGTATTCTATCTATCTTACAAAGAATGGAACTGGTGCTTGGAGACTTTGGCAACTGTCCCAAGACCATGTGGCTTTAGGAATCATGTTGAAGTTTGAAACCACACTGATTGCATGTGCAATTTCAGGTCCCTGCTGCTTTAGTTACGGTATGTCATTTTTTAACCTGGTAGCAGTCTCCAACTGCATTTTTCTCTGAACCACCATGTCATGCTTCTTATCTCTGTCTCCTAACTATTCAGAGCATAGGCTCTTAGGACCCAGGGACAAAATACCTCAGAATAATAAAAGTATCAAAGGCCCCCAAAATTGTTTTTAAATGTAGTATCACAAAAACAGAGAAAAAATCCAGAAAATTCACAATTTTTAGATTCCATAAATGTCACAGGTATAAGGACAAGGGCTCACTTAATTCAGCATTTGTTAAATTTTAATTTCTGTTAGATTCTTTTTAATCTAAAAGAATCCTCCATATGTCCAGTCACCATAAATAATTATAGCCAACTATAGATTAAATGGGATACTAGTAGCCAAATAATTTTAAGATCAAAATTTTATATAAAACCACCCATAATTTGACAACAAAAGGACATGACATGGGAAGCAAGCACAATGATTCAAGTACCTCATATGACTAAGTAAAAGATTCCAAACTCAGGAGGGTCTAGCAGTGGTTCTCAACCTCCTAATGCTGTGACCCTTTAATACAGTTTGCTGTGGGATGTCTTTCTGTATGCTGTGAATATGTGTTTCTCTGACTGGTTGATAAATAAAACACTGATTGGCCAGTAGCCAAGGCAGAAATATAGACAGAGTAAGCAGAAAAGGCAAATTCTGGGAAGAGGAAGGGCAGAGTCAGGAGTCACCAGTGAGACACAGAAGAAGCAAAATGACAAGGCAGAACTGGAAAAAAGGACCAAGCCACGTAGCTAAACATAGATAAGAATTAGGGGTTAATTTAAGTGTAAGAGCTAGTCAGTAATAAGCCTGAGCTAGTGGCCAAGCAGTTATAATTAATATAAGCTTCTGAGTGATTATTATAAAATAATATTATTTTATAATAATCACTTATAAAAGCAGGCCACTAGACTGCAGGGACCAGGTGGGACTGGAAAAAAAATTCTGACTACAATAGTTCCTCATGTTGTGGTGACCCCAACCATAAAATTATTTTGTTGCTGCTTTATAACTGTAATTTTGCTACTGTTATGAATTGTAACATAAATATCTGATATGCAACCCCTGTGACCCATATGTTGAGAACCACAAGTCTAGCGCGTAAAGCCACCCTGGATTCTAGTGTATCAGAACAACTTTCTGATACCCAGTTCCCTAAGAAATGGGAAGCAAAAATGTACCTGGGAAGAAACAAAATCCATTTCAAAAAGGCCTTGTGCCATGCCATCTATAGCAGAGATTAAAGTTTGTAGAATTTTACCCAAGGAGAAAAAGTAAGTTTGCGCACAAGATTTAGCCATTGGTTTCCAACAACCACTGGTGTGTGAGTGAAAGTTAAAAACAATCTAAGTTACCCAAAACTGAGTGGTCATTAAATCCACAGGGAATTCAAAGTGCCACCCAAAAAGATAGTACAAAACACACATACACAGAGAGACAGACAGACAGACAGACAGACAGAGACACAGAGACACAGAGACCTCAAGGTTTAGAAATACATATACTAAAGCAATTGATAACACCCATGGCAAACAACATATTCCTGCAAGCTTCTATGTTAGGCTCATGGATTTAAAAACACAGCATGTGAACTAAGACTGGAGAGAAGACGCCATATTTCCCCCAAACAATGACCAGTAAAGTGGAGACAGATGTGAGGCCACTGCTCACACACACTGTTCCTGGCTAAAGTTCCAGCACTTTTTTCTGCTGAGGTGGCTAGCATCTTAGATGGATGCTCCCTGGGGCTGCAGCCTTCTTCGTTCCCTGAAATAGTCCCAATGATGGCAAGCATCTCCCCCTATACTATAACTTTTTTTTTTTCTTTCCAATTTTAGCTATCAAGAGAGACAATGATTTCTAGAGGGTGATGTAGACAAATTTCTAAACATCTTATTAATAAAAGCAAACCTGGAGCCAGGTAATGGGGTGAACACTGAAAGATCAGAAAAACAGAACAAGCCACATCTAACCTTAATTTGCCAACTTCTCAGCTGTTCTTGTTTCCTCAAACTGGAAGCCTCTGAATCCTCACTCAAATTAATCTTAGTTGAACTGCTTCTCAAAAGCCTACAAGCTTTAAAAGACTCTAGTTCCTCATTTGCAAGCCTTATATACTTTTCTGCTTTCTGCCATCACTTCCTGGGATTAAAGACATGTGTCTTTCCCAAGCAATACATGAAATCTCAAATGCTAGGATTAAAGATGTGTGCCACTACTGTATGGCCTCTATGTCTAATCTACTGGCTGTTCTGTTCTCTAAACCCAGATAAGTTTTATTAATGTACACAGATAAAATATCACATATAGTGAGATTGCAAACGACCTTTTTCTTGTTGTTTGTATTTTCTGACTTTAAAAAAATAAACATATGCTGCAGGTGTGCCAGGAGAGGTGGTTTAGGGATGGGAAGGTTCAACAGTTACATTTAAGCTCATCCCTTTATTCCCTCTCTAGGTCCTTGGCATATATAAACTATGCATGCTTTTCTAACAACATTTCAAATCTTGGTTTCCTGCTTCCCATGTTAAAAGGAAAAAGACAGAAGATGGAGTGAGGGGTGATCACTGAGAAGAAAGGAGTCAGAAAAGGTGGGGGGAAATGTATGCAACTACCAACACCCCTAAACTCCTTAAAATACTCATTACACTACTCTGTAAGTATGTGCCATAGGGAAGAACTTCCCTGCACACCTCAGCAAAATAGGGATAGCTGCTATATACAGGTACAAAACTAACATTTATATAAATCACTCCAACCATCTTTGATCACCTTCACATTCTAAACCCATTAAGAATTGTTTGAATAATGAAACGAAGAAGAGACAAATATCACTGAAGTTCATTTTAACACCACAGCCCACAATTATTATGGTTATTACTGATTGCACACATCGAACAAGCTCAGGAAATATTATAAGCACAATGTTAGAATCCTCCTCTAAGCCTCACAGCTCTGTGATGAAAAGACACCCATCATCTTTGGAGATAAGGAAGCCACGGTGATGGTGACAAGGGTCAGTGGAACACCTAAGATCACATAACTAGTAAGTGGTGGTGTTGGAATTTATTTTCAGACCTCTCTAACTCTAAAGACTTCCAACGCTTAATCTAACCTTCCCACACACCAGAATGAAAACAAGACAAAGCAAGTATCTCCTCTGGGTTATCAGTTATTCAAATGCTTATAGGAGCATAAATCATAAACTCCCCTCTCAGATGCTGGGGAAGGCAACCACTGGCTTCCATGAGTGACAGAAGCTTTCACCCTACCCTTCAGCCAGCAAGCCAATCACATTCAATGCTGCCTCTAAGCTCCATGTTTAGAGCCCATATCAGTGACAGCTGACTGCAAGAGAAAGGTCAGAATTAAAATAAGTGAGAGTCACAGTAGTAGCCCTGATTCCAGAAAAAGGTTAAACTGGATTCAATATATTATGGTCAACCATAGTAAATCTAAAAATATGCAAAACTAATACCATGAAATTTCATCTTAAGTTTGAAAAACTAAAACTTGGGCTTTGAAAGGTTCTATGTGAGTCATGTGAAATTCACTCAGGCAGATCCTGTGTCCAGCTGTGCTACATCATCGGACAAACACACCATTCCTTGGGACTTCCTGCCCTAAACCTAGCAACAATCCTCTCCTCCTACCTTCCACAACACAGCAGAAATGTGTGAGAATGTAACTCATCACAATCCGTTAAAGTGGAAAGGTTTTCAAAGTTTTCTTTTCCTTTGATAGGAATATTATGAGCTAAGGTTTTAAAAGCTACAGAGATCCCAGTTAGGGGTGAATGCTCTAATGTTCCTCTCCCTCGCACACTGTCCAGCTGTTGGTCTCTCTGTTAATTATCATCTACTCAAGAAGAAGTTTCTCTGACGAGTGTCAAGTGAGGCTTTGCTCTACCTGTATAGCAACACGTCATTCGGAGTCCTTTAGCAGATAATAGCAGTAAGTTCCCCTTTGGCCCATGACTTAGCTAGACTCGGGTTTCTGGCCACTCCGGCAGTGTCAGGTAGAGTTTCCATCTCAGGAAGTGAGTCTAGGTGTTCTCAAAGCCCTCCCTCCAGGCTCGGGGATCTGTGCGGAAGAGGAGGCAGAACGACTGTAAAAGCCAGAGGTGGTCAATGACACCATGGAAACTGCATCCTCTAGACACAACAGGATGGATACACACATGATGACCTCAGAGACTGTGACAGTACACAGACCTGCGCAGGCTCAAACCAGACAAAATCCAAGCCCTGAGAAGGGAAAGTAAACACCAAGTCCCACCCATAACCAAGGAGCTATTGGAAACTGATGTTCCCTGACCCCCTGGCCAAGAGAAAAATCCGTTGTCTCCAGTCTCAGCATGTCACTAAGTGTCTTACCATACTTCAAGGGAGGCCCCATGCCCAGGAGTAGCTCCCAACACGAAGCAGACTCCATTGATTTTTGTTTTGTTTTGTTTGAGGTTTTTTTTTTTCTTTTCTTTTCTTTTTTTTTTTTTTTTTTTTTTTTTTTTTGGTCTCATTGATTTTTCTTTTTGTGTTGTCGGTTTTTTAAAGTTTTGGTTTTGGTTGCTAATGTTCTTTTTTATGACTGGGGACGACATGGGCATGAGTGAGCATGAAGGTGGGTGGGGAGGATCTTGGAGGAGCTGGAGAGGAGAAAGAATATAATCAAAATACATTAGGTGAAAAGATTTTTTTTTTAAGTAAAAAAAGTTTAAGATTTTGAAAGCCAGAAAATACAAATATTATAAATTATAAAAGTGACTTGTCGTCTTACAAACAGTTGCACACATATTTGTATAATATTTGGGGTTTTTTTCTTTAAGTTTGGTATGTATATAGGTTAATGTGTATTGGTGCAGGTGCACTTGTGTGTCTGTGGAGGCCAGAGGCCAATCTCAAGCGACACTCAGCCTCCCACGTTATTTTCTGAAAATGGGTTTCTCATTGGCTGGCAAGTCCCTAATTCAGATAGGCCCTGGAAATCCACCTGTGTTCACCTCCTCAGCACTAAGATTGTTCTAGCAGGGTTGACAACATCAAGTTTTGTTGTTGCTCCTCTTTGTTTTTAATGTGTGTTCTGGGAATTGAACTCAGGTCCTCATGTTCAAATGGCAAGAAGCACCTTAGTGACTTATCTATCTTCCCAGCCTTATATCCTCTCTCTCTCTCTCTCTCTCTCTCTCTCTCTCTCTCTCTCTCTCTCTTGTGTGTGTGTGTGTGTGTGTGTGTGTGTGTGTGTGTGTTATAGACAAAGAAGGAATTAGTTGAGTCCAGCAGGGTGGTACATACCTGTAATCCTGTCCACCACTTAGGTTGAGACAGTAGAATAGCAAGTTCAAGGCCAGGCTGGGCTGCATAATGATAGATACCCTGACTCAAGAAAAAAAAAGTTGAACATAAGAAAGGGGAGGTAACCTAGGTAGAAACACCTAATAAAATAAATTCTGAGCCTCCTTGCACTTCTAAGAACAAAACGAATTTTTGAATATACTATAGCAGGATATGTCACCTACTTTGAAAACTGATTCAGTCATTTTTAATCTCACCAGATGGTTAAAATAAATAACACATAAATCAAGCCATTTAAAAGTTTATCTGCTTTCTTAATACTTTAAAAAAGTTTTGTTGGTGCAATAAGCCACCACAAAGGTAGCTAGTGTAGAAAGAAAATAAAAAGTGATACTATTATCACCTAGGTGCAAATTAGCTGTTAGACCTCCCCTTTGAGAAGGAGACAACCTCCATTATAAACCCTGGGGAGACTCCCAGCTCTGCTGCACTGCCAAGGAGGATGCAAAAGGAAACTCTGCACAGCCTGAGATTAGCAGCCTTTGTCTATAATTTTACCGCAAACGATTGGACAGAACTTGTCGATTCTTCTGTCTTCAATCATCTTATCTCGACACAAATACAGTAAATTTACTGCAAACAGCATTGGTTTAGATTTTTAAAAATGTAGTTGATCTTAACATAAAGACTCAGGAGCCACAAAGCATAAATAATACGGAGCAGCTAGACTGGGGCTAAACAACTTCCAAGTTAAAAAGAAATCATATACCAAGTCAAGAAAGAGAGAGAGAGGACTTTTTCTATGAAAAATGAAGCTTTGGGTAATTTGTACAACATATGGAAAACATACCTGGAATTATCATTTTTCCAAAATCATTTTGACATGGAAATAACCATTCCAAAGACAGACTAAAGTTTTAAAAACTGAACCTATCTGCTGCATTTTTACCGCCTGTGCTTTGGGGCTCAGGCAACCTCAGATAACTTTAGACTTCCAACCATCACAAGACACTACTACTTAGGGCAAATGGTGACTAAAATTTAATGTCTATGTTACCAATTTTGTTCTTATCATTCCAACCACACTACATCAGGAACATATACCCAGATCTCCTGTGGCTTTCTTACAACTATAACAAGAACATAGCAGAAGCCGGTCTTGTCTTTGTTGAGTACATACTGTCTATGATCTAAATCTATTTTTAATGTTTTAAATTTTTAATCATGTTTAGAATGGTTTGGCAGCCAATTGTATAAACCAAAAGCAAAGGAAATGTTTAGGAAGACTTTCACAAGCTAATGTTCCCTGGAGAAACGTGAGAAGGTCACAGACAGGAAATACTGACACAGAATGTGCCTCAGCTGAAGTGAGAATCCCCAATCTGATGTCCTCAAATTTCTGTGTGCAGAGTGTATACAAAACTGAGAGTCCAAAATGAAATTACACTGCTAATCAAAACCAAAATTTGCATGCTCTAATTTATGATCAGATAACTAAAGAAATGTTTTCCCAGCCCAATTTATGCCACCAACAGAAAGAAATGCATTCAACCCTATCACTCTGCATAAATATCCAAGGATATATCCCATTGGATTTGATCAATGTTGGTATGCAAGTACACAGAAGGATCTGCCTTCCTCAAAACAAGGATGTTTGAAATCTCTAGCTTCGTGCTGGCAACAGTCACTCACCAACCCATAGACAGAAACCTCAACCTGAGTGAAAAAAAGTACCAACGAAATACTTAATCACCACAACCAGGATTCTTACAATGTTTAAGGCTTTGGATTGTTTTCACACAGTAAATGTCTAATTGTTTATATACTTCATACAAAAGTGACAGACAGATGATAGGTGGGTGTAAACAACTAACTGGTGGTGAAATTTGAGCAAGAAGAAACAGACTCAATTGTGCCAGCAGACCTAAGCAGAAGCATGTGCATGGAGGGAGTCAGTGGACATCTGGCACAAAAACCCTCCGTTTATTTTGCAAGGATGATGTGCAATATGCATTTCTGGGCCAGCCCATTGGAGTTCACGGCCTGGTTGCTCCTGTGACTCCTGTCCCTCCTGTGGTAATCAGGTGTCATCAGGTACAGCTCCAGCATGTGATTAACAGCTAAATTACCGTGTGCTGATGCTATCAGCCTGGAAGGCATTAAAGGACCTCCTCCCATGACATGAGTGTGAGAAGAAAACCCATGAGCGTAAAAGGACTCAACAACAGGTCACGTACACACAAAGGAGGAGTGCCCCTGCTCTAGGAGAGAGGATGGCATCTCCTCCAGCTGTCCTTCTCCAGGGTACCCTAAGATTTGTAAAGCACAAAGGTTTTCAGCCACAACAACCAAACACAACCTCTATAGTTAAAGGTTACTTCAGTCAAAAGTGCAGCACTGACTTAGCAGGGGCACAGGCCAGCACACGGTTCTAGACACTGAGGGGACAGAAAAGGAAGGTGGGGGCTGGTGTTGGCTCTGTAAGAGAAGTGTCTCCCCAGGAACGAGCTCACAGGGAGCAGCAGCAGCAAAGTACAGAACCATAAGTGACTGCGGGCTAAGTGTGTAGACGAGACCTCAAAAACTAAAGGCAGGAGGTGTTTCCAACTGTAACAGACCAGACCGGAAGTGTATAAAAGGCACTGAAGAATGATCTAGCATAAAACAGGCAGTAGTGTTTCTGGAGACCCTACCAGAGACCAACGTCTTCAACAGAGGGTGGGAAAAGAAACATGAACTCTTCAGACAACAGGGGCTGTGCCCACCAAGCAAAGATCTTTAAACATCATCATCATCCGATAGACCAAAACAGTGACTAGACAAAGCCAATGGTCTTAACAAAACACAACCATGGAAAAATTCAACAGTGGCGAGACACTCTCAAAGGAACAGGGGCTGGGGCTGATGAGAAAAAGGTTATGTGGCATGTTCAACCTCAATCAGCAGTCAGCTCATTTCCTAACCTTAACTCTTTGCCACATTTTTAAGGCAAATACAAAAGGCCCCCAAGTCAGAAGACTGGGTTTCTCATAAGTGAAGTTCAGAGTGCCTATGGCTGTCACCACCACCAAGTTGAGGCCACAGAAGTCTCAGATGGACCACTGAGGGGATGGAAAAATGTAGGTCCCTCCAGTGTAAACCTGAGTGACTTGTCCCTGTCCCTCAGAGTAAAACAATCCCTGTTCATGGTTAGGTTTTCTTTTTCTTTGAGGCGTAAATATGGAAGGAAATTCTAGAGCCTTTCAGCAGTGTATAAATGTTAACCAAGGGAGAATTACACCGGCCATTTTTCTAGTTGATGAGCTCCCCAAGGGCGCAGGCTCTGCTTTACCTTCATTGCAAATGCAGAGGCCTGCCTCAGTCCCTGGCATGCGCAGGGATGCCGTAAGTCTTTGATTATTTAATGAGCATCGAATGCAATGCAATACATCACTGAAGAGCACCCTTTGCATTACGTGCTGTACATTTCCTCAGCCCTGGAACATGAAGTGGCAGAAAGAAAAAGCAGAAAGGACTCTTGCCTTCAGCGAGTCTATGGCCGGGTGAGAAATTACAACTGTGGGAAAGTGTGGCAAATTGGCATCTCAGAGGCTACAGTGCACAGACTGAAGAGGGAACATCCGATGGGTCTGGTCATAAAGACATCAAGCCAAGCAACCATTATCAATTACTTCTATAACTCCCTAGAATAGCACAAAGCGCTAATCCTTCAATGTATATTGTTCCAAATGAGCTAATTTTTAAAATATTACTTCATACAGCATATTAAAAGAAAAATGACTATTATAAAAAAATTCAAAGAAAAAATAAGTTCAAGCAATATCAAATGAGATAGATATATGTAACCAACTTTTTATCATAAAAGCCTTAATTACTATAAGCAATCTATGCAGATATTTCTGTTAAAAGGATCTAGTACATGAGGAACAATGGATATGTCTCCCTGGTTCAAAATGTATCCCAAGTGGTATCGTTTGCTAGTGGAAATTTCAAAACTCAAGCCAACTTAACCAGTATTTGCTGGGTTTCTCTTCTACATAAAATATCAGATGAGATATATAGGAATACAGAAAAAAACTTGGATATATCAAGAAATCAAGAAGCATGTAATCCAAATGATAAAAACACCATGGGTCCAATAAATAAAATTACACGAAGACGCCATTCCCTAACAAACAAATCTTGATAAATATCCAAGTTTCAGGGAGAGTTCAGTCTTCACAGCTTCTTAAATCACCAGCGTGGAGGGCCTAGAAATGCAAAGATGTGGCTGCAATCACTGTCTCAACAGGTAGTGGGGGATCACAGGAGGGAATGACGTGTGCACACTGGGCAAGGAAAGCAGCGTTGTAAAGAGTGCTGTGTGAAATCTTCATGCAAAACGAGAATCTAGGGCCAACAATGACCATCAGGGAAAGATTAAGAACAATGAAAAGGTGAGGAGATGCCAAGTGCGAGGCAATGATTGGAAGTTGGTGCAAATGAAACAAAAATAAGACACAAATGTTGGTGAGGGTCATATTACCCAAAGGTGTAACCATTAAGCAGAGGCATG
Source organism: Peromyscus maniculatus bairdii (assembly GCF_049852395.1). Classification (NCBI taxonomy): domain Eukaryota; kingdom Metazoa; phylum Chordata; class Mammalia; order Rodentia; family Cricetidae; genus Peromyscus; species Peromyscus maniculatus. Next base: position 89,866,220 of record NC_134857.1, on the reverse strand, counting down.
CAAACTTTACCAAGCTGACTACAGCGTCATCAGTGTTTCTGCTGAGGAAAAATGCAATCAGAACATGTCCATGGGTAGCGTCCTGGAGTGGCGGAGCAGAGAGCCTACTGGGAAGTTCAGGCATAAGGGAAATAAGAGTGAGGGCAGGGCATCCTAAACAGAAATGACACAGCAGCCCACGAGTACCAACAGAATGTTCTCTGTAGCATGAATCTTAGAAGGTCTTATTAATAAAATCAGTCCCAGAAGCCAGATATTGGGGTGAATACTGGAAGATCAGAGAAGCAGAACAAGCCACAGCTTCCTCACCTTGTCAGTTCCTCAGCTGATCCTGTTTCCTCAGACTGGAAGCCTCTGTGGCCTCAACTAAATGAATCTCAGTTGAACTGGTGCTAAAAGCCTAAAAGTTTAACCAGCCCTAGTTCCTGGTCCTCACGCCTTATATACATTTCTGCTTCCTGCCATCACTTCCTGAGATTAAAGGCGTGTGTCACCATGCCTGGCTGTTTCCAGTGTGGCTTTGAACTCAGAGATCTGAATGGATCTCTGCCTCCCAGTGATAGGATTAAAGGTGTGTATGCCACCATTTTTTGGCCTCTATGTCTATCTAGTGGCTGTTCTGTCCTCTGACCCCAGATAAATTTATTAGGATGCACAATATATTGGGGGACACAATATATCACCACAGTTCTCAAGGCCCCTGGAAACCACCTGCAGCCAGATAATGTGTTCAGTGTTTACCATGCACCAGAGGCCTCAGTAAGCACTTTCCCCAATATTTAGGCACAATCTTCCAAACAATTCCAAGGGGTGGGAATTTTTACAGGTAGAGAATGTAGTCTGACTCAGTTTCCAGATCTGAACCACTAAGCTATGAGGCTGCGAAGGGACTCTAAGTTCCTAGACATTTTCAAAGCTAAATGGCCAGGAGATTGATGATGCTGTCAATCAAATCAAAGAACATGGTTTTAGATGTGTTGGTTAAAGTTACAAATAGCCAAGGACACGTGTCCACTTCAGGAAAGAAGAGTCCAAGATAGACAAGGTAGACTGTGCATTCAAGGTAGGCCCAAGAAGCAACTGAATACAGTAATAGGGTGTAATACCATTCAATTAGCCCATCAAAATGTTTTGTGAACACCCTTCCTATGCCAGGCTCAAGGCTAAACTGAGAAAGTAAATAAGACGAAAGTTTCTGTCCTTGAGTAACTTACAAATTTGGATACAGAGAAAGGAATTAATGGGACTTGGCAGTGTACGTATATATTAGAGGAGCACCAAATTCATGGGTGGGAAAGACAGCACAGGAATTGAGACAGACCATGCTGGAAACCAAATCCCTACCAGAGGGAGACGAAAACCCAAATAAGATTTCAACACAGGGTCTGAAATAGATACGGCAATGCGTATGACAGCAGTTCTGCTAGCATCTGTTAAAAGGGATTGTAGAGCCCAGGTCTTCACATGTCTGCACCAACATGGACCAGCCTTTAGCTCTCTGTGAACACAGAATGATTCCCAGTGAAACCCAGATCATTAGAAAGAGGACAATGGTCAATGAAGAGACGGAGGCTGAAGTGGAATCAAACATGTAGAAGAAACAAAGGCTAGTTGGCACAGCATTCTTCAGAAGAATTTTTTCAGTGCATCTGAATTTTAAGTAATTGGGTATTTTGACAGAAAAAGAAAAGACTTCATGAAAATGAACCACAAAGATCAAGTAACCTGTTACACAGGATTTCCATGAGCTTTTAAAGGCCATGAATTTTTATTGCAAACATGTGGAATACTTTTTAAGGTATATTTTTAAATGCATCTCCAAAGCTGCCTGTGCCAAATGACAAAAGAACATGGAAGCATCAAAGGCCATTCAGATGTCCATGGTCTATGCTGCAGCCTGAAGTCATGTGGACGTCCGTGCGCCATGCTACCACCAAATGCCATGTTGATGTGAATGACCTGCACTGCCACCTGAGGCCATGCTGATGTTCTTGGCCTGTGCTGCTGCTGAGGGATGTGATGGTGTCCGGGGCCTGGGCAGTGGCAGAGGGCTGGGTTGATGTCGGTAGTCTGTACTGCCACAGGAGACCATGCTGAGGTTGGTAGCACACTTTGATGCCAGTGCATGTCCACGGTCTGCACTGTCACCAGAAACCAAGTGTAAGCCCATGATCTGTGCTCCTGCTGACTGTAAAGGGCAAGGAAGTCACTTTGCCATGGCATTGATGACTGCAGGCTCACAGTTGAGAAGGGAGATAAAGAAGGCTTCTATGACAACCCCTACTCCTACCCCACCCCACCGAAAGTAACAGCCTAGAGAGAAAGCCGTCAAAGAGAACTCTTAAAAAATATGATAAGGATGCTTGAAATGTAGCTCTCCAGAACTGATGGCTTCTGGCGGGGGTGCGGGTGGGGAAGGACTCAGTTTTCTTTAAGGGGCTGACTACCAGGAGTTTGACCATGCTCCGGTGAGTATATGGGCAACACAAATTGGAGTGGTTTTCTTCTTCTTCTTCTTCTTCTTCTTCTTCTTCTTCTTCTTCTTCTTCTTCTTCTTCTTCTTCTTCTTCTTCTTCTTCTCCCTCCTCCTCCTCCTTCCCCTTTTTCTTCCTCTTCCTCCCCTTCTTCCTCCTCTTCCTCTCCTCCTCCTCCTTTCTTCTCCTCTTCTTCCTCCTCCTTCTCTTTCTTCTGCTTTTTAGGGGGAAGGTCCCAAGGGTAAAGGGGAAGGACTGAGAGGACTGGGAAGTGAGGATAAGGGGTTCATGATAAGGAATTCCCAAATAATCAATAAAAAATATTATTAAAAACCATGGACGCATACTTCAAACAATACACCTATAGTTATGAACTTGATACAGTAGGTAACAAGTTCTTCTCCAATGTATGTTTCAGTCACTGTTTACAACAGCAACAAGCAAGTCACTGTTTATAAATTTACACTTAAGGGCTAGAGAGATATGACTCAGTGGTTAAGCACACCAGCTACTCTTCCAGAGGGCTCAGGTTCAATCCCCAGCACCCACATGGCACATAACAACCACCTATAACTCCAGTTCCACAGGGTCTGATGACCTCTTCTGACCTCCACAGGTACTGCACTATGTGGTACACAGACATACATGCAGGAAAATCACCCACACCCATAAAACAAAAATAAATCGATCCTTAAAAAATAAAACAAATTTATATAAGAAAATTCAAAACAAAATGAAATATACTCAGTAACCTATGACCAAATATTATATCTACTTTAAGAGGCAAAAGATGAAAGCTCTATTGAACAGCACTGGGTATTTACAAAGAAGATTTAATGTAACTGTTGTATGAATCACATTCACTATAGAGGTATTACACTGCTACAGAGCAATTTTAGTATGTGATTTCATTAAAGTGAAGAGGAGAATAAAGTGTATTGACTGTAATAATTCTATTGTGTGGTTCCAAAGAGCCTATTTAATGAAGTTTTCATGTGGCAAATAAGTTTTGAGAGTTGACCTTTTAGCCTATTCTTAATACCATTTGGAAGCTTTCTATAATTCTGGGTAAATCAGACATCTTAAAATGCAAATAGTCTGCAAATTTATCTTTTTTGGTATTACTGTGTTAAAGATGAGACATGAAGACCAGGAAAGGTTAAATAATTTTCCCAACATGACAGACATAGATCTTAGGCATTGAAGGATGAATGGATGGGTAAAGAGAGAAGAATGCATACATTTTGCATAATTTCCTCTAAATACTATATAATACTTCGAGCATATTTTAATATATATGCACGGAAACATACAAATAGTAGTATGCTTACACAGAGATCTATAGACATGTATAAATATAATCTCTCAAATTCAAACTATCATAAAATCACAATGAGCCATGGTTTGGTTTGATCCCAAATGAGACTTCAAAATGAGACAGAAAGTTAAAAGAAACAGACTCAATGTTCTAGAATCAGAAGTCAGAAATATAAAACGTTAACATGTAACAAAGGTAAGTCTTTTGAAAGTCAGTGAGGAAAGGAAACTGGTGCTGATTTTCAAAAAGTAAGATGGCTTACCGACTAACACCTTGAGTTCACTTGAAAGGACTGGAAGGGAGAACGCAGCTGTGATGTCTTTCATGCCTGATCTTATCTCCATGGTACAAAAGCTGCTGAGCTGTCTTTGGTCTCCACAAAACAGGAAGGAGTTATTCTTTCTTCCCAGAACATGGTGTGTGAAAACTTCAAGATCCATAACTCATTAAAATAGGACCATAGCCCAAGGCTTTGCTGAACTGGATCAGTGTACAGTGTGTGATGATGCAATGTTAAGGGACATATTAAACCAGTGGTTCTCAACTTTCCTAATGCTGTGACCCTTTAATACAGTTCCCAATGTTGAGGTGACCCCCAGCCATAAAATTATTTTCATTGATATTTCATCACTGTAATTTTGCTACTCTTATGAATCATAATGTAAATATTTGATATGCAGAATATCTGATATGCAACCCCTGTAAAAGGGTCGTGCTACCCTCCCCCACAAGGGGTTGTGACCCACAGGTAGAGAACCACAGAATTACACCAAGTATCAGTAGTTAGAAAGCTAGTGAAAATGCAGTTCAGTTACTCCTGGCAGAATATAAACATAGTCATGCACAAACAAAACTCTGGAGGAAATAAGAGGCTTCCAACTCTTCTGCAGTAATTAGTTTGTAAAGAAAAAAAAATCTCAGTACAAAATATCCTAGAACTGCCAAGGAGAGTGACAAGCTTGTCCACCAACTGCTGCCTTGTAAGGGAGAGCATTTTATCTTATCTATAGTGATGTGAGGTCAGATTCTCCATTTACATCATCCATGTCTACATCAGAAAATTCTATCCAGCTAGTTTCCATTCCCCAAATGACTTATTTTTGATAGAGAAGCTCCCCAACTACCCTGTGTGGTTTACTAGAAAACTCTTTTACTTTATTTATATATTTTATGCAATTCTGGGGGTCAAATCTAGGCTTTATGCATGCTGAGCAACCACTCTACTACTAAGCAGCAGACCCAGCCCTTGTGGTTTTTTTAAAGAAATACTTTGAAAAAACATTAAAGCAAATGGAAATAAAACCCAAATACAAATATTTCCCTTTCCTTCAGTCAGAAGGGATCCCACCTCCTACTGAATTTCCCAGAACAGTGTTTATGCCTCGTACAGTGATCAACATTAATTCCCTTATTATTTGTGTGTGTGTGTGTATATATATATATACATATATATAATCCATATTGATATAGACACATAGAACCATATATCTATTTGTACATATATTCATACACACACACACACACACACACACACACACACATAAAGAGAGAGAGCATGTACTCTTACCTCCCTGTATCTTTTAAGTTTGGAGAGAAAAGATCCTTATTTATACTTTCTTTACTATGTAACATCAGACGTGTCATTTATAAAATAGGAAGATATGTGAGTAGTGTGAAATCCTTATTAACTTTTTAATTAATATTGGATTTTGTACAGACACCATCATAAAGCATTTTAATTGGCTTCTGCCTCTGCTACAGTCCAGTCTCACTATGCTCCTCCGGATTATTTGGAGCAATGCTCCGATTACATTATTCTGCTACATAAAATCCTTCAATGCCTTCTGAATTCCACAAAGGTCAAAGTCATATGCAGGTCCTTCCTGTATGGCTACTGCACCCCACTACTGGCTGCAGATCTCCCTTGGTCTAGCTTCTTCCATTGCTTCAGCTTCCTATTCTGATACATTGGGGAAATTCATGCATATCATCACTCCACATCAATGCTGTAACCTCATTACACCCCTGCCTCAAAGATACTATTCAGGAGTTGGAGAGGTGGTTCAGTGGGTAATGGACTTGCTGAACAAGAGCAAAGATCTGAGTTTAAAGCCCCAGAACCCATGGAAAGCCAGGCACAGTGATACATCTATAATCCAAGCTCTCCTATGACAGTGTACAAAGAGACAGAATAACCCCTAGTATCTCACAACCTCACAGGCCAGGTAACCTGTGCACACAGCAGTGAGCAGGAGACCCTGGCTCAAACAAGGTGAGTGTTAGTCCTATGACCTCTGCATGTGTATGCCTACATGGGGGGGGGGGGAGGAGTAAGAGGGAGGGAGGAAAGCACAGAGAGAGGGGGGCGGAGAACTTCTCAGTCCTTACCTTGTGCCTGGTGCATGCTGCATAGTCCCCTCTTACACTGCTGATCTTAGGAAGCCTGAAAGAGTAAATTCTAAATTTTTCTAAATTCTAAGAAGGCCCTTAGTAACAAAAAGCTAGAAATCACCTACAAGAATACTTGCCTAAAACACTAAATCCTAGAGTGATACATAAGACATGACCACTACTATAATTCTAGAAGATGCAGAAAAATTTACACTACTCAAACATGGAACCTGTCATCCTTCAGGCAGCATAGCCTATTTTCAACAAAGCACCCAAGGAAACACCCTTAAATGACAATTATGATGCTAAAGCCCATAATAGTTAAATGATTTTTTTTTAATTTTCCAAATATCTAACTTCTATGGTGAAATTGCCTACTCTAACATTCTGGAATAATTTGAAAATAAGAAGGGATTGTACATATGGGTTTGATTTTTAAAATCTATGAAGTCCTGTAAGAGGATAAACAAAGTACAAGAATTAAAAATATTACTGCTGTCCCATGCTACCATATAGGTTAACAGAATAACCTTAACCTAGTTAGTTATTTCTTATCTTCATTTTTATGTGTACAAACCACCTTTCACATGCCTTGCAAACATGGTTCACAGAATAAGCTATAGGTTCTTCTAAAAAAGGTTCAATGGTTATGACAGCCATGAATTAGCTGTTTAATCTACATGAGTTATCAAATGAATAAGAAAAACTACAGAAAAAGAAGCATTTCTTCATATATCATATGTCCCCACTCCAGCCAGCAAATTGATCACCATGCCACCCCACATACCACCTCAGGGGCTACCCATTTCAACCTGTATCACAAAATGTATTTACATGTCTAATTGCCAAAATAAAAACCCCCATAGAGCAGAAATGTCTTATTTTCTTTTCGTTTCAGCATCCAAGAAAAAATATGTGTTTCATTTTATCTAGGCAGAAGAACAAGGGACGCTGAAGGCAAATTTTACCAAAGTTAAAAACTAACAGGAACGGCAACATATTAAGCACACTGTGACATCTATGTTGTGACTCTTATTTTGTAGAGCTGTATGTGGAGCTGTATGGACACAAGTACCCAATAAAGTTACATTATATGGAATACTATGTAATAATAGCTTGAGTTTTGTCCCTGAAACACATACTAGAAGGTAATTTCCCAACCATCACTACTCACTTCATTTTTAAGACTATGAAGAAAAATTATGGGGTCTGGGAGATGATGGCCACTAAAGGGCTTGCCATACAAGCATAAGGACCTGAAGTTGGAACAAGCACCGTGTGAAAGCTGAGCATGGCTGCAAGTCTGACTTTGGTTCTGGGGAAGGAGAACGGAGACAAAGGGATCTCGGGAGCTCATTAACCAGCCAGCTTATCGCAGTCCATGGACTCCAGGTTCAATGAGAAATCTTATCTCAAAAAAATAAAATGCACAACAATTGATTAAGAGATGTAATATCAATCCTGAGCCCCACATATCCACACAAATACATATGCATACACACACAAGCAAAAATTATGTTGATATACTGATGACACTTTAATGGCTTGATTAAGGTGTGATTGATAGTCAACAAGCCACAAACATGAAAGTAAAAATCTGCTGTATTTTCTCAGGTACATAGATCTGGGAAACCGCCATCACAAACAAGGTAGAGAACATTTCCATCACTTCCAACCACTCACTGGCATTTTTCCATGCCACCTCATCTGGGCTCCTTTTATCCTCCAATGTCTCCAGCAGGTACCAAACTTTTCTTTGTTATTATAGGTAGCTTGCACTTTCCAAACTTTTATATAAATAAACTCATATAGTACAGTTCTCTTTGAGGGGCAGGGAGTTTGGCTGTTTTGTTTTCAAATTGCTTAACCCAATCCCAGCCAGTAACCTCTCCCAGAGTGTGGGAGGTCTTACCTCATCATCTCCAGCACTTCTCATCATGTGAATATGTATAGCCCTGCAGAATTCATACAGTGAACTCCTCACCCCACAAGTTAGTGGTTACACTATGTGAATATGCAATCATGAATAGAATTAGCAGCTACATAAAACAGACCCAGGGGAAGTTAGACTGTGAATGTATGAATCAGAAATCAGGCCCTCACCAGGTACCAAATCTACCTGCATCTTTATCTTAGACTTAGCCTCCTGAAGCAGAACACGTGTTGTTCCTAAGCCATCAAGACTGTGATAGTGTGTTAGAGTAGCACAAACAGACAAGCATATTACTGCCTGGAACCCTGTACTGTTCACAATGGGTCCTTTCAGAACAGTTTCCAGAGCACTGGACTCTATGACATAAAAAATGGAGGTAGCCTTGGATGTAACTTCTATTTTACATCCTTTTCTCCACAGATGCCTATTCGGAAGAAGTGAAATCTGTCAACAACCCATTGCAATTCTGAAGACAGAGAATCTTTTAAAATTCCAATGTACAGGGGTTGAAGAGACGGCTCAGCAGTAAGAGCAGTCGCTGCTCCTGCAGAGGACCTGACTTCAGCTCTCATGTTAGGTGACCCAAAACCACATGCAACTTCAGCTTCGGGGAACTGATGCTCTTTTCTGGCCACTGTAAGCACCTGCACACTTGTGGTAAACATTCACTCATGCATGCTTGTGCACATCACACACACACACACACACACACACACACACACAACACACCACACACACACACAACACACCACACACACACACAACACACACACACACACACACACACACACACACACACACACACACACACACTAAAAATAAATGAAAAGCAAACCAGTGTAAAACACTATGACCCTGCCTTCATGCCTATATAAGTGATCAGCTGCTCTAGGGTTTTACCACATAAAGCGTCTTGAATGTTATTAAATGTTTGCCAGGATGATAATAATTTAACCTTCTAGTAAACATAGTAACGAATACTGCCAATCCCCAAAATTAAAGATATAAATCTGTTGCTTCAAAAAGGAAATGCTATCTCCTAGTCACCACTCATTTTTGCCAACTTCTGAGCATGTGACCACCAAAACTAGTTTGTACCTTTGGATTTTTTATCATTTTCTGTAAGTGCAATGCGCATTAAGGAACTTCATCATGTGCATAGCTACATATAGAACTACATGATGTCTACTGACAGCAACTATAAGAGGATGTTCAAATCTATTTGGAAAGTTGATGGCAGGGCAGAATATGTATCCTATTTCTTTGTAGAATCCATAGCAAAAAAAAAAAAAAAAAAAAAAACACAGCTGGGATCATATGTTGCGTGAGAATTCTTATCGTAGTAAATATTAAGTAATGAAACAGCTGGGATCAATCATATGTTGCTTGAAAATTCTTATCTTAGTAAATATGAATAATGCAGAGGAATATAAGAAATAGTTGAGGTAAATCTAGGAACTGGTACAAAATCAGACGGTTACAGGTCAAAGCCACCCCTAATTCTATACCCAAATGAAGAGTGTATATGTGGTCATCAGGAAATACAATAGGATATAATATCATTCATAATGCCAGTGACTGAAAGCAGGAAGACAGATAAACTGTAAACACCTAAGATGGATGAAATATTGTGATAAGGAGTGACATAGAGAAGTGCCCAAACCAAACACAGAATAAAAGATGCAAAACTCAGAGGAGTGTCTTTTGTGTGGTTCTATCCATATGAAGTCTGGGGAACAGAAAAGATAAAAACCAATATGTAGCACTGAAAATAAAGATGAACTTGCTGCTCTTTAAATTTTGCTCACTAGAAATTATGAATATAGGTGCTAATCAAGCACGAGGGCCTGGGTTCAAAGCTCCAGCACTCATGTAAAAAGCTGGGTATAATCACTTGCATTTCCGTAACCCCAGTACTGGGGGAGAGGATGGAGTCATGAGGATCACCAGCCTTACTCCAGGGGTCGGTGAGAGACCTTTCTCAAAAGAATAAGATGAAGCATGATAGAGCAAGATAATCAACATCCTCCTCTGACATCCACCTATACACACATGGGTACAGTACTCATATGCACATACACAACTCACACAAGCACATATGCATACATACAAGCACGCATGCGCACACACACACACACACACACACACACACACACACACACACACACACACACACAATCCTGAATATCAATGTCCTCAAAATCAGTTGCCATTAACTAGTACACTGACAAGTGGGAAGATTAGCGGGGAAGAATTCTAAAGCTCCTCAGCTCATTTCCTGTAACTGACATAAAACTGAACTGAAACTTAAAAACTGAATCTTTCTACTTACAGAAAAGGATACGTAAAGCATTCTACGCATGAATAAAGTAACATTCCTATAACCACAAGTAAGATTAGTTCCATTTTATCACAGAAACTTGGCATTCAACTGTGACCAGATCAAAATATGAGAGCACTACCTCGGGACTCAGGCTGCCCTGTGTGAACAGGGCATAAAGATCAGTTTTTGACAAAAAAAGCAATTTCTTAATTCTAATCCAAAACACTTGGATTTATTCAAGGAAAGTTTCCAAAGGGGATGTCTACTCAGAACTCTAAGAATGTTGTGGTTTCATCCTTAAGATACTAACATCCTTTAGAAGCAGAAATAGTAAAGTCTAGAGTTTCTATTAGCCAGGTATGGCCAAGGGCACCTTCTATGCCAGCACCTGTAGGTGGAGACAGGAAATAGAGGTCATCCTTGACTAAAAAGCCAGTTCAAAGCCAGCCTGGGCTACATGAGACCCTGTTTCAAATCAAACCAAAAAACATGCATCCTTTTAAATATCTCCATGAAAACACTGAAAAAAATGTAAGTCCTTTCCTCAATGTCATCTTTAAGACAAGGAACAGACATAGCTCTTCTTAGTGTAAAATCATAAGCTTTTTCACTGCCTGGAAGGAATCCCGAGCTGGGTGGTTGTACACCAAAATCTTCAGGCAGAGTGAAGTTTTCATCTATCTGTGACAGCTCACACTGAACTGAGCAGATTCTGTTAGGAAACCTCAGGTGTGAAATGAATTGTTTGTCTTTTAGCTAAGATAAACCATAATAGTGATTACTTACAAATCCCTAATTGTTTCTGGCAAAGATGTATCCCAATGACTCCTAGGGAAAATAGAGATCTATCCAACCAAAAACAGATAGTTCTCTTAAAACCTGTAGTCATCTTCCACATCAAAAAACTCTAAAGAGAAATCTGAAGTGTCAAAGATAGGATGAAAACTAAACCACTAAAACTAATATCACATTCAGAAAATTTCAGAACGCATGCTTACTCTTTGGGGAAGTTTGTAAACCAGTTGGTTCTTATTGAGATAAAGAGACAATGAATAATATATAGTTGGAATCAAAGAAAATGAGGAAGGAATTAAAGAAAGGAAAGGCTCTCCTGTGGCTCTGACCAGGATGCAGGATGGTAGAAATCCCCAGGCATTTAGTTACTCTGAGAAGCCCTTGCACACTGGCAATAAACTCTAAACTTCCTCTATCACTCTCTTCCATAAAATAGTCTTCCTCCTCACGGATCAAGCTAACTGATAGAGTACGAATGTATTTGGCCAGCATCTGTATCAGCCACATTTTCCAATGAGAACATGGTTGGAATTCTACTTCTGGTGGACATTCATAAGCTCTCCTTCCTGTTGAACACAATCCTCGAAACATTCTAGTTTCCTGGAATTGCCCAAATCTAAGAAGGTGCTTCTAATGATATGTGTGTGTTTAAAATGGACTTGATGTTAAGTCCCTATTGCTGAAGTCACCATGTTCTTGAGCTACAGAACATGGGGAAATCAAACTGGTGCTTATTCAAAAGTTTTATCTCTACCTGCTAGTTTTCATAATGCTGGAAGGTACCATGGTACTGAAGGAGAAAGGTAATCATCAATATCACCTACCTGTGAGCCCCTGTAAGCTACATTAACAACTGGTCTGATAAGATATACCAGTTAGGCCGGGCGGTGGTGGCGGCGCACGCCTTTAATCCCAGCACTCGGGAGGCAGAGGCAGGTGGATCTTTGTGAGTTCGAGGCCAGCCTGGGCTACCAAGTGAGTTCCAGGAAAGGTGCAAAGCTACACAGAGAAACCCTGTCTCGAAAAACCAAAAAAAAAAAAAAAAAAAAAAAAAAAAAAAAAGATATACCAGTTAGTGAATAATGGCACAAATGTTATGAAAGTAACCAACCACTTTCTGATTGGCTCTAAGATCAGCTCCATGAGATGAAATCCATGCCTTACACTGTTAACAGAGCTGAGAACCTGTGGCTAGATAGATCTAGGCCACAGGGGAGAGCCTAATACTACAACTCCACTGAGTGGACATGACTTACTGTTATACGCATAGATTAATGCCAGCCGCTCTCAATCTTCATCAGAGCAGTTTCTATCTGCAACACACGATGACTAACACAGAGTCCCACAACTGGTTAAGATGTAGATAATCAGAGACTGTAGAATGTCCAGCCCAAATGGGACATCTATATCACACCCCTGTTCCAATGGCTCGGGATCACTTCAGGAGAGAGAGCAGAAAGGGTGTAAAAGCTGGAGTTGGACAACCACTTCAGAGACAGCAGGGCAGCTGACAGATGAGTTCACAGCAGTTGGGACAGCATGCCCAAGACCTGTGCAAGTTCAACCCAGACCAAATCCAAGCACAGAAAGGGGAAGTGGGTACAAAGTCCTACCCTAGCAGAGAATTGCTGGTAACTGATAACTGATGGTAGCTGGAGAGTCAGTTTTCTTTAAAAGTATAGCCTCTAGTAGGGCAACTGAGCTCAGGGTAAGACCACACACTCAACACTCTGGGCTGTACAACTCAGACTTAACGGGTTTAAAGAAGGAAAAAGAGGTCCCAACGTTGGGGAGGTAGGGAAGGGGAGCAAAAATCTGGGAGGAGTTGGGGGAGGGGTGAATATGATCAAAACAAATTGTACAAAATTCTCAAGGAACAGAATTTTAAATTAAATAAATCTGAAAATAATATGAATAACCAACTAATATCTTAATAAAACTTACAGCGCTTTTAAAAATAGTGGGAAAATGGGAATTTAACCCAGGAAAAATTGTATACTTAACATATAGGTTACTTGTGAATTAAACTACAATAGGGTTAGACTGGAACCAAAAAGGCTCATCGGATTCTGTGCCGGGGTTTCTAAAAAAGAGATCCACATACTAGCGCTGGTTTCTCAGTGAGTGTCCACAAGCCTGATCATCTAGAGAAACAAAGATGATGGCATGCACAACTTACCACCCATCTTTGATTAGTCTGAGTTTACAGCTTGCTTTTAATTGATTCGTGTATTTGCTTGATTGACTGTAAGGAAACTCTAGCTGGCTGGAGAGCTATGAATGAGTCAGAGTTCCTGTCCTTAAGCAGCCGCGGCCGAGTGGCAAGTTCTTGCACTAGGCCTGAATTTCAAGTTGGGGAATTTGTGACAGGGAGCCAAAGCAATCATCTAGCCAGGGCGATAAGAATATCCTGAGAGGAGGCATCTCTGCACTTCCTTCCAAAGGTTAGAATTTAAGAGTTTAGGCCTCATCTCAAGCAACAGAAACAATATACCTGGGTCACATTCCACTCATTCCCAGACTGAGCTCGCGCTCCATAGAAGCCATTCCATGTAAGGAAGCAACAAGCAGCAAGGTGCCCCCACCTACTTTTCTCAATGCTGCCAATCAGGTTCCGAAAGGTTGTGGGAAATGGGAAGCCCTGAACGACTGCTCCTCCAGTGCCACACCTTCAAACCAGGTGGGTGAGGATGCCTGCAAAGGTGGAGAGACTCTGTATACAAGCACCTCCCTCCGCCAAAACCTCCATCATTCATGTCACTGCTCTGCTTTAACAAAAAGCATACATGTGACACACACACAAATCACAGTCTTTGGAGAAGTAGCAATAGATACCACAAGATACAGGTACATAACTATTTACATAAGATATACCACCACTTAAGTGATGCTTCCTAAAAGATGGAACCAGTGTGTGAAAAGACACTGACTGCGAAACACTCCAGCTCTTCCACAATGAGTGTGGCTAGAGACTGCAGCCATAAGATCAGCACAAAGCGTTTTCTTCAAATAAAACTTCCCTCTCTGCCTGCCAACTCCCAGGATGTCATTTCCTTCCTGCTGGGCTCTGCTTGCTGGAGGACAGGGACCATGAGATTCTGATACTTAACACAACCGCTCTATTTTCTTCCAGGTGAGATAACCAGAAAGCATCCCACAAATTTAAGCTGAATGCCAAGTAAACACAGAACACCCACCACCGACAGACAATTATTTCTCAGCCTCAGCCATGTACCTTCCAGGCACTCTGCTGGAACTATGCATAATCATCCAGTCCAAATACACTGCATCCAAAAGGCCATTGGGTTTATCACAGGGTTCCCAACTGTAATAACTAAATAAAGTTCTAAGACTCTGGATGAGGCTTAAAGTCTCAATCATTGAGACAATTTAATATATCAACATTAAAAGGTATAATTTACCAGCAATTTATCATATACCGGTATAAGGCATCACCACAATGCAGGTATAAGGTATAAAAAGCCCTCTTTTAAAAAAAAAAATTAATGGGCTCCATTCCAAAATTTGTAGTACTTAGAATTCAAGGTCCATTTTCCCAAGAAAATAAGGCTAAAGCGCTGAAGTTCTTAGGTTAACACCTTACCTCAAAAAGAAACTGAAATTAGAAAAAAGAAATCTTGGGACCTTTAGCTCCTTGGTTTTTAAACATCGCAAAACCTATCATCACACAGGGCTGGTTAGCAATCTTTTTGACACACACACATCTATCTGGCAGGAAGCCACGACCTTCTCTTCACTGAGGAGGCCAAGGAGAATAGAGTAGAGCTGTGACCAGGCTGGACCCCTCAAGCATAAACAGGAGGGGTGGAAGCTAAAGAGGCTGAAAATACCGAAAGTGTGTCCAAAAGAAAAGAGGGGGACCACTGCCAGAAACCTAGGTGGCCAACTTCAGATGTGTGTCCCTTCCAGGCTTCAGGCACAAGGGCCAAAGGTAACCCCTGCCTTCAGGAAAAACCGAGGGGAAAAGAGCTGCCGAGTAAAGCCAGGCAGGACAGACGCAAAGGCCCTCAGGAACCCTGGTTCTCAGAGGGCTAGCTGAACCACAAGTTGCTGCAGGCATGAATTCTCAAAGCAGAAATGTCTGTTCCCAGCAGAGGCAGAAGAATAGAGAGATGGAGAGAGGAACAAGGGGGAGGAGCACTGTGCAAGGAAGGGCAACCCTGTCCTTGAAGGAGAACTTGTACCCTGGGGAAGAGACTGGGATATTAAAACAAGTCAGAGGAGGCCCTGTAGAGGAACTGGCTGTCCTTCTTCTCCAGGCTTCTTGTTTTGGATAAGCCACATTTGTGTGCCATTATCTCGGGACATTGAGCCCATAACACACACACTCAAGTATTTTCACATCCTTAAGAGCTATGTGGCTTTAATTACCTCCACAGCTGAAACTACAGGCCATTTAATAAGTATTTACGGAACAACAACAAAAAAAAATAATAATGAGAAGGGGATGGTTTGTCCTTGCTGCAAAATGAGATTTCCTTCGTGTGACCTCAGCAAAACTGTGACCTTGCATGTGTTAATCAGCTCACCCGGAAAAGAAAAAGGAATGAGTGTGGACGGCTAAGGCCACCCTTTACTGTCTTTAAAGTCATTTAGACCTATTAATGTGCACTGGGTATGCTTCTCTATAAGCACATTCATTTTCTAGAAGCCTGTGGGACTTTAATGGCCTCTCTGCAAAGACACCACAAAAACGTTCCTCCAGCTCCAAGCCTCAAATGCTCAAAAGTTGATAACACAGGGACTCTAACAAATAGCATCCCTCTTTCTCCATATGCACTTAGAAGCAAATGCAAGATAGAGGCCAAAGTAAAAAGCAAACTAGAACGTGTCTTTACTGCAGGGCGACAGAACCTAGAGAGAACACGGGAGGGGTCACATCACACCTGCCCAAGGAAGAAGTCACCTCTCTTCTGGATAAGAAAGAACAAAAGCTAGCAATGTTACTCTACTGGAAGTCCTCATTATGAAAGCAGAAAGCCTGAGCATAAATAAGCTCCTTAACAATCACTTGAATTTTTTTCTTACCCAGTAAGGCCCCCGGGCTATTGGTAGTATGGCTGTCTCCCAAGGAAGAGAGATCAGTTTAATAAAAACTCCTTTCCCTGCTAAGGATGAGAAGGCCATTTCCTGCCCAACCCACTGTCCTTTTGGTAGCCTCTAGAATCACTGGGGAAGGGCTCTGAACAGAACTGTAAACAAAAATCCCAATACAGAGATAAATATAAACAGAAAATTCAGCTGAAAACCCCCTGATAGTCTTGGCTTCTGGGCAAGATTTCTGAAATGCCCCCCACAAGACCGCATGCTTGACAGTTGTCCCTAGCTATTGGTGCCATGTGAGGAGGCTGCGGACTCTTCGGAGCTCTGGCTCGCAGAAGTGAATCAGCAGGGGACGACTTCAGGGTGATTTACTTGTGGTTTGAGCACCGAGCCTGCTGGTTTCTGACCTACGAAGATGTGAAAAGCAGACACGGCAGGCCCCTGTCACCATGCCCTGACCAGCTCCATTGTCGCGACTTCTCCACCTGGATGGATTGACAGTCACCTAAACCATGAGCCAAAACTGATCCTTCCTCCTTAAAGCAGTTTTGGCCAGTCAATCCAGAGAGGCAAGTGCCCCTGACCAGTAGAGAACAGGGGTGGTTCAATGAAACCCTCTTTTCTGGGATTGAGAAGATAGTTCAATCAAGACAATGTTTGTCTCAGCAGTGTGGGAACCTGAGTTCCATACCCAGAACCCACATTAAAAACACTGGGAACAGGGGTAAAAAAAAAACCTATAATCCCAGCGCTAAGAAGGTAGAGATAGAAGGATCCCTGGAAGCATATACCCTCACCCACAAATATGCACACACATGCATACACAAATATACATACAATATACTTTTTTAAAAAAAGCTCCTCTTCCTCTCAAGTTGCCATTGCCTCTTGCAAATTATAAGTTCGAAAATGTGCGATTCCAAAGGAATTGCATTCTAAACGATAGCAATGGTTGCACCACTCCAAATATCTTAGCCTGAGTTTCCCAGGAAGTAAAGACTAAAGCTAAAGCTTGCATGCAGGTGACCGGCTGGGGAAGCGATCCCAGAAAGGAATGAGGTAGTGGAGCACTGATTCTCAACCTCCCTAATGCTGCGGTCTTTTAATACCTTCCTCGTGTTGTGGTGACCCCAACCATAAAGTTATTTTCGTTGCTACTTCATAACCGTAATTTTGCTACCATTATGAATCACAATATAAATATCTGATATGTGACCCTGCCTGTGGGGGTTACGACCCACAAGCTGAGGAACACTGTAGTAGAGGAACTGAAATGGAGAACCAGAGAGGGAAAGCTCAGAAGGCATTACAGAAGTGAGCATTACTGCTGGGGTTGGGCGCTCAAGGCCACTCCCCCTTCTGGGAGTCCTAGGAGGCATGCTTCTGAACTGCCCTCTCCTGGAGGGAAAAAAAAAATGATTTCACCTGACCATTCCTGTCCCCCAATGGGCAAAAGAACCCATCACTCTGACATGACTCTTCAAAACTGCCTATGTGCTCCTACTTGTCTACAACCTTTCAACCAGGAACGGTAGTGAGAGAAGCTCAGAGCGGGAAGAATGGGAAGGGAGAAGGGAGGGTGAGAGGCCCCCGAGAAGGTGCTGTCCAAAAGCACGTGTGTAGTTCATAGCAACCGGCAAGGAACTTCGGGCTGTTGTGGATGGAGCAGCAGGAGAGAGGCAGAGGGCATCTTCCAGTGACACTCAGGAGGCAGCCAGCATGAAGTCCAACAGTCCTGAAACCCAAGGGCATCCTCTGCGCTCCCTTATGCTATAGCCCCGGCTGGGCGGCTGCTGATGCTGGGCAGTGTGGTGGGGCTTTTCGTCCCTGTCATTTGTTTTCTTTTTCCTTTTGTTTCTTTGGGGTTTTTTTTCCTTTCCTTTTCTTCTTCTTTTTTTTTTGAATATATAATTGAGAGGATAGAATTCTTTCAGAATGCTGGACATTAATCCAGCGTCATCTCAACTTTTATATCCTTTACTTTTCAAGGACCCAAAGACTGTCAAGAACAAGTGGGACTGTCACTTGCCAATGCTGCCAACTTTAAAAGAAGAGTCAGTCCTCAAGAGCGGCTCCCAACGCCCAGCATGACACACACCCATATAACTACAGAGGAGGGAGTCGGGGGAGAAAGGAGGAAGGAATGGACAGGCAGGGGAGAGAAACAGAGAAAAGAAAGACCTTATTCTTTGAAAGATGGAAGAATACAGAGAACTACAATAACATCGCTGTCTGCTGCACCAGGCTGTCTGTAATACTATGTCAATTTTCCAAGTCTCCACAAAAGGATGAAAGGATAAACTAGATGGAAAACAAACGATTGAACGTTACTTAGCCTTAAAAAGAAACCAAATCCTGACATCTATTATAGCATGGATGGGCTTTATCCTAACTGAACGGCCCAATTTATCCGAAGCAACATGAAGAGTTGAATCTACAGACACAGAAAGCAGAACGGTGGCTGCCCTGCCAGGGGCTAGTGGGGAGGGGGAGGGGTTATAGCTGTATAAATGTATATGTATACATTTCAGTTGGGAAAGATGATGAAGTTCTGAAGACAAGAAATGGTGGCTGCACAACACAGTGAGCATGCTTGACGACACTGAAACGTGACTTAGAAATGATACAGTTGCATGTAACCGTAATCACTATGATTATGTCATATGTATTTGAGCACAGCAAAAACAAACAAGGCTTTACACGGAGTCAACTCGGAGACAGAACCTAATGAGGTTAGTTTTAGTCCTAAGCATTTGCTTACTGCTTCTGTCGGGCTTAGAGGTGTGCAACCCTAGTCCCTAAGGACCCTGGGCATGGAACATTTCTCATCTCCGGAGTCACACCTAAACCCATGTTTCTGTCACTCAGGGGTGGGACAAGATCTGGGCTCTGCCTCACATTCGTCACCACCACAGTCTTTCACAAGCAGGAATTTTGAGTCTCTGGCCACAGCATCTGTTGCAACTGCCTTTTGCTATGTAATTGCTTTGCGCTGTAAAAAAAACTGCTTCCTGAGGAAGGCCATTTCTGAGACCTCCCATTTCCGCCAACCCAGCCCCAGCAGATGCCAGGACAGGACAGCCCTCGACCTGCAGTGCTGTGTAGACGCCCCAGACATGAGCATTCCTGAGCATTTTAAAAGCCAGGTCTTCAGGACTTTTGTTTTCTGCCAGAAGTCAAACATGCCCCCTCACGTTTAATTCTTCTGCGCTGATCCTGAATTCACACACAAAGACTCAAAGGTGCTCGCTCCCTCCCTTCCAGTCCAGAGCTACCTCTGCAAAGGAAACACCATGGCTCACTTCTTTTCTTTCCTGTACCAGATCATGGCTTTTCTAATATTCTAAAAGAGTCCTCAATATTGTATAGTCTAGTACCTCCTCTATGAAGGAGAACTGCAAAGTTATGACTATGTCCTCATAAATATTGATTACTCAGGCAAATTTTGTCAGCCTTCACTTCCAGCATTAGGGGATCCCAACCAAGAGGTCACTCCAAGGAGGCCACATCTGGCCAGGCCTACGCTGCCTCAGGACCTCACGTACCCCCTTTCACCTGTGTTCATAAATGCAGACTGTTCTTCTGGCCTAGGTTTCTCAGTCTACTACCACTGCTTTCCTAATACGACCAATCAAGTCACCCTTGTTTCTCCTCGGTTTCCTAAAAAAAATATGACCTTTAAAATGTGGGTGTTGCAGGCACACCCCTTTAACCAATCATCTTAATATTGGTTTTGCAATGATCACACTGACTACTTTGTCTTTTCTGAACTTAAGAATGTTCCACAGAATTCTCTTTCTTTCTTTCTTTCTTTCTTTCTTTTGTTCTTTCTTTCTCTCTTTTGAGACAGGGTCTCACTATATAGACTGGCCTTGAACTCACTAGAGATGTGCCTGCTTCTACCTCCCATGTTCTGGCATCAAGGGTATATGTCACCACACCCAGACATACAATTCTTAAGTAAGAATAACACCATTCCTTCCTAATTATCAATAAAATCTAAAGTTCTTCCCTAGGTGAAGCTGCAGGGCCATGATCTAACACGCAGACTCACATAATTAAAACCCACAGCAAATACAACTCATGCTTGGCTGGCAAAGGTACAGTTCAGGATCTAATGGCTAGAGCGTTTATGATTAACAAACCCCGTACAAATACAAGTTGTGGTTCACTATGGAGGAACTTCCGCTAGAGTTAGAAATACTTCTGTCCTATACATAGCTCAGCTTCTTCCGGTCCTCTCTGAGACCTGTTCATTTAGGTCTAAGACGGGGGGGGGGGGGGGGGGGGGGGGGCCGGGGGGGGGCTATCAAGATCTTGTCGATAAACAACCAAATAATGTCATCCCTCAAGCCCATTCCTTTGCCCCAGAATGAAATTAACTGTATGTGTGAAAGCTAATTTATCACTTCCTTCCTTGGCCTGCTTTTCATAATTTGAAGGAAGGACACTGACACAACAGCAGTCTTGAAATGTCACTTCTGCAGTTAGCAGCCCTGGCCTGCAGCCTACACCAAAATACAATGAGAATGTCAAATCGGTTCTATCTTAAGTGACTACTAAGGTCCAATCTCTTTCTTCACCTCATCTAAAATGTCAGTGCTAGCAATATTTAAAAAAAAATCCCCAAAATCTAAGCTTCCCCCAAATTCAGCCTGTCCCTCTGTATAGCCTCAGTTCATCTTGCACTAATTCTGCCCAACACTCATCACAAACAGCTGTGCCTGGCAAAAATGACCATTTACCTGCAGCCTTGGCTGCCATCAGCTTCACCATCCCCCAGGGGCAAAATAAACATTCCCTTTTTGTATTGAGTGAAAAATCTAGTGGGTAATACACACACACACACACACACACACACACACACACACACACACACACACACGGGTCAAAATGTGTTTTATTGATAAAAGCTAATAAGAACCAGTAAATGGGCTTGAGGATGAAGCTTCCCTATCTTTACCTAGCCTACACCCACCATTTAGGCAAACAAACAAAAATAAAATCAGTGTTATAGGCTTTGCACTTGAAGATAGGATCTCTTCTACTTAGTTGGCATGTGGATGAGAGTAGACAGAAAACCACCGTCTCTACAGGTAGGTAGGTAGGTCTCAAAGGCAAGAGCCCAAAGAAACCAAGCAACACATACCCAAGAGTATGCTAATGCTCTAACAGAAGTTCTACATATAAAGATGAGGTGGGGAGAAAACACCTCCCCTTAAACAGACCTCTCTTCGAGCCCTGGTTCTCTGCTTTGTTGGCAATGCCTAATCGCTGATTGTGTGTTCAATGAGTCCTGTCAGACAGATGCGCCAAAAAAGGAAGTCCACTCCCGAAAGAACAAAATGCAGTTTTGAGCTTGCCGACATTAAGAGTGTAATATAAGATCGCTGGTCCTTCTGGGACGTGAAAACCCAAAGAGCTGGAGATCTCAAGTGAGAGGAAATGGACCAGGCATAATCTAATCTCTCAGGAATGCTCATCTTCACCATTAAGTCCTCCTGCTATGCGATTTGACTCAAGACGGTTCTCTGGCCAGACTCCTACATTGTTCAGGTTCTCTGATCACAGGTCTTAGATGAAAAATGTTGGCTAAGATGAAAGATGACTGGATATTAAACTATGCTTTCTGCAAGTATTTGCCCTCTCTTCAGGCTTGTCTTCACTAACATGAAAGATGATGGTTCTCTTATGAAGCAAAATCCTATTTAATTAAAAGTATACTCCAGTTTTTATAATACCCCCGAAAGTAATAGATGCATATATAGTTTCAGAACAGTCTGAAACCAGACTTTTAACAAGTTATACCTAAAATGAATTCCTTTCCTTGCCTGTGTTTATGGGTAATAATAATAGTCGGTGAATATTTAGTTAAGCACTCCCAAGTATTTATTAGGCATTAGTGCTAGGCTCTATGTTGGGTCCCTGGAATCATCGGTTAATAAAATGTAAGTGACCCCTGCTATCATAAAGCCAGAATGAAATAATCATTTGTAAGGTGAATTATATAAAAGGGGAATTTCAAAGCTAGGAAATAAAAACAAAATGTCAAGTCCTGGAATCAGAAAAACGAAAAAGAGGTTACAAATTCTGAGAAGGGAAAAACACCTACTGTGGCTGCTGCAGAATTCAAAAGGGAAATAAGTCAATGTGACTACAGAGGGCAGAGGATGAGGAGGCCAGACTACAGAAGGTGTCACTGAGGGATTTCGGACTTCTTCCTCAGAGCACAAGGAAGCATCTTTGTAGTTACAAAGTTACACCCTTGTAGTCACATTGGTGTTTGGGGAGGGCTTTCTCATATTTTAAGGTTACTGATGATACATTTGAGAGAATGGATTGTAATAAAGTCTAACACACAGAGGGAGAATAACTAGAGTACAGGAGAAATAATGTAGATTATGAAGGCTGAGCACTGTGAATACCTTGTGCCAAGCAAGTGCTTGGCAGGCAGGCTGTCTAATTGGATCCCAGTTTACAGATGAGAAAAGTTAGAATCTGAGAGGGCAGTTATTCAGCAAATGGGTAGCTAAAACTGGAATCAAATCAAAATGACACCAAGGACATTTTTTAAACAAGACTTGGGAAACTTGCCCTTTCCAACCCATTGAAATGGCTTTGTTGGCTTTTATTTTTCTGTTAACTATCTGGCAATATTCTGACAAAATCAGTGAAAATGTCAGTCTCTGACCTAGAAATTTCACCTTGGACCATAAAGCTGAAGTCAATAAGCCAAAACAAAAAATAATCTGTATAGGGGCATGCTGCCTACAAGAGAAAACTGGAAAGTAGCCTGAGGGGCTGGTTCCAAATTCGGCAAGTGTATTAATAAGGGGACAGTTCTTCATTTTCACAGCTATATACTACTCCATGATCACTACTTCCTATGTGGCTTTGAGAAAATTGCTGAGTGTTTTCCTTCAGCTAATGTAATACATGCTCTCAATTGTCTCTCAACCACCTCGGAAAATGAGTGCTGGCGATGCTAATCATCCTGGTTCTTAGAAGGTGTCTTTGCAGCATCTTGGTAGCATCTTTGCCGGTTGCCTGAGAACTTACCAAGTAGAGAGCTCTGAGCAAGTTACCTGGGATACATTATCTCCTCATAACAGCCTAAGGCAAAGCGGAAGGGAAAGAGAGGTAAAGGAGCCTGCTCTATATCACACACTCATCAGCAGTAAAGCTAAACACTGAACACAGGAGCTTTGTCTTTTCTGTACTGTAATAGGCTGCTCTTCCCTGGTTATCAAGGAGAAACTGAACCTCAGAGACACTTGAGTACAGTGAGGCTCAAGAATCACTGATCTTGTGGATGACCCAAGCCAGCATGGAAACGCAACTGTTCCAACTCCAGAAAGGGTAGTTTGTGCTTTACGTTACATAATGGCTGCCACATATAAAATTAACAGCCAATAAAGGAACAGATAAAAATGTCAGTTAAATCATTTTAAAACTACAGTATTTCAAGTCCTAGGCAGAATGAGTATAAGTAAGACAGCTGTTGGAAAAACATAAAATCAAAAACAAAGCAGAGAACTTTTCCATAGATCTTCAGAATGTCATTCAGAAGAATGGTGGGAAGAGCCCGGGACCACATGATAGATGATGAAATGGACAAAGAGGATTGCCAAGTGTCTGAAATGGCCCTGGTGCTATGCTGGGTAATCTGCCCATCTGAGCTCATTTGCACATTACAACATTCTGCAGTTAAGAATTGTCTCCATTTTCACCAGGCCGAGCTCCAGGAGTCCAGTCAAAGAGAGAGAAGAGGGATTCTATGAGCAAGGGCATCAAGATCATGATGGCAAAACCTACAGAGACAACCAAACCAAACTAGAGGGAACTCATGAAAGTTGGATCAATGGCTGTGGAGCCTGCATGGGACTGGATTAGTACCTTTGCATAGTGAGACAGTTGTGTCGCTTGGTCTGTTTAAGGGGCCCCCTGGCAATAGGATCAGAATCCATCCCTGGTGCATGAGCTGGCTTTTTGGAACCAATTCCTATTGTGGGACACCTTGCACAGCCTTGAGGCAGGGGAAGGGGTTTGGACATGCCTCTACTAAATGTACCTCCCATGGGAGGCCTTATCTTCTTGTAGGAGGGAATGGGGGGTGGGTTGGGAGGGGGAGGCTGGAGGGGCAGGAGGAGGGAAGAGGGGAATCTTTGGTATGTAAAATGAATAAAAAAAAATTCTTAATTAAAAAAAAGAATTGTCTCCATTTTATAGCAAGAAAAGGAAGCCACTGAGAGATTTAGGAACTTTACCACAGATATTCACCTAATTGGGTGTGACCTGAATCCAGATTTGCTGATATTAAAATTCACATTCTCTCACTATAACATGATGACTCCCAATGCAAGACACTCGTAGAACATTACCTTTCTTGTCCTTCAGAAAAACAGTATTATCACCTTCTTACCTAAGCAATATCAGGGACAATTAGGTACTCAGTACCCACATAGGGAAGTCCTCATTCTGTAGCAGGGACTGATCTAAGAATATAGGCTGTAAAACAAAGTTCCCAAGTTCATAGAACTCACAATTCAGAAGCAAAACTTACAATGGTGCTAATACACATGAATATTCATGTTTTTGAAAATTTAGGATTTGGCTTAAAACAGCAACCCTTCAGCCCTCTTGGGAGCTCCATGATGCTGGATGGCTGAGATTCCACATGGCTGAGATTTTGCTCATGTAGATCAGCTCTCTGATGTCATCATTTTCAATCTTTAGTCATTTTTCATTTCTGCCAGGAGGCTCTGGGATCCAAAACTTGAGACCCTGAACTTCTACCCTTACTGTGTCCCAAAGTGCAAAATAAATAAGTAAATAAATAAATAAGATGTATTTCACTTGAGTAATTATTATTAACCAAAACACTTTCTAATGTGTGCATGTAGTTGGGGTATTGCATACAGCCATTCCTGCTTATACAGGGACCAGGAGTTGATGTCTAAGGTTTTCCCCTATCACTCTCACACTTATTTTTGAGACATTCTCTCACTGACCCTGGGGCTCGCTCTTTTGGCCAGATTGACTGATCAACAAGCCCCTGTGATCTATCTGTCTTTCTCTGCCTGCGCTCCAACCCCAGCACTGAGGTTACATTCTGCCTGGCTTCTACATGGGTCCTGGGGATCCAAATTCAGACCCTAACGCTTGCACAGCAAGTACTTTATCCCCTGAACAATTTCTCCAGCCCTAATCCTCGCCCAGGCATCATCTCAAGTAGCACAGGCTGGCCTCAAACTCACTGGGTCCCTGAAGGTGACCTTGAAATCCTAACACTCCCCCACCCCCACCCTGACTCCACTTCCCAGGTGCCATGATTACAGGCATGATCTATCACATCTGGCTTATTTTCTAATCTTTATAAGCATATTTTTAATTATATAAGCATGACTTAAACCTTTCTTAGGTCATTACTATTCTTAGAAAAGGTAGGGACTATGGCTCAGAGAACCTGGGTCTGGGCTTTGCCAAATGAAGTGACCTTGATCAAATCTCTGCACACATCAGAAGCCTGAGGCTGCTCATTGTACAAACCAATTACTGGTCTAGAATTATCTCTAAAGAACTTCCAGCCCCATGTTGTCTTTCCTGGGCACCTCGGGCTGTGCATGAAGGCTCTTGTAGGCTCCACAGTCCAATACTAACGATTCAGGCTTCTCAAGTCCACAGTTTACAGTTTTGAATACTGCCAGCTTAACTTTCAGTTATCCCTCCTTTGTGCTATAACTTTCAGTCTACATATAATAGCATCTTTGTCCTTAAAACAGGCTTAATGAAAATGATGCAAAGCTTCTCAGTCCAAATACTGAACTGAACACATTACATGCACTACTGCAATTACCTTAGTCCTACCAACACTTCAATTACATGCCATCTCCTCTATTTCATAAACATGAAAACTAAAGATCTAATCAGTTAAGCTGTCCAGTACTTAAGCAGCAGAGCTATGACTCAAGGCCAGGTTATATCAAGGACAATGTAAGGTCTACTAGAACCTATTGTCTTGAAGGTCCATTAAAACAGGGAGTTAATTAAAAGTCCTCCAGCTTGAAGTCAGAATTCAGGACCTGTAAAGATTGGCAGAAAAAGATGTGTAGCTTGATAAACAGAGTTTAATAAATATATTTTATTTCTTCCTCTACCAAGAGGCGAGAATATTTTTATTACCATTTTCTAGATGCATTATTTTTTATCAAGCTAATCATGTGTAAGCCCCCGGGAGGTGGGGATTTGGTAGCAAGGATGAGCAAGACTGTCAAAGGGCTGGCTCATTGGTAACCAGACAGGTAAGAAATTGACATTCTTTGTTGAAGTTATGGAAGCATTTACTAGACACGACAGAGAAAAAAATCAAATCCTCACAAAGCTAGACATGTGAGAATCCTGGTAAACTGCTTTTATCTTTCTCCTTAGTTTTCTCTTCACTGTGGTCATTAACCAGAACCATGTCATTGCTCTCCCACTCTGTCCCTCCCCCAGCTTGACCATCCTGTTCCCTCTACTGGCCCCCCATCCCCAGTTTACTCATCGGGATATCCTGTTTCCCCTTCCCAAGGTGATCCGTACATCCCTCTTAGGGTCCTCCTTATTTCCTAGTTTCTCTGGAGTTGTGGGTTGTAGTCTGATTATCTTTTACTTTACATCTAGTATCAACTTATGAGTGAGTACATACCATGTTTGTCATTCTGAGTCTGGGTTACCTCACTCAAGATGGTATTTTCTTGATAGAAATGTTATGAGGGGGATGTTATGAGGTAAGAAGGAAACCTGGTGCTAGAGAAATTCCAAGGAATCTACAAGGACAACCCCAGATTAGACAACTAGCAACAGTGGTGAGGGTGCCTGAACCGGCCTACCCCAGTAATCAGATTGATGAATACCCTAACTATCATCATGGGACCTTCATCCAGTAACTGGTGGAAGCAGATGCAGAGATCCACAGCCAACCACCAGGCTGAGCTCCACAAGTCCAGTCAAAGAGAGGGAAGAGGGACTATATGAGCAAGGGGGATCAAGATCATGATGGGGAAATCTACAGAGACAACTGAACCAAGCTCAAAGGAACTCAGGTACTTTAGACCAACAGCTGTGGAACCTGCATGGGACAGGACTAGACCCTCTGTATACGGGAGACAATTGTCTAGCTAGGTCTGTTTGAGACGCCCCTGGCAGTGTGATCAGGATCTATCCCTGTTGCATGAGCTGGTTTTCTGGATCCCATTACCTATAGTTGGACACCTTGTTCACCCCTGATAAAGCAGAGAGGGACTTGGTCCTGCCTCAGCTGAATGTACCAGGCTTAGCTGTCCCCCCACCATGGGAGAACTCACCCTGTTGGAGGAAGAGATGGGGGAGAAGGTGAGGGGGGAGCAGGGGGAGGGATGAGAAGGGGATCTGTGGTTGGTATGTAAAGCGAATAAAAAAAACAGAACTATGTATTCAAAAGGCTTGAGAATTCAGTAAGGATATAATGGTCTGAGCTACCTCATAAGTAGAGTCCAGCTTTTCTATGGGGCTAACACTGATGTGAGCAGTAATGATGTCATGTTCTCCTCTTAAACCACCTCTGGAAGAACCCACAGCTTGTGCCAGTGTTTACGTGAGCTTCAGAGCTCAAGTCCTGCTTTGCCCTGGTGGAGGACAGTTACTGCATTTTACTGGCTCACCGACTGTACTCACTCACACCACTGGGCTCTGAAGACCAGAAATCAGAAAAGGTACATCTAGCATACAGTGTCCTATTTCTCAAAGTCAAACTTCTCACAGCTCCGGGAACTCTCTGGGATTCTGATTTATTGACTGTCCTCTTCAAGGCCAAAACTCACTCATAAGTGTCAGGAAGCAATAAATAAATAAATAAATAAATAGTCCATTCGAAAGTAACTTGCAAAATTCAGAACAGTTGTTACTTCTCGTATCTGCAGTAACTAACGGTCACCATGTGGAAAGTGGGATGGGGCAGGCTGGGGACAAGTTAAGACTCATGAAGACAAGGGTGGTTATGATGATGACAAGCAGGGCCTCAAGCAGAATTGTGGACTTGGGGTATCTGGCCTTTGGAAAGCTGGAGTTTGTGGTGGCTGAGGATTTAGAAGTAGAGCTTTGCATTTTCCCCTAGTCTGTACTTTGAAATCTAGAAACCACGAGTCTGTTGGAGACACGGTGAAGAAGTAGAGAAAAACCACAAAACGTTACAAGGAAGCCAGGGTTTGAGGGGGGAACGTGAAAAGGCCAGTGGTGGATGCACTCAGGAGTCGCCAGCCAAGCCTGGGCCAAGGACAGAGGGAGTGCCCATCAACCGAAGAGCCAGGGAGGGATGAACAGCTCAGCTGGTAGGAGAAAACGGGGGTAGGGGGGGCAATTCTAACTCTAACGGTACCAGAGTGGGGAGGGCTCTTGCCTCTCGGCACCTTGCTTTAGACATACCGAGGAGCCTTGCTACGTGTACCCCCTCAGCTTTCCAGATGTTCTCTTGAATATCCACTGAAGCCACTGTCCACACACAAAAGACAGCTGCTTTCGCGTCTTCGGACGCCAGATGCAAATGGCTACTAAGGGTATTTCATCATTGCTCAGCACAACTGTCTCATTGGCATTACTGAGGTCTGGATGTCACTGCCCGTTCCTCTCTTCCCACCCAGCTTTCTTTCTCAAACCTTCTTCCTCTCTAGGAACCACGTGTGTCTCCATCTTCTTCCTGGTCTCGCCTGGCTCCCCCAGCTGCATGCATGGCCGCACTGGGCTTGCACCATCCAACGATTGACTTCCTCTCTGCATTCTGTAAAAGTCTGACTCTCAGGTCAAAATCTATTTTCTCCCTGCCACCCAAAAGCAGAAACTTTGTGTGATTTATCTCTATGCTGTCTGTGCCCCACACATATGAAGTACTGGGCAAAGTCTATGGGAAGAAACACTCTAAACCCCCCTGCACATGAAAAAGAAATCAATTTTGTGACATTAATGTCACGCAAAACTGAGCAAAGCATGCCCTATCTACCAAACAGCTATCAGTCCACTCACACTAATTTAAACGGCTCCCCTGCCCTGTTTGATGGGGATGAGGTTGCAAGCCAAATGCAGGATACAAGAAACTAGAGCCAGGAAGTGAATTTTACTTCCCTTTGCGTCTTCAGGATCGACCACAGAGTCTAATATGCAGCAGACACATTGATAGTTTAATTAATCAGCCCACGGGCACTGGTTACCAAGAAGACAACGCCAAACAGCAAGCAGGTAGCCCCAAGACTATCATTACTATAGACGTGTGTTTATTTTAAACAGACTTTCAATGCAAAACCATAGTGTTATGTCCCATTTGCAGAGCATGCCTTGCTGTTGGCAAATACTTTCCCAGACATTTCCTCATGCAAATCACCAGATAACCATAGAGTTTGGCAGCAGAAAATGGGAAATTTTGCTGAATTTGGAAGTAGAACAGTTGGACTCCAATCTTGTCTTTACCACTTCCTGTCTGTATGACCTTGAAAAAAAGCCCTTCATCCCATGCACATCTCAATTTCCTCCTCTGCAGAGCGGTGATAAGACCATCCTCTTCCTGCCTTACAGACTGAAGAGAACGGGGAAGGACAACAGAGGTGGAAGGAAATAATCTTGCTGACTACCTACTGTGCACGGTGCCTCTTAATGCATTGCTTAATTCTCACCTTAGTCCTGCAAAACTGGGTTTCACTACTTTTTGCTCATCACAAGAGGAAACTGCGATCCAAAGGTAAAATAACCTTCCCAAGGTCATCCTTTGGAATTCAGCCACTTCTGCTTGACCCCTGATCTTCCTAAAACCATAATGTCTTCTAAGTGAGACCGAATCCACAGCTGCCGATACTGTTCTAAATGCACAGGTGGAGACAAAGAGAAGCAGTCACTGGCTAAGGTCGCAGAGTATGTTGGAGGCCGGGCTGGGACAAGAAGCCAGCTTTCCCCATCCCTGACCTTCTGAAGACCTTTCATTTGGCCACGCTGCCCCCAGGATCCCAGGGAAGGACATAAAGAGATGCAGCGCTTATTTATTCAGACCAGCTGCTCCAAGTCTATTTTAAGAGGAGCACTTTTAAAATCACGGAAGGTTGGTATCAAGTGTATCATTAAATATTCCATATTAATTGACCCTTTAGAGAATTCCCATGTGAACAGCCCATGCTGTTAGCTCTCTTTTATGGAAGCCGCTCAAAGGCCAACCACACTTCTGCAACACATACTTTGGAAGGACACTCAGACAGGAGCACAAAACACATTCGAATACATGCTGTCCACGGGAATCAAAAGCAATGACATTTTGCTGGTCTGTGGTTCTTTCCATAGAATGGCAAAGACAAAAAAAAAAAGCAAAAAAATAAAGATTACATTGGCCATAGCCCTATGCAAAGTCTGTCTTCATGAGCAGTAGAGATGAGAGGGTAGGAGAGAACCTATAGAATGATATTATTCCACACACTAGTTAATAACGGGTATATGAATTAATAAGCATAGCTACAACACAGAAGAGAGAGGAGACCATGCCATAGCGTTCATTTAAAGCAGCGGTTCCCCTGGCTCCCAAGTAATCATAAGCATACCTAACTCCAGACATAGCATTAAACCACACGTAGTCTGGCCCAGTTATCACAAAGCACAGTATTAACCAGGCCTCACTAATTCCCTTCGCTTTCCTGTATGAGTGTATTCTCTTTGTCCATCAAACACCTGCCAAAGGTCTAACCCCACTTTACTCTGAATAGTGAGATAATCAGTATCGAATCATCCAAATGCAGTGTTTGATATCTTGAATTCAGTATCTGACAAGCACAGAGTGTCATTAACAACATCCACAGGCCAATCAGAGAACACTCCAACAAAATAGTGTCACAGACAGCAATACAATGGAGGAAAGAAGATCCCTCTTCATTTCATGCTCAGCTGTGCCAATGGCCTTGGTGAGAGGACTCAGTTCACTTTAAATGTTCTAATTCCAACCTTGACTCCACCATGAACCACTTCTTAGTACACATTACTTAACCCAGCTTGGACTCACAGTGTCTATCACTCTGCCTGCCTCTTTGAATGAGAAAATATGTGACAGGTGCTTCCTAAGTGAGATGTAGACGCTATTAGCAGATTTCTGCAGACGTGGTGGTAATGATTCTTATAAAAACTGTTAGCATCCAGTGTGCACTGACAGCCAGTCACAGACTGAGTTCAATCAGGTGGAATGCTTTTGGGTAGGTCCATTTTAGGGAATAAGAAAACTCAAAGAAATGGCAGGTTCCCGTCACTTCCAAAAGACCACTCAGTTGTAAAGTGGAAGGATAATGTTATCTGCAATGATCAGCATCATCACTGAGTGGACGAGTATCTGAGGTTTATAATGACATGAGTAGAGCTGAATATGTCTAAAAATTCATGCAGTTATCTTTGAAAGGACAGTAAACAAAGAGTCATCATTTTTAACCCAGCAATGAATTAATGCACACTTATATGTGCCTGTTAGGTGTGAGTCCTTGTGTAAACTTCCAAAGACACCTTATCAGTAGTTTATGGCAGCCTCCAACAAGTCCCAGCAAGGCAGGGAGATGAATAAGAAAAAAATAAAAACTGCTGAACAAGGCACGTTGCACTCCACCTATGCATACTAGGTTGTTGCACAAAGCAACATGTACTAAGCCACACCTGGAAGAGGAGTTAGGAAGACCTACTACACAAAGGGATGCTGGACCGAATCTTCAAGCAAATGAGGAAGAGCTCTGGAAACAGAGAAAACGGCATGCAAATCTGCACACTGACATTTAAAAGCGCAGCTCATCCACTTAAGCATAAACGAGTCAGGAGCACAGTGGAGGGAGCCTCGAAAGATGGAAGAGGACCAGACCATGGGTGCTTGTACGCTCTCTAAGGATTCTGGAGTTAATCTGAGGCCCATCAGGAACCACCAAACAGTTATAAGGAAGTTGAGAAACCACTTATCTGCCCCAGCGGTACGGGTCAAAACCAGAGCTGCTTTTCAATACACTCAATGTTCATCAGCGTTATCTTTGTGATTTCACCTTGAAAGCATCCCCTGAAACAAGTAAGGGAAATAACATGTAGGCTTGCGAATGGAAAGACACAGAAGAGAACTAATGATGCAGGAGAATATGAGAGAAAGGCTGAAGGAGAGACTTATCCCCCCCACCCACCCAGGAGAACTGTTCATTCACTCATGGCACAAGAGAGAATGTACCGCCTATGGGCACAGAGGCAGGTGTAAGAGCCGAAGAAAGCCTTCCTCTGATTTTGTCTGTTTTCTCTGCAGAACAGGAAGCAGGGGCATCAGTTTAAAGGAAGGATAGAAGAGAAGGAAGCAATGGAAGATATATGAAAGGAAAGAAAATGTACTAAGGAGTCATCTTGGACAGTGAGAAAATCAATGACTAGAACAGTCCTCAAACGCCTTCACACTCTTTTAAAACCTGACTATGAAATCTGTTAGCAGCTTGTGTTTGTGGAGGTCTATCTACCAATGTTTAACATACTCAAAATCAAAACTGAGAGAACCTTATACACAAGCACATAGTCCACCGTCAGTCAGATCAATGATATCAGTACTATGCAACCTTCGGAAAACTCCAGTGTAGACTTGTAAGAAAAAGAGAATTTAAAAGAAGAATGCTGTGTTAATATTATAAAGGAGGTTGGGCCTCAAGGGATGCATCAAAAGGCTCTCTGCAACTTCCCGGCGTTCCCCAGCTTTGAGAACATCTAGTCTAGATAATCAGAATTGACATGACAGGGTAGATTCCAGCACTCACTTGAGGTTCGGAGACCATGAACTTCGAGTGAGAAGCGTCCCTGTAGTATGGTTTTCCTCCATCACCCTTAGCAGCTCAGTTGTAAGCAGGGAATAAGTAACATTCTGGATTTAGCCGGGGGTTCTGTTTACCCAAAGGAGCAAGATAAATAAGCGAAGCCAAGGAAGGACTCGAAAGGGTTCTGGAGAGTCAGCCGTGTAGGAAGGAAGCAAAGCCAGGACAGCAGGGAAGAGGCGGTAAAAGCGAGGAGTTCAAAAGATCACTGGACTTTAGGTATTAGCAGAATAAGCCAGAAAGAAGGGCAGTGACCTAGTGGGATGCTTGAAACCGAGACACCAGAGGGGAACTGCTAAGAACCAGTTCAACGCCCTGAACTGATCTCTTCCGGCCACCCAAGCCTGAAAGCTGGGGTTCAGCCTAGGTCAGATATAATCTGTCCACATTCAGAGATTCCCCGAAGCCTGTCCATTGCATGCCTTAACTACTTCTCTAAGCTTCTATATTCCTCTCCAGACTTCTACTCACCCATTGGTCTGGCCTCTCCCTCTCTTGATCCAGCTCCATCCACACTTTTGTCCATGCCCAGTACTGCCAGAGCAAATCCATCCTAACTGTTTTAAGTTTTCTACCATGTCCAGACTTCACCCAAGAAGTAACTGTCACAATGGAGGCAGATATGAGCTGCCAATGTGAATAAAGGGTCCACCGTGATAAATTAACAACATGGATGCCACAGGATGATCAAGGGGAGAGACTACGCTTAGATCTAACTAAGGTGAAAATGCAAATGTGCTAAAGGAATGTTCAGATAAAAAAGAGCTAGTGAAGGAAACTGAGCAGGAATAAGAGCCAGAAGAGAAGCATAAGACTGCAGTGTGTGATGGGAAGATAATGGTTCATCAGGAAGGCAGTGGTCAGTAGCTCCAACTGCTGTGGAATTTATGAAAAGTGGCTATGAAAAGAGGGGAGATCCAGTGATTCATAGATTGGATAAATCTCATTTACATGACAATTTCTCCCACTGCAGAAAGAAGGGAGGGAAGGAGGGAGGGAGGGAGGGAGGGAGGGAGGGAGGGAGGGAGGGAGGGGAGGGGAGGAAGGAAGGAAGGAAGGAAGGAAGGAAGGAAGGAAGGAAGGAAGGAAGGAAGGAAGGAAGGAAGGAAGGAAGGAAGGAAGGAAAAGAAAGAAAAAAGGAAAGGACTCATTGTCCTCACCATGACAGCTATTGGACCATGCTTCACAGATGATGCTTTAGTTTCTATGAAACTCTGATTAAGCCACCAACTAGGCCACCAGAAGAAATGTTTAAAATACCTTAAATGATGGTAGCCACGTTGACAGAAAAGGCCACCATGATCAGCACGGACTGATACACAGGGAGATGTTCCAAAGGAACAATTTAACAAATAAAAGGGTAGCTGACTTCTGGGGAGACGAAAAATGCCTTATTCTGGATGAACTAGAAATGTAACCAAGAAACCATTCTTTTCGGACAATGGAGCTTTTTGTGCTTCCATTCTCTTTAATCTAATAATCTGTACGCACCGCCACTTGATGCTGGAGACAGAAAGTGCAGACATGTAATACACACAGCAGTGCCTGAAGTGATACAATTATAGGGTTTTTAAACACATGGTTATGCACATTAGAAATAAGGTTCTCTCTGTATAACGCTTAGAAAACAGTAACATAAAAAGGAAACAGGTGTTAGGAGGTTAGAAGGTAACCCTGTGTAAAACAGTCAGTCATTTTTACAAATGCCACATCACTAATTTTCTGCTTACAGGCCAATATTATATAGAAAAACGTAGAGAGCAGTAATTCGGGTTGAAATGGTATTCAGAAGAAAACGTTTAGGAACCTTTTGAATTCATATTATTTATGCT
The DNA here is from genome assembly GCF_049852395.1 of Peromyscus maniculatus bairdii. NCBI lineage: Eukaryota > Metazoa > Chordata > Mammalia > Rodentia > Cricetidae > Peromyscus > Peromyscus maniculatus. The sequence continues at coordinate 89,831,240 of NC_134857.1, read as the reverse complement.
TGCTCACAGGCAAATACCTTTTCGCACATGTGCACATACATATACACAAACATATACAGGAGTACTATAACACACAATTGGCATGGCCTTTTGTGGTTTGTCTTTTGCTTTTGAGACACAGTTTCACAGAGTCATAGCCGGCCTTGAACTCCTGATCATCTTGTTTTCAGTCCCCAAATGCTGGAATTACAGGTATAAACCACAACACCTGACTCAGAATCCGTATAAATCCAAAAATGTTTTTGAATAGATAGAAAATAAAAATTCTATGCACTAGAAAATAACTTTCTTTTTAACCTTTTTCCCTACTAGCCACTACCTCAATTTTCTACTCTGTTTTTAACAAAATTACCCTCAAAGAAATGTCTACACCAGCTATCCGCCTGTTCCTAATTCCTCTTCTCCTCTGTTATGGTGTTTGCCTTCCAGGCTATCAAATTTCTCTTTGGTCAAGGTTACCAAGGAATTTCAGACCATGTAAATCAATATCCTATCCTGGGTCCTCATTCTCCTTCATCTATCGGCAGCATCTGACACATCAGAGCATTCTTTCTCCAAGCACTTTATTCACTTCTTAGACCCCTACTCCGAGGGTTACTTCCTAACCCAAGGTCACTCCCTCTCAACTCTCCTCCTCCTAAACCTCCATGACACGCATGCCCAGAGCTCACTCAGGCTTTGTGTCTTTTTTCACCACTACTTAGTAGATGCTATCTATCATCCTATCTCATTATTTCAAATGCTGCCTATACTTTGGTGGCTCCAAAATTTGCATCTACATCTTCAACTTCTCCAAGTACCCGCTCAGTCTCTTCCTCTAGATGGCTACTAGGCATCCAAGCATGCCAACTTCAGGTCTGCCTCCTTTTTTTCTTCCACATATATCCAAAACCTTTTTGTCTAAACTTTTCCATCTCTGTCAATGACCGCACAGGTCAGACTCTCAGTCATCCTTGATTCCCGCCTTCTTCTCATACCCTCTCAGCTAAGCACACCAGGGTAGCCAGCTGGTCTCTACCCTCAAAATGCACACAGAAGTCTATCATTTCACCATCTGCTGCCCGTGTTCTGGTCATGGCTGCCAGGCCTTTGGATTGAATGGCAGCACCAACCCAACTCTTCTATCCTTGCAAAACAACAGCCAGAGCGACCCTGCTAAAAAGGTAAGTTAGGTCACATCATGACGTCACTCCAACCACCCTATGGAATCCCATTTCCCTCATCCTATGGAAGTCAAAACTCAATATGAGGACCCACGGGTACTAAAACTTAGAGCCCCGTTTTCTCCCCAAACTCATTCCATTTTAGCCCACATTCACTGTCCTGCAGCTTCACTGGTCTTCTTGCTATTCTGGTGTGCCTATTGCTAACTCCCTCAGGGCCTTCCCATTTCTATACCCTCTGCTGAAAATATGCTTTTGTTTTGTTTTGAGACCTCTACATTCCTACATTCCCTGGCTCCCTTCAGGTTTCTGCCTAATAATCACGTTCTCGGAGAAGGCTTTCTTATATAACCTACCTTCTATAAAATGACATCTCTCTCTGTTCCCTTACCCAGCTTCAAACGTCCTCACTGCACATTACATCACATAGGCATCTATTTATGGACCATTTCCTCCACCACCATGCGCATCCCTTTAAGGCAAGGACTCTGTAACATGTGTTTAGTTTAGTGCTCTAAGCCAGTGTCCTAGACAAGGCTCTTTGTAAGAACAAATAATTATTTGTTGAAGAAACTCTTTAAGAATGAACAAGTCATGTTAAGACAACTCAAAGTTTATCCAGACTGTATAAACTGGTCAAGAACCTCGCCAAATACATGAATGCCATTCCAGGATATAGTATGGCCCAAATAAATAAAACAATACTACTAAAATAATCTCAGTAATTACAAATCTCCAATTAGTTTTATATATTGGTGGAGAACTTCTTAGCCACTAAAAATGACATCAAGCCACTAAGCCCATCCACCTTTTACAAGAGCATAATGATCCATAGGGTCCTCAATGAATCACTGATGTTCATTATTTCCTGGCCATAATACTGTTTGTATTGAAAAATAAATCTATCTAATATACACAGACACAAAAGTATTGAACGTTCAATGGTCATCAGAGATCTATTTAACTTTAATCTTTATAATAGCACACGCTAAATATAGAACAAGTGTGACATTTACCTTTTTTGCTTTATTTTGTTTTGTTCTGTTTTAACCAAGAATGGCCTCAAACTCACAGTCAAGGTGACTTGGAAATCCCGGTGCCCTTGCCTGCATCTCCTGAGTGCCAAGCACTGTAGTAACAGGCATGCCCTACCATATCCATGTAACCTCCTTAAGCCATTATGAATGAAAGCAAATTCTACATTAGTATTTCATAGTATTTGTTTCTTAATTGAAGACCGTCTTCTTATCAAAGATGGTGAGACCAAAACGATGCTGTGGTCCACGGCTAGGAAAAACAACAAACAGGAGAGGTAGGACCCCATTTATGTTTCTATTTTAAGAAGCCTGTTAGCTTATGAATACGGCAAGATTCAGGCCTATAATTGAACAATCATCATTTGCAGTGTTAGTCGCATTTTAATGCAAACAAGACAGAAGGCTGACAAAAGGGAAATGAAATGACATCCCATCCTCTAGAATAAACACCCTTATTTGAAAAGGCTACGCATTTTATAGCTTTTCAGGGAAAGCACACACACACACACACACACACACACACACACACACACACACACACACACACGAGTAAGCAAAACAACAAATAAAGTCCTCTTTGTTGGCATTTGTCAAAACATTTTCAGAATACCCCAAAACTCTTACGTATGATCTTTTTTAGTTATGTCCCGCTCTGGCAGATCATGTGTCGTAAGGAAGTAGTGCAGTTCAAGTTAATATCTTCAACAGAAAAAGTCAGGTATAGAAGGAACGACTCTTGGAAATAGCAAAAAAAATACTAGGAGTAGCGCCTCTAACTTCACAAAAGCAAGCTGTGCTGGGATGCTGGTCACTATTAGCAAAGCTCATTTTGGAGCTGGATGTGTAAACCAAGGAAAACGTGGTTCTATAAAAGGTAGTTTACGTAACTTATGAGAGGAAGCCAAGCAAACCCTTCCTGAAAAGATGACAACTAGGTGGAAGACCTGGGGGGGGGGGGCGGGAAGTCAGGGAATACAGAAGTGTAGATGCTTGGGGGGAAGAAACAGGAATGCCTCCAGCACAGGACACACCTGATACACTAGACCTTTGACCTTATACACTGTGATGGCAGCTGACAGGGCAAGAACCTCATAACCAGGAACAACCAGAGCCTTTCCCAAAGAAGTTGCATGAGGCAGAAATACAGATGCTAGCACACAGGAACTTGTAGATCTCTGCAATTTCGATTTTCAGTTGTATCCTAATACCCATATTAACATGACAATAGCAGATATAATACTGTAGGTAGTTTTGCTAATACTGAATGTTTACTAAACATACAGTATGTGCTGAGGATTGTGGGTTTGTTGACCATGCCACCATGTTTTATGCAAGCATTTACTAAGTCTCACTTAATGATATAATGACAACCTGTATTATGCAAATGCATATACCTAGCTCTCAACCTCTCTGCAATGGGGCCCGAGAATCAAGAAGGAAACAAGAACAGACACTCCCCCACTCAGGTACTAACTTTCCAGGACCACATTTGAGAAGAAGTCCTCTTGAAGTCATCACAAGAGAAATCACTGATTTTGGAACCATAAGTTCAGAGGTGGGCTGACTTAAGAGCTCAAAAGAAAAACTTAATGAGGAATAGTTTCACTGCCCTGCTTACCTCATTACAACCTGGTGGCTTATTGATATCAGTGGGTAATAATTCCTTCAGGGTAAGTATCTTGGTATGCTCCCTGTGATGCCCTCAACAAGGAATAGAACTCTTAGAGAATCATGCACACTCCATTTCATTAAAGATGCCTATAATGATCCTCACTCATCAAACAGATTACATTATAGATAATGCATTTCACAAGAAGACGAAAGAGTATTTGAATAGATTCCATCCATTGTTAGTCAAATAAAGCTTTGGGAGCCAAAGACTACCTAGGTGTTTTAAAAAAAAAAAAAAAAAGAAAGAAAAGAAAAGAGAGAAACTTGGCAATTAAGGACAACTTGAATGAGTAACTGCTGAAAAATTCCAGAAGCTGAACTTTCAGGAAATGTGCATGGCACGTGATGCGCAAGCATCCTAATCCATGCTGTTGCTGAGGCGACGACTCCAGCGGAACTGGGCTCCAGGAACTTACTCCTGTGCACTGCAGGACCTGATTCCTCGCAGTAGCTCTGAAGGTATGGAAACAATCACTGAACCTCTCCCCCAAGATATCTATAGTTGGCACAATTCTGGAAAAGTCTACAGAAGTGGCAGTCATGGTTAGTCTGTAAGAGAGTGTAAAATGATTGATCCTTAGTGTAAGTACATATGGAACTCACCACTTACATATCTGTATTTTTTCTTGGGGACTGCCTACCAACAGGTTGAAGGCAGACAGTCAGGGGATGCAGAATTTGAAGTGAGAAGGGACCCTGATGAGATACTGACGACCAGAGCTGGGTGTGGGTGCCCCTGCTTTAAGTATGAGATTATTAAATGGCATAAGGTCATTTCCTTCTGGAAGGACACTGCTCTGGTTAAGCGGCTGAAACTTGTATCATACAGGGCTAGTGCTAAAATGTGTCATGAAAAGGGGTTCTTTCCTTTCCCTTTTAAGTTGCAAGGTTTCCTTTTTTTTTTTTTTGTGAAAGAGAAAATAGACGTTCTGAGTTGTGTTGAACATCCTCTGAACAGAAACTTTCCGACAGGACCAAAAAAAGCAGCACTGAGCTGCACTGTGACTTTTGAGCTGACTCTGAGGAACCGACTGCCTTCCAGGGCTGCATTTCATCAGAACCCCCAAAGAAGTAGCTCCAAGCCAGGCAAGGGCCGCAGGCCCCCACACTACCTGAGCACAGGACCCAATGAAAGAAAGCGGAATCTCCAGTGAAACTTCTCACTTCCTGCCTGTGAGAGAGGCTGGACTGGCTCCCTTCTTGGTTTCAGACAAGCTGTAAACACAACCATCCAGTTTGCCAGCGGGCCACAGGCTGAGGGGTGCCAGGGGGAGGGGGGAGCGCTTCTGGAAGCATCTCTGCGTCCTGCTCCCTTTCCTTCCTCTGACCAGGGTCTTTTCTATACAGATAACGGTACCAAACGCCCTCCACTTCCTAGAGTCCTCATGTATGGCATGGTTCCTCTTTCCAGAACGTGGAGACCAAAATGCAAAGTAAAAAACAACTCAAAGGGAAATTATTCCATCACTTCATTTCACCCTTTGTCATTGTTATTTTAGAGCTGGATCAGACTCTTTGTTAACACACGGGGGGGGGGGGCGGGAGGGGGGCGCATAAAGGTGAAATGTGCCCTAAGATAACTTATTTCTTCCCGCCTCCCAGAAAGCAATTAGGATTCCATACACCCTCTCCGGGCATTTAGCTGAGAAGCTAAACCATTTCAAGGCAAGGTAGGAAAAGCCCCTAAGCTGAGAGCTGAGAGGCAGGGCAAGCCGAGCGCACCTAGATGTTTGCATTTACACAAAGAAATTATCCGGATGATTAATGGGAGCCTCTGGCGGGCGGCAGGGTCGCGGGGTGGCCTCCATACCTGGGACATCTGCGGCCTCAGGTTGATCTCTTTTAGGTTGATGGAGTGTGCCCGCAGGTTGTTGAGCAGCTGGCAGAGCAGGACTCCATCGCGGAGGGTCTGTGCCAGGTCGAACACCTGCGCCGAGTCCCAGGTCACCCGGTGGTTGGCGGGCAGCACTTTGCAGTGGATGAGCCACTGAGCGCACTGCTTCCAGGGCTCCATGCTCGACGGCTCCGGGATCCGGCCCGGCCGGGGCGGGCGGCGACTCTGAGGTGGCCGCCGCCGATCTTCCGCGCCCCGCCGACGCCAGCCGGCGGTGGCCCCCGGGCTGTTCTGCTTCTCCGGAGCGGGCGCCGCTGCCGGCGGCTCGGGGAAGCCGCGTGGGACTTGCCTCGGCTCCCCGCCCGGATGCGCCGCAGCCCGGCCGCCGCTGCAGCAGCGAGTGCTGCGCGCTCTCCGTGCGCCTCGGCCCCGGCCGTGCTCAGGCTTCCGACTCGCGAGCCCGGCGCCCCGCGACTGAGCATGCCCAGCGCGCCTGGCCGGTCTGTGCGGTCCGCGAGTCCCGGGAGGCGCGGGTGCGAGCGTGCCCGCCGCCCTGGCTGGGGGTCGGGGGCCGAGGGCGGGGCGGCTGGGGGAGGAGCGGGCCGAGTGGGGGCGGTGGCCACAAAGGGGATCCCGGAGCCCCCGCCCGCCCGCGAACCCTCCGATGCGCAGAGCTTGCACAACCCCGGGCGTCCAGGGATTAGCCCATCGCCGTGGCTTCCTAGGAAGTGTGGCTGAACACTGAGATACGCCGGGGTGTCCCCCGGGACACCCTAAACAATGAATTCGATTTAAATTAAGAGGGTCTCAGAGGAGCGGCCGCTTAACTGGGACACCGGGATCCGGGAGACAGGAGGAATCCTGCGCTCCGCGCATCTGGAGAACACAGCGTGGAAAGTTTGTGACCGGCCCCTCGTTCCGCCTCCTCCAGGTCCATCCTCGGCCCCTTCCTCCAAGTTGGTTTCTCGCGAGGATGTTTTGACACCTTAAAAGTGTGTGGGGTGGGGACAGTTGCAGCTTCAGCCTATGTGGAGGAGAGAGGTGGTTTTCACATCTCTCTCAGGCTCGGAACTGTTCGCTAATACAGTCCTGCCCCTTTTGCTGATGATCCTCAAAAACCTGCCTGAGAAAAACAGGCCGGTGACACGGAGGCAAGACTGCGCATGCGTCTGTGACTTGCCACCAGGTTTGCGCTCAAATTGCTTCAGCCCTGGGAGAAACGGGACAAGATATTTGGAGAACCCTGGGGAAAGTTGGAAGATGCCACCACCACCACCACACACACACACACACACACACACACACACACACACACACACACACACACGTGTCAACTCTTGGTCACACTGAGGCAAAGCACTCACGTTTCTTTAAAAAACAAAAGCAAGTCCTTTTTATTCCCACTGCCCTTCAAAGCTGAAAACGGTGCTTTCATTATTTATAGCAAGGCATTAACACACTGAACTCTGACGGCTCCCTGTAAATGCAGGCTTTTATTTCTGAAAATTTTTTTTAAATGAAATCCAGTTCGGTGGGATTTTATATCATTTTTTTAAAGTGGCATTAGATATTTGTAGCTCAAATTTCCCATTGTAGATCATATTATTTTATAAATTTTACAGGACAAGAAAGTAACTTTAAAAAAAACACATGATCTGTTAGGACAGAGGCTGGGTTCTTTTATGCGTGGCTATGGCAAGCACAGCCCACTGTGTACAGAGCCAGCCTTCAACAATAAATCAGCCTGAGGATTTCCTTTCCTCGCGTGCATCCGTCCCCAGCAACTTCCTCTGTGCTCACTGTGGAGTCCATCAATAGCACAACGTTTCCTAGACCACAATAGGTTTGAAAGCTAGAAACTAGAGGAGTACCAAACCCTAGCATACTATGTCACCATAACTATATAGCATATCATAGGCACAAATATCAACAGCAACTAATAAATAGGACATTATAATCATATATTGTAATAAAATTTATTTAACACATATGGACTGTTACTTTCTGGAATTTTCCATGTGATATTTTTGGTTGGCGGTTGACTGCCACTTTACTAAAAACTCAGAATTGCAAAACCATTGAGAAGAGGCAAGTACTGTAAGTCATGTTACACATCATAGACATTTACAAACAAAATGCGCCTGGCCCACCATTTAAACTGTGCCCCTGCATAAGGAGAAATGGCCCTGGAAAGGAAGAAAAATGATAAAGAAAGAAAGAAAGCAAAGTCAAACTGTGCATTTGGTTTTAGATAGCATCAGATCACCCTCGAGTGATAAAAAGATTTCAAAAAATCCAGATCATATGTACCGTGGCAGTAAGCAACCCAGGACTTAGAACCCAAGTTAAGCTGCTTTCTGATAATCTCGGGCAACTTTGATTTCTCTGACTTTCATTTTCCACACCTATAAAATGAGGGAAATGGTCCTTGCCTCCTTGGGTTGTCAGAATCAAATGATTCCATGCCTTGCTAGTCAGAATCAACATGTAGATAGGAGTATCACTGTGGACCTTGTGAGACTCTCCGGCCCTACCCAGACTGAATGTCCCCAGATGATACATGTGTTTCCATCAAAAACTGAAAGGCATTGATAGAGAGTGTAAATGTCACAGGAAGAGCTTCACAAACACTATTCAATAGTAGCCACTGTACATACACACATACACACACATACACACACACCAAGGGCCAAATAAATCCTTTTACTGTTTACATTTTATGTATCACATGTAATATATAAAATATTGCTTCCAAACGTAATACTCAGATACTAATCCAGAAAGTGTGTGGAGGGCATGAAGGCAGGTAGGTGGTACGGGGGATCTACAAGAGGAATTTAGAGGAGTTGCAGGGCTCTCCAGTAATCTAGGAGCTAAATGACAACAGGGGATGGTAAAATGTCTGAAACTGGCCAACAAAACCAGCAGTGGGGACTGGGAGGGGATGGCTCAGGGGCAGAACACCTGCTGAGTATGTGGAGGCCCTGCATTGTAGGTAAAAAATGAAAAATATCAACGGACTGCTCATCTTAGCTGTGTTCTGCTTTAAAATTTTAATATGTCATCGAGAGGATGATTTGGAAGACACTGGCAACTGTTTCTTCTGTACACGTGGAAATATAGGTTTGGGTCCTGCCATGAAAGAGTATCAAAATGTTTCCTTATTGGCACACGAGGGATGTTCATACCCCATCACTCCCTCACTGCCCACGGGGTCAAGCAAACTGAATACTTACATACATTATCTGCAATAAGATGTTTCATCCTCCACAGCGAGCTCTATCAATGAAGACAATGAAGACAAGGCTCTGTGGATCCAAAGTGTTAAGTACTTTGCTCCTGTTACAGGTTTAACAAAAGCAAGGTTGGATTACACACACACACACACACACACACACACACACACACACACACACACACACATCTGCATTGTTTCTGCTCAGAAGTGCAGCTCCCCTCTTAGTGAATCTACTGACTTAGATGGATGCCGCCATAGTGGACTACCCAAGTGGTAACACTCACCTTCAAATTCTCAGAGCCAACCACGGTGCTTCTCGGTGCTTGTTATACCATGCACTCTCAGTAAGTATTAGTCGTTTAGCTGAGTGCACAAATGCACACACTAATGGACTGTGTTACCCCTCTGTTCCTTCTTACACACCCCTCCTCATTTTACCCTACCTCCGCCACAGTGAAGGCATCATGGGGAACTAACAGTATTCTTTGTGCAAGACACATGAAACACATGAAATCAAACTCTTTTCTTCCAGCCTAGGACTTTGCAGGTGTCCAGGGTGAGAATTCTATTCTCTGCTTCCCTCTTGTATTGTTACGCTTTTTGATCTTGCCTTCGTACCACAGTATGAAAACAAGAAGTAGACAGATGGCATCCTGGGCTGCAAAAAGGTGGCAGATGCTGACTATCATGTTCTGTGCTCAAAATTTCCTGATAATCAGGAAAATGGTTACATTAGTTGCTTTTCTCGTTGCTGTGACAAGAAGCAGTTTTTAAAAGGAAAGGGTTTATTCTGATATACACTGAGACGATACAGTCCATCATGATGGGGAAGGCAGGAGCTAGAAGCCAGATCGTCACTGCATTCCATAGTCAGGAAGTTGGGTGTGAACAGGAAGTGAGTCCAGGCCATAAAACCACAAGGCCTTCTTCTACTGACTCACTTCCTCTAGCAAGGCTCCACTTCCTAAAAAAATAAATAAAAATGCTACAACCTTCTCAAGCAGTGCCATTAGCCACTAGGTAGGAACCAAATATTGAAACACCAAAGCCTGTGGGAGATACATTACATTTAAACCATAACATTCTCTACTTGGCCCCCAGAAGTGCATGACCATCTCATAATAGAAAATTCATTCATTCCAACTTCTATTTATTTATTTATTTATTTATTTATTTATTTATTTATTTATTTATTATGTACAGTGTTCTGCCTGGTATGTGGCTGCAGGTCAGAAGAGGGCACCAGATCTCATTACAGATGGTTGTGAGCCACCATGTGGTTGCTGGGAATTGAACTCAGGACCTTTGGAAGAGCAGTCAGTGCTCTTAACCGCTGAGCCATCTCTCCAGCCCTCATTCCAACTTCTAAAATCATCATATTTTGTAACAATTCCAATGCTGTTCAGAAGTTCAGGTGCTCTTCTGAGACTCCAGATAATCTCTTAGTTGTGAGCCCTTGTAAGATCAAAAAGCAGATTATATACTTCCAACACACAGGTTCAGGGGAACATTTCTGTTTTTAAAGGCAAGAATGATGGAACAGCAAATAATGGCTAGAAAAAAAGGAAGAGTGAAATCCAATGGGGAAAACACCAAATCCTGCATCTCCGTGTCTAGCATCTAGGGTAATGATAAAATCGTCTGGGACCCAAAGGGCTCAGGTAGCCCCTTCCCTCATGTTTTTCATCTGTAACATATTTAATCTCTCTCTTTAGCCTGCTCCACCACATGCCTGCAAGTATCTCCTTGACCCTAGCATCTCCAACAGTCTAAAATCTCCAATGCAACTAAGGCTTCACCTTAACAGCTTCATGCAGTGGCCTCCCAGGAACACCTTGCAAGGGCTCTGACCCTGTCTCGCATTTCCTGGACTCAACAGCCATCTATAGCCATGATCAAGAATCCGTGACCCCTCATTCTGCATCTTTCATGCCTACAAAACTGTTATCACACAGGCAATGAATGCTACCAAATTCTGCTGTACACTTGAGATGGAACCTGGCCCCAGGGGACCACAGCTGGGTATCGACTCTAAAGAAATACTTCCCTGTGTCATTTTGTTTTGAGCATGGAAACCTTCTATGGCATTCCTAGCTTAGGCTCTCTCTCTCTTCCTTCTCTCTCTTTGCATCTTCACAAGATGGAACATCTGAGGCGTTGGGTCTTGCCTCTGGACACCTTTCTTATTGTCCCAGTTCAGAACACCATTTTTTCTCTTTAGTGGAGCCAATCTCTTTCATCACTGGTGTATGTCATCTACACTCTCTTTGGGAAAAACTTTAAGGTTGCTCACAATCCTTTTATCACCATACTTCACATTTTTCTTACTTTTTGACCCACTGTCTGTTCTCTTTCCCTGGATGAGAGCAGTGAGCAACAGCCAAATGCCGCCTGAATACCATCTTATTTTGAAATTTTCTTCACCAAGCAAACTATTCAATTATCTTCAAATCTAAGCTCATTCCAGTTCTCAAGACATGGACAATTACAGTCGTTTGTTTGTTTGTTCGTTTGTTTGTTTGTTTGTTTGTTGTTTTTGCCAGGATATCACATGAATGACCATTAGCCAATCTTTTTGATAAAAGGTTTATCTGCTCAAACCTTATGAACTAGACCTTGACTATCTGCATTTCCCTCAGTATTCTAGCCTTCCAAACTTCCACCACAATGATCCATTAAACTCTACAGCATCCTAGGGCTTTTCTAAGCCATAGTTGCAAACTTTTCCACATGCCTCCTGTAAGCCAGTTTCAAAAGCCTAAGAACCCATGGTAAGGTTGGTCACAGAAGTGGGCCACTACTGAGTATTAATTTTTCGTGTTAGTTTCTCTTCTTATTGCCACGACCAAATATCTAAGAAGAAGCCATTTAGGGAAAGAAGGGTTTACTCTGGCTCACAGTTCTAGAGGATACAGTCCATCATGCCAGGGAAGGCATGGCAGCGGGAGCTGGAAGTCTGCTGGTCACATTGTGTTGCAGTCAGGAAGCTAAGTGTCAACAGAAAGTAAGGCCAGACTGTAAAACCTCATGCTGAGGATAACAAAGCTCAGTTATCTTTTCTGAAGAAAAGCAGCAGAGAAGGGGCAGAAAACTTAGCATCCTGATGCTAAGTTCCAAACATTTAACCAAGATGCCACAATGCTTCCTTGGGGATGTAGGACACAGACCCATCCAAAAGACACTATGAGCAAGCTTCAGTAAGACACTTTGGGAGGGGGTTGTTTGGTTGTTTGGCTTATAAGAATGCCTTCATTGTCCTTATTCAATTCACAGTCATAATAGAACACGGAGTACGACAGGGTTGTAGCTCGGTGATTGAGCACTTGACTTGCATGTGTGAGGCCTTGGATTTGCCCCGGCACTACAAAAGCAAACAAAAAGCAGTAGAGAGAAGCCCTTTGAATAGAATCATCATGCTGCCATGTTGGCTGCCAGGTAAAATTGCATATTAGAGCTGGAAGTGATTTTGAGGGCCACGAGCCCCAGACTGGAAGGGTAAGGCAGGAGAATTGCCTGAGTCCAGAAGTTTGGGACCAGGGCAGGAATCATAGCAAGAACCCTTCATCATTAAAAGAAAAATAAAAAAAGAATACATTTGGGGGGCTAAACCATCATAGCTCAGTAGCAGAGTGATTGATTGCCTAGCATCTCAGGGCTCTGAGTTCAGTTCCAGCTGGGATGGGCTTTACCCCAGCCTCTCTTAGCATTTTTTAAATAATGTTTCTTAGGTTGGCATATAAGACAGTGTATTTCATCCTGGTAGCTTCATAACCGTGTCTGTCTATTTTATTTTCATGGAAGTGAAATCCCCCTTTCTTTCTATTCAGATAGTAGGAATAGAATAAAAATTTATTTAGTGGAGTCACTTGGTATTATTCTTAAAACATTCCAATTTCAAATGCTTTTGGTTTTTTTTTTTTTCCTTAAGTACACTGTTTATCCTTTTTTGGTGTAACCCTTTTGTTATGTTGTACTTTGTTTGGGGCTGACATGAGGTTTTGAAATGCTATTCTTTACAATACCTGTTGGCACTTCCTTTGATTACCAGAACAATGACAACACAGGAGGAATTCAGTGCAGACTGGTGAGCTTTTCTAGGAACAGACTGAGAAAGCCCCAACACCAGGAACAGCAGCAGAATATATCTTACTTATGTTAGTGGTACACATGCATGTGCTTGCACACACACACACACACACACACACACACACACACACACACACTCATAGATTTCTGCTGACTGTATGCTCCAATTTCAATCTGTGTATTATATTACCTGTAAAATCATGCAGTGGTTTTTAGTCATACAAACAAAGTGGAAGAGGAACATTCGCTGACTCCTCTGAAAGAATTCTGGGTCTGGCCAGAAAGAAAAACTGTCCTTCTTCTGCCTCAAATGCTGTGTTGTGTTTTAGCTAGAAATTCCAAGCTGTTCTTACAAAAGTTTCCAAGACTTAGGAAACAGCTCATGCATCCAGCAATCTTTCTTTTTCTTCTTTCTGACATATCGAAGGAACTAAAAGTCAGATCTATGTAAATCTGACTATAACATCACAGTACAAGAAAGAAAGAGAAGTTGGGAGAGGATCACTCTAAAATATGATAATAATTTAGAGTGATTGGTAGACATAAAGAAATCTTTGTTTGTTTCTTTGAGGTTCTGGGTTTGAACCTAGGATCTCACACATGGTAGTGAAGTGCTTTACCCCTGAGATATAGACTGCTCCGACAATCAGCCTCCCTATTTTTGCTTTTTTGATAAAAGTCACTCTACCATGTTTAAGGTGACAGTTTATTGTGATATATATATATATATACATATATAATGTATAATTAGTATATAATTTTAAATATATATTGTAATATATAACTTTTAATATATATTTAAAAGTCTTACAATATAGGAAAAATAACCTTTTAAGATGGGAGAAGTTTTGTCCCTTATCCCTCCCAACTCCTGCTATCTGTTAAATTTAATTTGCCTACATTATTTAATAAATGTTTCGAGTATCTTCTAAAGCACAAAAATGCCTCTCATTTTTTATGTGTGTTTATGAGTTAAAAAGTAAAAAAGAACTCTATGTCAATTGTCTGTGAAAGTCTACCAGTGCAAGATGAGATATGGGAAACAGTACAAAGTAGGCAGTCCAGATCTGTCTGTGTGGTGGCACTATTTTATACTTATTGTCAGTTGGTTGTGGCTGCTGAAACTAGAATCAGCTTAGGGGCAAGCATTGGGCTGGAAGTATTGCTAGGCCAGCAGAACACTTTCTGCATGAGGTCAGCTACAGGCCAGTCAACAAAAACTGTCATCTTCTAGAACCCTGACATTTCTAAACTGTACCCCTTCCCCTCTATCTACCTAGCCACTCTAAAGGCCACATGCTAGGAATAACTTTGGTGGTCCCGAATATTATTACAGTCTTGAAATTTGATGATGCAGAAAAGTTTTTTGGCCAAGGGGTGGACAGAGGTTCACTTTGTAGGCCAGCCTGGCCTGAAACTCACTCTGTAGACCAGGCTAGCCTCCAGCTCAAATGGGTCCACCTGTCTCTGTCTCTTGAGCACTAGGATTAAAGGCTTGCACCAACATGTCCAGCTCAGTTTTGTTTTTAGTAAAAGTAAAAAGGCCACAGATGCTCTTGACCCAGAGCCAGCACTTCTCAGATACTAAGAGAACCAGAAAGGTCTTTTTATTATTATTATTATTATTATTATTATTATTATTATTATTATGAGATTTTTCTATTCATTTTACATACCAACTACAGATTCCCCTCTCCCTCCTCCTCCCGCCCCCAAGCCTTCCCCTCTAATCCACCCCCCATCCCCACCTCCTCCAAGGCAAGGTCTCCCATGGGGAGTCAGCAGAGCCTGGTACATTCAGACGGCTGAATACCCTAACTGTAATCATAGAGCCCTCATCCAGTAACTGAAGGTCTTTTCTTAATACTGCCCTGACTTTGAGCATTTTATGACAGATATCAATTTGATAATTGCTTTCCTAATGTCCAGTACAGCTTTCTGATTTGGTGGTTAATAACCCAACGATTTTTTAATAACACAGATAGCAATAACTTCAAATAGTCTCTATCTCTAAGGAGCCAGAAAGTTGAGTCAGTGAAGAAAGACTTATCTCTTCCAAAATAATTGATTTTTGAAGTCGGCTTTAACCATCCTCTTTCAGCTTCTCTGCATTTGAAGTTGTAGACAGCATCTTGCTGTGGAGAGAAACTACTCCAAAAGAGAGACGGGTTTAAAGACACTGCCTGCATGTGATGTGTTCTCTTCCATAGTTTGTGGTCCAAAGTTCTCCACAATATTCTCACCCTCTGCAGATAGACTGGCCGAAACCCAGGCTTTGAGTTCTGCCTTTCAATGGGTCTTTCAAGAATGAGCTAAGCAATGTCAATTTGCCACAGGATCTGAAATCAAATTGGCGTCTCATCCCAGTCACACACTGTGGCAAATTCTAGAGCAGCTGTTTGATGCATGTTGCCGGTGGATTCCATTTCTGTACCAGCTGTGGAAGCCTCACATACGGGGCCTGTGGTCTGTGGTCACAAAAATCTGGGCTTAACCTGAGCCATGGTCATATTCACTGTCTGCTAAGCATGACCTGGGGCCAGGGTAACTCAGCTGAGCTAGAGCAGCCCCTGCCACCTACATTAAACACCTGTTAGCCCGAAAGATACAGCCTCCTCAAGAGCCTTCTCTGATGACTAGTGGCTCACCCCATCAGCACCCACCCATCCTCTACTGATCATAGTCTACAGGTCTTATAGTTGGATTGATGGAGGCATCTTTAAAGGAATAGCGATAGTCTAGGTCTTCTGGCAACTGCCAAAAGCATACTAAGCATTTGTTGACTGGATGAAGAACAAATAGCGTTAGACGTGGTCCCAGGGGCTACTTTTAGTCTCTAAGCCACAAAACGCTGCACAGTATTTTTAGAATTTTTTTTGTACATATTTGACCTGCTGTCCAGATTTTGCCTTCTCGGAACAATTTTTCAGTGTGTAGAAATGTGTTAGAAAGAGCCCATAGAGTAAAATAAGGGGGTGAGGCCATGGGCAAGCCACAAATGCAACTCACACATAGTGTATTCATTAAACTAAAGAACATGGTCATGTCAATATTTTAGTTAAACTTTGATATTAAATGTGATTTTACTGTGATTACCTTAAGTAAATTAAAATACAATAAAACAAAAGGATGGTTAATAGAAATCATAGAATGCTTCTCTGTTTAGTTCCAAAATCACATCTTGTTTACAGAAAGTGGGGGCTTGACGCTGTTCAGAATATTTTTTTCTTTCATTCCTGCGCAGTAATGTGTTTGAGAGACACAGGTCCTTCCAGCTGCTGAAATTTAGCTTAGTCACCCACCAGTCTAGTGAGGACATCATGAAAGACAGTGGTGATGGGCAATTTGTTATCACTGAGCTTTTAAAATTAAAATTATCACAGCTTATTCCAAGAAGGGGTCAAACCACTTAGCATAACATGAGAAAGAGAGGACATATCTCTATTGCTCTCACTCAGATAATTTCTTTACTCCTTTTTTATTCATCTTTGGGAATCGAATGGCCACTGATCGTATATATGAATTGGCTATCCTCTGTGTAGTGTCCAGGATTCTATTATTTAAGCAAGCATTTTGTGTCATATCATGAACCAGGAACTGGACTGTATATTTTAATACATCATATTCACGTAAAATAGACTAGAAGAGAATATGTAATGCTCCAGTTATAGATTAGGATGAAGGTTCAGAAAGATAGACAGTGTTTATAACAGTGAAGCTGTTAAAAATAAGATTTCTGGAACTTTTCTGGAGCCACTAAATCAGGATATTTGGAGGATATACAGGAATCTACTAATTCATTGTTCTGAGTTATGTTAAAATAGCATTTCTGGATAATTTTTATCTTACCTTTCATAGAGAAAAAATTAAACCTTTTCAAAAATAGGTAGAATAGCTACTAAATCCCCAGTTTTAATAGTTATCAACCAAAGCTGTAGGTACCTTTGTTAACTGTTTGGATTTTGCCATGTGATGCTCCTATTTCATCTACACTGAGTCAAATAGCCAGGTAGTTCTTTAAAGTATAAAATTTGAAAACTGAGTATGGTAGCTCACTCATAATCTCTGCACTTTGGAGGCAAGTGCAGGAAAATTAAGAACTCAAAGCCATCCTTGGCTATATAGTGAGTTCAAGGCCAACCTGGGTTACATGAGACACTGTCTCAAAAATGGATTGATGTCCAATGAGGTACAATAACAGTCTCATTCTACATACTCTTTAGAATAACAGAGATAAGAAGAAAACTCAGAAATGTCCTATTAAGTAAGGCTTGCTTTCCATTAAACTGTAGCAAATGTGTGCTTACAGGGTTTCTTTTTTGTATTGACAGACACCAGATTGATAACTGACACATACATAAAAATACACATATAGTCGTTCTGTTAAAGATACATATAATTCAGAAGATGGAATGGGGACTAGGGAGATGATTCAGTCAGCAAAATGCTTGCTGCACAAGATGGGGGTCTGAGTTTGAACTTCCAGCATCCATGTGAAAAGCCAGTCATGGTGGCACACACCCGTAATGCTAGCACTGGACAGGTAGCCACAGAAGAATCCCTGCAGCTCAGTGGCCAGATAGTTTTGGTGAATGAGTGTTGTCCGGTCTAGTGAGAGACACTACCTAAAATAAATAAACAAATAATAAATAAATAAATAAATAAATAAATAAACAAAAATTTAAAAAACCACACAGTGGAAAGAGATAGTAGAATACACAATATTGACCTTTGGCCTTGACATGCATGCCTGCCAACACTTGTGCACCTACATACATGTGCAAAACACATACGCACACAGGAAAGAAGATAAAATTCATATGTATGATGACTAGGTCATACTTCAAAATAGCCTTCGAGCGAAGTCCAAAAAGAATAATGTGGACAGTAAATCCAGCTGTGTTAGAAGGTGAGAGCCCAGAATGCAATAGTTTTAGTCTTTATGGAAGGGATAAGACTTGATTGACTCTCTAACAAAAGACTTTTCCAAGTGAAGAATAACTTGAGCAAAAAGTACAGCATCCAAATTATACAAACTTTTTGGAGAACTAGGAAACCAAAAGCAGGCAGGCTGGCTCAGAGTCACCTGTGCTGGACTGCCTGGGGGCCCAGGCCATGGAAGTTCTCAGAAGATCATGAAAATCTTAGAGGCTGGACGAGGAGAGCAGGGAGTCCTGAGAGTTCTGAAGGGGGAAGAAAGATGATAAGGGATCATTTAGGGAGCGGCCACGGTGTGTCTGGAAAAGATCGCTTCAGGAGGCAGGATGGTCATTCAGAAGTAAGTCCTCTGAGTCAGGTGTAAGACGGAAAAGATAAATGATTGAGAGAGAGTCAAATGGACTTGGGAGAGATAGCAGGAAGACATGTGAAAAAACTACTCTCATATCTTTGTAACTGGGTATTTGGAAGAACTGAGTTTACCAAAATAGGTAACATTGAAGACAGCAAAAAGCAGGAGGTTGGGTGGCAGTGTGGCAGGCCTTGGGCTTAGACCATTAGCACAGAGAATAGTTAAACCGTGTGCTCAGGGTAGAACTCACTGGAGAGTGATTACTGGTTTTGGGGTGCTGTTCACAGTGGGGGGCTGACAGAAAAAGAGACAATGTTGGAGAGAAACCAGGATATGACTGTGTATCACCCAGTCCAGGTCAGTGCCCACCAGAGGATCACTCCCATGCTGGTCCCCTGGGGACATCCTTTATACCCTGCCCTTGACTGATGTTAAATGATAAAAACCATCACTATGCCATTTCTATAGTGACTTCTAGATGATAAATTAGGGACAACTCCAAGTCAGTATCTGACTTTCAGAGCCCCAGAAGCCTTTACATTTGGTCTTTAAAGAAATACAGACATTAACATGTGCATTCAGACACACACACACACACACACACACACACATACACACACGCACAGATCAAAGTAACTTAATGGCAAATGAGGTCTGCTTCATGAAATATTGATGTAGATAGGCCCTTATGAAAGATTCCATGCAGGTGAAGGCATGCTGGCCCATAATTCCTCCTCCCTAGGGTACTAGGAGCTCTTGAAGCTCCTTGGCTTCAGGTAGGTGCCAACTCTGCTTGGGAAGTTAATCTTTTGCCTGAGTCTACTGGTTCCCCTTCTAGGATTCTAAATTGGTCTGTGATAATGAATTCATAGTAAGCAAATATTTGCTAACGTTCTGTATTTTTCTGATGCTGGAGGTTCTGTGGTAAGACGGACAAAACCCTTTATCTGTCTGGAGTTGGCAGACTCCCTCTGACTTTGCTCTGAGTGAGGACTGTGAAAGCACAAAGCCTAAAGAATGCTCCCTAGGAGCAACTGTAGGAGGCACATCGGCTACCCACCAGGACTGCCTTTTTGAGCACTGGAACTCTGTCCACACTAAGATGCCCTTCAAGTTGTCATGGGGTCAGTAACAGTTCCCAGTTCCCTAAGGAAGCTTTCTGGTAACTCCAATGACACCAGCTGTTCCCTTACCCCTCACCACTGATGCACCCCAGGGTATTCTCCTGCTGGGCTGTCCTGGGACAGACCCCTCTTGCATTGTCCCTAAGGCTGTCACTTGATAGAGCATCTGCTAATGAGAAAAGTGAGAGTCCCTAGGAAGCTCTCCCTACCACCCCCCCAGCCCCAATCCATTTGCACCTCCCTGCTGAGAATGTAAAAATCAAAGGTACTGACTACAAGCAGAGCAAAAAATACCCAAGCTTCCTTACTTCCTCTAGTACGCAGGTCACAGGATGCTTCAGAAATGAAGACAAGAGCGAGGTGCACAAAACATGAGTGACAGATTAGGGCTCAGAGTACAGCTCCGGCTGGGTGGAGCCTCTTGCCACCTCACCTACCCCACCCAGGTAGTAAAAGATAAAATGGACTATGCTATAGGCTCGCTTTACTATTCCCCACACCTCTGCTTCCCTCTATCCTTTCCCCTCCCCCTCCTCCCCCTCCACTTCCACTCCCCCACCCCCTCTCACAGAGCCGCTTTTATTCGTTTGGATTCTATTCATTTAGAATACTTCTTTTTTTAAGAAAACTTTAGTACTCCAAAGGATACCTACTTAGCCACCACAATGCTCGTGAGACAGTGATTCATGCTAACGGGGTACTTGCTTCTTCATTGAACACGGGTTCTCAAGAAAGAAGTATCACTCAGAGGCATTAGGCTTAACATGGGAAATAAATTCTGTGTTAGCTTTACGGATTTGATCTTGCTCTTTTAGGAGTTCAGAAGTTTAAATATTTATTCACATGTAAATGACAATTGCAACTATCTTCCTCCATCTTCATTTTTTGTCTCTTTCATAAAAGTGGTATAATGAGAAAATTCCTGTATTATTAGGATTGCTTTTAAGAGAGACATCATCAACTGGAAGAAAAAGAAAGTATTAAATGGAAGATTATATCTCAGTGTTCAACAGAGATATTTTTGGCTCAGTGGTCAGGAAAAGTAATCCATTTTGCTTAAACATTAAAATCAATTTTGTAGCTTGCCTGGCTCCATAACATGTCAGCTTTCATCAAGAATGTGTTTTAGTGTTAGAATTCGAAGTGTTCACAGAGTGAGATTAAAAAGGAGTTTTTGTCCATTAGAGAAAAACTAGTACCCCTTCCTCCCCCCAAAAATTCCCATCAATATTTGGGATTATCATAATTTGGCTGATTTCAGACATAAAACCTGCAACTTCAATTGAGTAAGAAATAGTCAAGAATGACAAAATTTAAACCCCATGACTTCTGTACAGAGAAAAAGCACCAAGACGACACATGTCTACCCTCTCGTGACCTAATTACTGCACAGGACAAAATATACCAGAATTTTCAACCAAGAGTTAAAAGAAATTAACAAGATATACAGTCAGTTGCTAAACAACATATTCTCAGAATAAAAGTGAGTTTTGTACAGTTTTTTGAAGAACAATAACCATACCCATCTTGATGATATCACATGTATAATATCTAGAGTCCTGATTCTCTGTGAAGCAGAAGAGAAGTGCTCTTCCTTAAGAACAAAAGAAATGTGTTCTTCCTTAAAAACGTAAACTGGTTCTAATCACTATCCATCCAAATTGTCTAACATCCAAGAGCAGCTGACGCTCTCTTAGTGCCAAGTCAGATCTGTATCTCCTCCTGCCCCCCTCCATTTGGCTGTGTAACCTAGGGTAATTTGGGGATGGGAGTGGGCGTCAGGTTTCCTTCGCCTGCTGACTAATGAATTGCAATAGCTTATTTCTAATGTGCTTTCTGCCTCAAAATCCTGGTTCTAGAGTGTTCCTCTGTCCATCAGATATTTACCATGAAATATCTTGCTGCATTACTTCATCCAAATCATTACCCAGCCTCATTTGCTAGTGCATCCTGCCTGGGCCGCATCCTCTTCCCAGGCCACCTCTGTCTTACCACCACAATTCCTAACTCGGAACTCTCAGTGGTTCCTCAATGTCCGTCCTGTTGGACGCGCTTCAAAATAGAGTGAGATGTTATTTAAATAAAGGTCTTCATAACACTGAGGGCCCTGGAACTCACCTTGGGACTTGTCTCTTGCTAACTTCTACCTGGATGCCAAAGTTTTCTACCAGATGGTAGAAATAGCATCCACACCTGGTCTGTCTGATGTCAGAATCCAAGATCAGGGGAGAATGCATGCCATCACCCCTGTTTCTCATGACAAATGACTTTCTCATGTGATATACCCATTCTTCTTTCCCCAGGTCCAGCTGGAGATAGTGTGGTAGAAATACCTTCATAGAGACACAGCTGATAGATAGGAAAATACTGAGCAGTGGCCTGTGTCTGTGGCTCAATGGATAGTGTAATCAGCTACTAACCACAAGGTCAGTGTTTCAATTCCACATGGGAAACATAAGCTGTTTAGCCTAGTGAGATGGCTCAGGGGATGAAGGTACTTCCTACCAGGCTGGAAGACCTGAGAGCTCCAGGAACCCACATGGTAGAAAGAAAGAACTCAAGTTATTGTTTAATTTCTTATGAGCACGCGCGCACACACACACACAAAATAAAATAAATAAATGTTTAAAAAAAGAAAATACTGAGCCTTTTAAATGTTCCAGTGACTCAAGGGTAGAGTTGGGAAAACTTTTTCTTTGAATAATTAATAGTAACTTTAAGTGGTTAATTAGGTAACTGCTTTACCCATATGTGAGCCATTTCAAGATTTCAAGGGTCTAATAAAATACCATTGACTGGACAGTTAGGGGGTGGGGAGGCTTTTTTGAACCAAAACTTTTACAAACATTCACATAAAATACAAATTGTGGCCAATTTATTGAGCAATAAATCCAATGGCTGAAGATGTCATCAGTTTATAAAAACATGAACTCCACTAAATGTTGGTAGAGATGTATTAGCCAAAAAAAATTAAATCTAAGAAGTCTATTCCCTTTAGTAAGAACGACAGATAAACATGATGAACAATCTGTGATAACCACTGGTGAAAAAAATGGGTCAGTGAGTCTGGGAACCACAAAAGTCTCTCAAGAAATCAGAACTTGGGCTGGAGAGATGGCTCAATAAGTAAGACCTGGGTTCAGTTCTCAGCACTCACATGATGGCTCACAACCATCTGTAACACCAGTTCCAGGGGATCCTACTCCCTCTTCTGGCCTCCATGGGCACCAGGCATGCATGTGATACTTGAGCATACATGCAGACAAAACACTCATACACATAAAATAAAAAATAAAATCTTTTTAAAAAGAAACCAGAACTTTGTAACTTTTGCCCAAGTTTCAGAAATATCTGTGAAATCATTATAGAACATTTATTTGTCTGTCTAACAAGTTTCATTATTTTATTTGATGACCACAAAATATATGAAATCTGCTGGAAACCTTAATACTCTTTTGTGGTACATAAAATTCAAGCTGAGTCCACTTGATTCTTTATAAAGAAACCAACAAATGTCCTAACAATGATATTCAGATAACATGAAAAGCATGCTTTGTTACATCAAATGTGTGTGCTATCTTGACCCTTAACCTTGCTTAAAACTGGAATTACATAATACTATACAAATTCAATTGAAACTTCCCAGGGTCCTGAAGATTTTATCCTGTTCAAAGATTTTCTTTGGGTATAACATAGCACAAAACACGACCATTTTATTGTTACATGACTAATAGAGAAAAGAAATCTGAGATCTTGTACCTCTCTAGAATTCAAATATTTCCTCCCATATAGTCTTAAATTTCTATGTACAAAAACTTATACATACAATGCAAAATATTTCATATTTTATATGTATAATTTTATATTATAAATGAGAATATATTCTAAATCTAAAATGAATACAAAATAAATTATATATGTGCATTTATATAGAATATATTATACACAGAAGCAAGAATTCTATCTCTATAATACATTTAATATGTATTCTTTCTATTTTTATGTATATAATTTTGCAATAAAGTATCATTTTTCTCTATATAATTTCATATGTTTTTATCATATTTACCCCTAACTCCTCACTTAACACCTCCCAGATACATCCTCACCTTCCTTTGCGCCCCCATACTTTATTCCTTCTTTGCTTTAATTCAATAATCCATGGATTTCCATTTGTGCTGTTCACATGCTTGTGGGTATGGAACCAACCACTGAAGCATGGTCGACCTACCAGGAGCAACACCCTTAAAAAAAAATGACTGCACCCAGGTGTGGTGGCCCACACCTTTAATCCTAGGGAGGCAGAGGCAGGCAGATCTCTGTGTGCTTAAAGCCAGCCTGGTCTACAAAGAGAGTTCTAGGATAGTAAGGACTACACAGAGAAACCTAGTCTCAAAAAACAGGAAAAAACAAAAACACAAAAAACAAAAACAAAAACAAAAAAACCACCAAAAATCAAAATAGACTATCCCTGCCCCCAAAGTGTTCATAATTCTGTAGTTAGTGGTGGGCCCTCTAGAACCCATTCCTTCTCCATGCTAGAATGTTGACTGGCTTGCTGTTGGGCATTGGCGAGCCCTAGGGCAAGAGGATAAATGGAAACGGTCCATGCCTACATGTTTAAAAGTTATCATTTAAGCTAACAGTTGAATACAATGTGCCCTTGGCTTTTACCCTGAAATATGCTTTCATGACTAACAATGCAAATTAGAAATGGGGGTGAGGTTCTTGTAAGAAGGTGGAAGTTCAGGGTGATCCAGCCTGGCCCTGCCCTGACCCACATCTTTTCCCCACAAGTCTAGACTCTCCCACACCACAGGGGCCTCAGTGATGTACAGATTAACTCAGCTCAGCCTTCAAGTTTGCATGGGAAAGCTGCCCACAGCCATCTCTTAGGCCTGAGAACGGACACTCAAGTAGTTTATCGGTCCTCAAGAAGAAAGAAAGATGAGGAAGAGATTTGTGAAGGGCTTGGACACAAGTGTGGAAGAGTCTTATCAGGGAATATGAGAGTCTTGGGCACTGGAGCTGTAGGAGAAAGGATACAGGTTCCAAGGGAGCCCACACTCCTTGGGCCAGTGGACTCTTTGCCCTTGTTCTGTGCTGGTATAGGAGTAGGGGTTCTAGAAAAAAGACCAGGGTAGTTCCTAAGCACCACCCCATCAAAGCGGCCATTCTGCGGGCATCTAAAGGAAGAACTGAGAGAACTTTTGCCTTTGTGAAAAAATTTTAACAGGCTGAAATGGAAGCCAAGGCCACAAATGACCAGGATTTAAGGAGGAAAGACACACAGGATAGAGCATGACTATCCTGAAGACAGAGCCAAGAGCTGAATAAACAGCAAGACCATGTATAAAGAACCCATGAAATGCTTGTTGGAAAGATGCCTTTGGACCAAAATAGAACTCTGTGAAGGAGTCTGAACCTAAGTGACTTAAGGTTGTCTTTGATTAATTTAGACAGAATGGACTAAGGAGAAACAAGTTTTACAGAACTTTCACAAGTCCCAAGGAGGTCACTAGATGGTCACAGACTGTGAAATGTTAGATTAGGCACAGACAGTGCTGTCCCGATGAGGGACTGGGTCCTGTGAACAACTCACTCTCTCTCTCTCTCTCTCTCTCTCTCTCTCTCTCTCTCTCTCTCTCTCTCTCTCTCTCTCTCACACACACACACACACACACACACACACACACACCCCTATTTAAAAAACTATGTTTCAATAAATAAACCTGAATGCTTATTTTGCAAATAAAAATATTCTGCAATTTTTAAATAGTTTAATACTACAAAGTGAATACATTTTTTAATGAATGACAAAATAAACATATATTAAAAGGTTATATATAAAAATTGCCAGAATCAGAGATGTAAAACAGGACCCTGAATTCCTTGGCAAGGTAATAAGTTCCTAAACTAACTCTCCCATCTCTCCTTTTAGGATACTAAAGTTTTTTCAGTGGAAGCTAAAAGTTTCCAATAAAATTCATAAAATGATTTTTCAGATTGAACTCTGAGATAAAGACCATCTGCATTTTTACATAATAAAATATGGCTCTGTAGCAATTTGGGAAGGGGACATTCCTTCCCTTCCTAGAGCAGAACAACCAGCCACAAAGAGATGGACTGGCTCCAGAATACTACCTTGCTCTTTTACTTAATTGTGCATTGTGTTTTAACTGTAACAAACATGACCTTCAAAACAATGATGGGCAGGGCCTGTCTCCATTATATTTTCAATCTCCAACCACAGTTTCTACAAAAGTTAATAAATACTACTTACTACCTGCAAATTTTTAAAACATGTATAGGAAGCATCAAGCTCTTTATAGCCAACTCACCTTTTCGGTCCAAAGGACCATGGTCAGTAGCTTTAGGTGCAGACAACTGCCTTGGACCTTCCTGGCTATTATGAGAGAACGCTGGCTGTACTCTTCTACTTCCTGTCACTATCATTACAACTTATCATGCATCAGGAGCCACGTGAAAAAGATTATTTACCATAAGGAAGATACCACCAAAGCTTGATTATAAACAAGAAGGTATTAGAATAAAGCTAGATTCATATTGCACAGAGGAAGAAAAACCTGCTGCCTGGGGTGGGAGCAAGAAGGGAGAGGCAAGGCAGGAAGCCACCGGGGGAGGGAAAGGTGTTTGCAAGAGTGTGAAAGAACAAGAATTGTTGTGGAATATTACTTTAAGTAGGCAAAGATGTGCTACATTTGTTCATGCTGTGGACTATTACTTTAATTGTGCAAAGATGTGTTACATTTATTCATGCTGTGGAATATTATTTTAATTGTGCAAAGGTGTGTTACATTTATTTCTGCCACATTTACTTAATGATGTAAAACTGTGTTACATTTGTTTATGCTATATTTGTTAATTATGGAAAGATGTGTTGCATTTGTTTCACCTTGCCTGCCTAAGGCACCTTATTGGTCTAACAAAAAGCTCAACGGCCAGTAACTAGGCAGGAAAGGGGTAGGTGGGGCTGGCAGGCAGAGAGGATGAATAGGAAGAGAAAACTAGAACAAGAGGAAGAAGAGAAAAGAGAATGAGGGAGAGCGAGAGGGACATGCCCAGGACCAGACACCAGGCAGCCAATATCCAGCCTCACACTGGAGGAAGCAGGAAAATAAGACTTACAGAAAGAAAGGGTAAAAAACCCCAAGGCAAAAGATGATAAAGAGAAACAAGTTCATTAAGTTAAAGAGAGTTAGCCAGAAATGAGCCTGAGCTGGGCTGAGCATTCATAACTATTAAGAAGTCTCCGTGTCATGATTTAGGAGCTGGGTGGTGGCCCCAAAAGAAAGCCTGGTACAAAGGATAGCACATATTAAACACACACACACACACACACACACACACACACCACCAGAAAATTTTATAGACCAAAATATTGCATGAAGTGAAAAGAAGGAGTTTTATAAAACAAAGAGCTGGAACTAAGGCTGGAACGACAAGAACACTCAGGTCTGTGGAGGATCCCAGAGTCCCTCAAGTAGACCGTCCTCAAAGCTTATGCCTGAAGCTGAAAACACCGCGTCAGGACCTTCTGCTGTCTTACTAATGAGACCTGTGATCACTAATCTTCACTGCCAATTTGATTGACTTAGAGTCACCTGGGAGATGCACTGCTAGGTCTGCCTGTGACAGTATTTCTAAGTAATTGGGGAGGAAAGAATGTGGGAGGTACTATTTCAGAGACTGAATTTAAAAATGGAAGAGAGAGAGAGAGAGAAATCCAAGTGAGCAGCAACGTTCATCTCTTCTTTTTGACCATAGATAGCGCCATCAGCAGCTTCACACTCCTGCCGCCACGCTTGCCAAACAACTGAGAGTGTCCCCTTGAACTACGAGTCAAAACAAGTCCTTCTTCCTCAGCCTGCTTTTGTCAGACATTTTTGTCAGATCAGTGGGAAAAGTCATTAATGCAAATCCTTTCGTAGAATTCAGACTGTGCTGAAATCCACTTTATAATAAAAATTCTAGAAGATTCCACAGCCACCTCGGAGAAAACACACATAAGACTTTGCTGTGCCTAGATTCTCAGAGCAAGAAAGCTGTGCAAGCCACACTGTTTAAAAAAAAAAAAAAAAAAAAAAAATTTTTTTTTTTTTTTTTTTTTTTTGTAGCTAATATGGGTAAATAGAAGAATAGAAGACTTTGTTGAAACGGGGGTAGAGAGACTCCAGGACAGGCCGTCGCCTAGCAGTTTCTGAATATAAGGCTACACTTGCCCAGGGCAAAATGACTAACGCAAACATTGGGGATCTGTGTGGGCGGCTATGAAAGGCACAGAGGCTCAAGTATGAGTCTGTGGGCTACACAGCCTAATGCTGTCTAAGCTAGCAAGATACATACACCCCTCGGGCACAAACCTGGAGTACACAGGTTTCCACAGGCCCCTGCCCTGCCATGCCCAGAGCAGAATAGAGCTGCCACTGTGCCCTCCCGCCAACAATATTCACATAGTCATCCGTCCTCCTTAAAAATGTAAGTTAAAACCAGACTTTATTAGCAAATGTTGCTCTTAGAGGAGTAGACTTCTTATTTCCACTCCAGGCCATGAGGTAAGTAAACGGAAAAACAGTCGCACTGCAGAGGTGGTGGGGAAGCTGTTGGAGACTCTTCCGCTCTCCATTTGTTCCTGCAGCTTGGGAGACATCGTTTCCCCTCCTTCTGCTGACTCCTTCAGGCATGTCCCAGACCCACAGCACCAGTGTCACTAGGAGAGTCTGTAGGTGTTCTGCTCAGGGCACCTGTGTCGAGCTAGAGCGCCTCCCTAAAAATGGTCCTGTGGAGTGACAGATTAGGAAATGGTTATCGTCTCTGTCTCTGCCTCCCTTCTCTCCCCCTTCTTCCCTCTGTCTCCTTTGCTTATGGCTGAGTTTCTGTCATGGGCAACCCAGCAATCCTAGATGATACATTGCAATTCATGCACCTCAGCAATCTTTTGAATCTAGTTTAATGACTCACAGGTTACCCACAAGAGAACTACAGACAAGAAAGATTTGGACAGGAATGGTGGAGTTATAGCTTCATAGAGAGATCACTAAAAATTTACCCATTGCTTTAAAATAGCACGAGGTGATGAGAAAAGAGATGTCAGAGGCTAAATGTGAAAGGGAAATTCTGCAAGCACAGGCCGACGGACACTGTGTCAAGCACGAAACCAGTTGTGAGAAACAAGGCTCTGCAGTCACATGAGCGAGGCCAGTGTCCTGGATTAGTTATGTCACCACCCTGACTCAGGGAAGGGCAAAATAAGAAGGTGGAGTCTGTGCACCGAGGTGGCATTTTGGAAATATTCAGGGCAATGTCAAATGGATGGGGCAGGACAGCCTGGGGCAAACGGCCACAATAACAAGGAAGGCACCGTCGTTTTTTGCCATGGCAGAGCCTGAGGGTGACTTATTGGGCCACTGCAGGAGCCTCCCTGCATTTCTGACCTGGTATCCCAACTGGCACTTTTCTCAGAGAGAAGAGGGTGAGGGTTCTCACAGCAGCCAGGAGCCTTAGAGGTTAGGCTCTTCCATGCTCCTGCCAAGGTTGGAGAGAGGCTCATCTCCTGACTCTTCAGCCTCCTCAGCAGCTTCCAATTCAGACAGCAGAATCTCCTAGTGCTTCACGTTCTGGAGTGTCTAGGACAGCTCCGTGAGCCTGGAGGTTAAATCCCGCTTCCTTTAGCCCAGCTGTGAAGCATTTCACAGGGTTGATGTGAGGATAAATGAGATGGTGCAGATAATGCATTTAGGAGAGTCACGCACTCACTGCACGCTCAACTAAGTTAGAGAATGTGCCAGCTGACGTGTTCAATGATGTGACTGAGAGCAGTTCCAATCCCTTCGTCATCACACTCCACGTCCTATCCAGCATATGTTGTTTTGTTTTAAAGCCTACGGGCCTGTTGCTAGGCTGTTCACTCTTTGGACCCACCGTGTGGCCCTAGAAGACTCCTACTGCAGGTGGAGGGGTCAGGAAGGGTTCGGCTCTTGCTTCTAGAAGGGGGCAGGGAGCACCTGGCAGCCAAGTGGCAGCTGATTCACACAAATGGTATTTGGATAAGGTGGAGGGAGTCATAGAGGAGCCTGCCCCCTGCCTCCCTCCCGGAAACCGGCTCCTCTCTCATTCACCCCAGCTGCCATCTTTCATCACTGCCCTCCCCCAGATGTGGCAGCCAACTCCTTCTCACAGAATCCCCTCCCACACCAGGAACATGTTGAGACTCCGCTGCCTGCTCCGAGTCCTCCTAGGAACGAAGCAGGGTCCGTTTGGGAGAAGAGAGAGCAGCAGCTTGATAAATGGGTTGGACAAGGATTGATATCTACAGCCAGAGAAGCAGTAAGTTTGTTGTTTAGGTAGTGTGGGGACTGTGGTAAGAGGCAAGGCTTCTGTGTAGAGGAGGCGAGGATCCACGTCCACAGACAAAAGCCAAAAGTTGCCGCAGCTAACAATGCCGAGCCCGAGAAGCCTCTACTCCGACAGTTGCTTCCAATGAGCCACACACAGTCAAGGAAGTGTCTCCCACATCAACCAGGCAACATTGGAAACAGTGGCAATTAATTGGTCTCATTCGAAGCCAGAATATAACCTCAGGGGAAAATTAGAGTTCATTTGGATAGTTGCACTGCGTCGTTGAAAATATGAGAACTTTCAAATGTACTTTTTTAGAATGCTCCCATCCAGCGGTTTTGCATCAACAGAAAGCCTCACTGGAACAAAAGCTGGAAATTGTTCTGCTGTCGCAAAGCCCCGATGAGACGGCTGGTGGGAAGTTAGTGATGCCGAGTTCCCTCCTCCCTCTGCAAAGGGCCCTGGAGGAAATTGGGTGCTCATTTCCAGTGGTTTCATACACGAAACCCAGCAACAACACCCACCTTGGGTTCTCAAGTAAGAAAACTAGGCCATTGTTCTCTAAGAGTCTCGCGTCCGATGTTGTGCTTCACGGCGTTGTCTAACAGGAAGCTGGCAGAGGTTACTCTCCCAGGGCCAGCATGTGGAGGGGCCTAGATTCAAATCTCCCTCATTTGTTTGCAACTATCAGAGGAGAAAGTTGGAAGGTTATTGTTCGTAATCACGAGACCCCAGATTTATATTACTGCCTTTAGATCCACAGGTATGGTACTCAACAAATATTTACTTTTGGACGTTGGTCTTCTTTATGGGACACACTTGAATTTAATTTCTAGTGTGTTCCATTTCAAACTATACAATATAAAGTATCCCACCTTGAGATTTCTCTCTAAAATTCTAGGAGTAAAGCCGGGCGGTGGTGGCGCATGCCTTTAATCCCAGCACTCGGGAGGCAGAGCCAGGCGGATCTCTGAGTTCGAGGCCAGCCTGGACTACAGAGTGAGTTCCAGGAAAGGCGCAAAGCTACACAGAGAAACCCTGTTTCGAAAAACCAAAAAATAAAAAAATAAAAAAATAAAAAAAAATTCTAGGAGTAAGATTCTAGTACAAAGGATAAATTACAAAACACAAAATGAACCTTTTAGATTGATTAATAGGATATGATAACTGTTTTCCATTCAAATGGCTGTTTGGTTGTCATAGGTTTCTTTGCAGCTTTTTAGTAATCTCCAACTCAAAGATGGTAAAGAATGAGAGGCAATACACTGACTTACAAAGGATGCAACATCTGTAGGGAGATACACATGGTCTAGACGGTGGCGGCGGGCCACCCGCACATGGAACCTGAGTGCCAATCATCTATGTTTTGGTCCATCCTATTGTGCCTTCTCCAGATGTGAACACAGGTATCAGAGTTTCTTAACACCTCATTTGTCTGTCTCGTGATGATAACTCTGAAGATAGAAGTTTTATTACCCCTGTTTCACGGCTGTGATAACTTGCTCAGCATCATAAAGCCATGGGTATAATATCCCAGAGGCCCTGAGAGTAATGCCGTTTGTATAATATCACAGAGGCACTGAGCAGCAGCCCTGGGTCCTACTCAGCTTCTCTGAGCTCTGAGACAACTAATGTCTGTTTTCTAGTAAAGCATTTAGCCTCTTGTAAAAGTTCAGCAACCTTCCTGACTAAGAGAGGTAATGGCTTGCATAGTTTGTACTTCTAATACAAATCAAACCACAGCTGAAAGAGACAAAGCCAGGGCCCAAAACAATGATTCACTGCCTACCTTGTGAAAGACAATGGTAATTCTGGGTCAAAGTCTAAGGAACGGATGTGCGCATAGCAATTAGCTGTGCAGGCACCCTGACTGGCAGTCTTGGCAGAACAGCTGGGATTGTCATAGAAACTGGATCTCTGTCTGCCCTGCAGAAGAATTCCACGTGGCCAGTTCAGGATAGAGCGGGCTGCTGAGCACTCCCTTTCCTCTCCAAAGCTGGAATTCTGTCCCTTTTAATTCTGCCCCATTGCATCTTCCAGCAAGAAGTGATATGGGGTGGGGTGGAGGTCAGATGGGATGACAAAAAACGGGGATATCACCTTTTACTCATGTCTACCACTTTGAAATGTCTGATAACAACTCACAATGCCCCAAACAGTAACTTCTCGAATCTGGAATCTGCCTGAGAACTGTGAGGAAGGTAACTCAGTCAAGTGCTTGCCACGGAACTACAAGGACCTGAGTTTGATCCCCCAGAACCCATGTAGAACTATGAACCCATACGAGGTGGAGAGAGGCAGGTCCATGGGACTTACTGGTCAACCAGTCCAGCAAGCTCAGGGTCCAGTAAGAGACTCTGTCTCAAAAAAAAAAAAAAAAAGTGTATGGTGCTTGAGGAAGACACCTGACATTCTCCTCAGACTTCTACACCTATGTTCATACCCATGCACGTATAGTCATACATGTGTACGTACTACACACACACACACACACCTAAAAAAAGGACCAGAGAACATCAACTCTGTTCATTTCCTCCCCTCCATTAGTAAGACTCATCATTTGTAACCAAGGAGAATAATGTCAGTGAAACCTCTGAATACATTCCATTACCATAACGTTTTAGTTCTGCAAAAATCTTCAGAATCCTCTGAAGAATAGGACAAAGCATTATTAATCTAATTAGCCATCTACTTGAGTCACCCCTTGTATATGACTGGGGGGACAAGGGGTAGAGGATTTAGGAAACAAAAATTGACAGAATGCCTAATATAAGCCGAGCATTTCATTTCAATTTGTGCAATTCTATGCTCTATTATCATGCCATTCTTATAAGAAAGAAACCAGACAGGTAGAACAACCAGCCCTCGATCTCACAGACAGTTGGGATTCAAAGCCAGGGCTGCCCAACTCTAAAACCTTTGTTCTTTCCATTCTCAAAGTTCATGTGCATTCACTTTATTCCATATGCATCCACATTTAGAATCACTCCCTGTGGCAGTCAGCATTCCATTACTGTGATAAAATACCTGAGGTAATCAATTTTTTAAAAGGAAGGGCTTAGGGGCTGGAGAGAAGGCTCAGTGATTATGAACACTGAATGTTCTTGCAGAGGATGTGGGCTCAGTTCCCAGCACCCACATGGCAGCTCACAACCATTTATAACTCCAGTTCCAAGGAATCCTACACCCTCTTCCAGATCTCCATGGCACCAGGAAGGCACAAGATGCACACACACACACACACACACACACACACACACACACACACACACACGCAAAATATTTAGACATATAAAATAAAAATAAATAAACCTTTATTTTAAACAGGAAAATCTGTTTGTCTCACAGTTTTGGAGGTTTTGTAGTCGCTTTGGCCCATTGCTTTGGGGCCTGCAGTGAAACAGGGGCATATGCCAAAGCCACCACCCCCTGGACATAAAGAGAGAAGGAGGGTCAAGGGTCCCAGTATCCCCTCAAGGGCATTCCCCCCATAACTAGAAGAATCCACAGTAGGCTCCACTTAAAGCCTGCACCATCTCCCAATAGCACCATGGACTGTGGAGACCGAGCCTTTCAAATAGTAGCCTGATGGGAATGTTTATCCAAATGCCTAACACCTGGAAAAATTTTGAAGTTTACATTGATGGGAACCCAGGTAATTAGAATCTTGAATTCAATTCCCCCTCTCCCATCTCTATACCTCCTCAGCCACCATCATGTTCTTAATGAAGGTCAGATAAATAAATAGTAACAA
Organism: Peromyscus maniculatus bairdii; assembly: GCF_049852395.1. Lineage (NCBI taxonomy): Eukaryota > Metazoa > Chordata > Mammalia > Rodentia > Cricetidae > Peromyscus > Peromyscus maniculatus. The sequence continues at coordinate 89,797,684 of NC_134857.1, read as the reverse complement.
AACCAACTAGGACCTATGATAGGTTGGCCCTAAAGTTGTACCACACAGTGAGATAATAGTTCATCCAATAGTTTTATCCCAAACCTATTCCATTATGCTGCTGTAGGATGGTTGATACAAGTTACAGGCATTGTGAGAGTCTATATTGAAGAGAGATTCACTAAAGTTCACAGTATCCTACTTAGGCAGGGGAATGTGCTGATGAATGTGCAAAAATTCATGGGGACCAGCTGAACTGTTTGTTTTAATTTTTAAAATTTGCTTTGTGTGTTACCTTGCAGGAGCCACATAGCAAACTGCATTGCACCATTCCTTGACTGTGTGTTAATATTTGTAGTTAAGCATATTTAAAAGAAACCTTCATTTCCTTCAGGTTCAAAGTTTCCCTCCAGATGAACATGGATGTGGTGCTGTGAATGATAAGCAGAATGAACAAAACTCAAAGGCTTGAGTCTCAGATCTATCATTTGGACCAATGGCAAAGCTTAGCACCAGAGTCTGTGTCCCTAAAACAATCAGAACAAGATGACCTATGTGCCTCTGTATGAAGGCATATGTCCATTCATTCACTGCATAAATATAAATACATTTATGCAGCACAGTGTTCCAGTGTTCAATGAGACTATTGACGTTATCACTACCACCAACACTGTACACTTATTAAGCACCTTCCGTGCTAGATACAGTGATTGTAAAGAAAAACTGTCCTTCCAAATGTGCTCAGAAGAAATTTGGCATATTCATAGCTGTAGAAGGAAATCTGAGGTCAGCGTCTATGAGCAGGACACTCTCAAGTCTCGAGGAATTGTCTAAACTTCTTTCATTATTTCAGTTGTGGTCAGGATCCAGAGTGTTCCTTAACCATCCCTACACTGGACACTGGACAGAGATTGCGTTTGGTCTCTGAATTTCTCCCTAAACTGTAAAAAGCATGCAGAGCCATATCATTTGACTAACTTCTCTGGACTAGGTTTTCTCTTTCTGCTGAAGAGTACTTTCATCCATAAAATTTAATGCTGTTTTTTTTTTTTTCATTTTGTTGCTTTGAGAATCCCAACAAGAACTCAGTTGTGGTTCTCTCTCTCTCTCTCTCTCTCTCTCTCTCTCTCTCTCTCTCTCTCTCTCTCTCTCTCTCTCTCTCATATCCCAGATAACTCTTCCCTCAACCCCAAGTCATATTACAGTCCAGACCCCTGCATTATGGGCTGTCATAGACCTTCAGCACATTTTTTTTTTCATCCCAGGAAGACTGTCTTGGTTGTTTTATCTTTGATCTTTATTATGATACTGGCATGTTTTCAAGAGTCTACATCAGTTATTTAGGAGATTTCCTACATTTTAGTTCGTCTGGCTGTTTCCTCACTTTGTCCAGAATTTTACATACATGACATTGTAGCTGGAGAGTTTTCCTGCCTGGCCCACAGTCAGGACAAATCTGTCACCCGCCAGTCCCACAGCTGCTCAGACCCAACCAAGTAAACACAGAGACTTATATTGCTTACAAACTGTATGGCCGTGGCAGGCTTCTTGCTAACTGTTCTTATATCTTAAATTAATCCATTTCTATAAATCTATACCTTGCCACGTGGCTCATGGCTTACTGGCATCTTCACATGGTGCTTGTCACGGCGGCGGCTGGCAGTGTCTCCCTTCCTCCGCCTTCTGCTTCCCAGAATTCTCTTCTCTGTTTGTCCCACCTATACTTCCTCCTTGGCCACTGGCCAGTGTTTTATTTATACAGAATGATATCCACAGCATGATATGGTATAGAACACATCATATCACATCAGATACCTAAGGTCAGTTTTACCTAATAGTGGGTATGCTAATTTTTATCTCCTGGATCAAGCAGTGTTAAAATGTATATATATATATATATATATATATATATATATATATATATATATATATATATATATCACTATTGCAAATGTACCATTTACCCTTAGTAATTTTAAGGCATTTGCAGGAGAATGCTTTGAAATACTATATCTTGTGCTCCAGCAATCTTTTCCCCTGGTAGTTTCAGTATCCTCAATGGTGTTTAGATGAATACTTTATTATGTCAGCAACTACAAAATAGATATTTTTCCTGATGTATCATTTCTTCTAAATTCATCACCAATCATTTATTATGAAAGTGAAGCTCTAGCTTTCCACCTGCCTGATCCTTGTTGGGACATCATCATGGATTAGCTGGAACTGTTTGAGGAACCGATGTACCATAATTGATCATTATAATTTTAATTAACTTCTAGTAAGCATACAAAATAATAGGTTTCATTGCAATATTTAGACAATGTACATTGTTCATATTCCCTCTCCCATTGCATTTTCTCATTCTTCCTTCTCCAGTCTATTTCCTTTACCTCCCGAATAGACCCCTCCAGCTCCCATGGTATAGAATATGTATTAAAACACCAAGTTTCTGCGTATGAGAGAAAATGGGATGTTCGTCTCTTTCTCCGTTATGCTTCCCCTTCCATCCCTTGTGACCCATTCTCCCCACACACGGTCTTACTCTCTTGCCTTTTGTTTCTTCTTTAGAATGTGTTTTTGTCCATTTTTTTAACTAGCGTACAGAGTCATGAGCCTGCAGACAGCGTTTATGACACTCTCTTATTGACCCCTACATCCCTGCTGGCTTGGCTCCTCCGCTCTCCTGTCCCATGTCTTATATCACTCTCTCCTCTACCAAGACTTCTTCTTCCCGTCTTTTTTTTTTTTTTTTGAGATTTATTTATTTTTATTTTATGTGTATGGTTGCTTTGCCTGGATGTACATCTGTGCACCATATGTGTGCCTGGTGCCTGCAGAGGCCAGAAGAGAATACTGGATACCTAGAAACTCAAGTTAGATATGGTTATGCACCACCATATGTGTGCTGGGAATTGAACTCGGGTCCAATGAGTGCTGGGAACTAAGTTCGGATCACCTACAAAGGACATCTCTCTGAGCCGTCTCTCCAGACCCTTTCTCTTCTAGTGATATGGCCCCCTTCAGCTTTCAATATCTTCATTTCCATGCATGTATACACACACATACAAATTAAAATCTGGGGATTTGCATATCAGATAAAACATATAGCATGTATCTTTCTGAACCTGGCTCATTTTAACGTAACAATTTCCTACTCCGTCTTTTTTGCTGCAAATGTCATGACTTCACTGTTTCTGAGAAGTAAGTGAAACTCCGTTGGGTATATGTAGCGTATTTCCTTTACCTATTCATATGCTGATGAACATCTAGGCAGGTTCCATTTCTTAGCTTTGTGAATTGTGCAGCTTTGAGTACGTGTGTGCAGGAGTGGTGTAGCTGGGTCATAGGGTAGGTCTAGGTTCATGTAGTTTGAAAAACATCCATACTCATTTCCATGGTGTCTACACAAGTTTGCACTCCCACCAGGAACACAGGAAGGTCATCTTTCCAAACATCCTTACCAGCACTTGCTGCCATTTGTTCTGATGATAGACACTCTGACTTTCCGTGTGTGTGTGTGTGTGTGTGTGTGTGTGTGTGTGTGTGTGCGCGCGCGCGCGCACGATGTGTTAATGTTTACTATTTTGAATTCTGTGCAGATTGTAGAAATTAATTCCTATCAGATATATAGTTGGCAAAGATTTTCTCCCATTCTAAAATATGTCTCAACCCTCTGCTAAATATTTCTTTCAATCTGTGGAAGCTTTTTAATTTTACTCACTGCCATTCAGCAAATCTTGCTATCATTTATCTCCTGAGGTATTGGAGTCCTTTTAAAAAGTTCTTCCATGCCGGGCGGTGGTGGCGCACGCCTTTAATCCCAGCACTCGGGAGGCAGAGCCAGGCGGATCTCTGTGAGTTCGAGGCCAGCCTGGGCTACCAAGTGAGCTCCAGGAAAGGCGCAAAGCTACACAGAGAAACCCTGTCTCGAAAAACCAAAAAAAAAAAAAAAAAAAAAAAAAAAAAAAAAAAAAAAAAAAAAAAGTTCTTCCATATACCTGTATCTTGAAATACTTGCCTTTAATTTCTACCTTGGTACTGTTTGTAACCCTTGAATTTTTAGCTTGATCGCTTGATCATGGCCCAGAGTCCTTACAAGTGTGGTTTCCTATTTGTTTTTTAGTTTTTTGTTTTTTCTTTTTCTTTGATGTCTAAATGCAGTATCTACCATCTACCTGCCCTATCTGCCATCTCTAAAATTCTTTCTTCTCCTTAATCTGGTCTGTTGTCAATGCTTTCCATTATTTTTGCATTTGACTGATTGCATTTTTTCATTGCAAACATTGTTTGTTTGTTTGTCTGTTCCCAGGATCTCACCTGGCTCAATTTTGTTCCTATGTTATTTTCTAACTTTATTCACATGCTTCTTTGCATCCTCTTGGAAGTCATTCTCACAAGAAGACTTTTGAATTATTTGTATGGCATTTCAGGCTTCAGAATGAAAACTGAGAGGGCCTTTATTTGAGATTGTTTTTCATGTCTGTGGGTGTTTTCCCTGCAGGTATGTCTGCACCACAGGCATTCCTGATGCCTGCAGGGACCAGAAGAGGACATTTGATCTCTAGAACTGGAGTCACCATGTGGGTGCTGGGAATCAAACCCAGATTCTCTACAAGAGCAGCCAGTTTTCCTAACCACTGAGCTATCTCTCCAGTACTATAATCAGTTTTAATGTTGGTTAAACGGAGGCGCTCATGGCTGGCCACCTCCCACGGTGGCCATGCCAATGGATGTTGCAGTGGCGGAAGAATCACAAGCCATGGTTACCTTTCTAGAGCTTTATTGGGAGAGAGCGAGAGAGAGAGACAGAGAAAGACAGAGAGACAGAGAGACTGTGTGGAGGGAAGAGAATACGGAAGGAGAGAGTGCGGAAAGAAGGCACAGAGAGGGCACACCGGCTTTTTAGGCTGGGACGCCATCGCAGGCTGGTGACGGAATTAAGGACATAATCCTTACATTTAATGCTAAAACATTTCCCATATTTGACCAATGTGAATCCAGATAACAAACACCCAGAGCTCATTATGTTAGCAAATGGGTTATTACAGAATTTCAGCATGTATAAGACTGAATTTAATTACTTACTTTTAGCCTTGCTGGAGTAACTTTCAATCCACATATGTTCTAGGAGAGTGATTTTTATTTATCTGTGTTTAAATTTGCATAACATGGGCTTATAGACAAGAGAGAGCGTAGTGTTTATACCCGGCCAGGGCTCCTTAAGGGGGGCAACAGAAGCAAGCCCACTGTGAACACAGATTTGCTGCAGCAACTGAAAATGCAGTCTTGTGTGTTTGCACATTGCTGCATGGGGTGCTTTTTTCAGCACATCCCCCATACACACACACACACACACACACACACACACACAGAGAGAGAGAGAGAGAGAGAGAGAGAGAGAGAGAGAGAGAGAGAGAGACAGGTATTTTCTTCATAGTGTTGCTGCTGCCAAGAATAAAATCACTAAGAGTGATACCCTGATCTATTCAGCCACCTCAGGTTTCACTCCATTCAAGCCCGCTGAAGAAATGGCCCGCCTGTGACACTGAGTTTGAATATTAATTAAGTGATCCATCCCTGGCACAAAGGCAGGAAGAGTCAGAGGCCTGTTTAAAACTTTAGAATCAATTCTAGATAGAAATCAATAAAGCATGCGTGCTCAGGGTCACGAATTGGCTTGGGAAATAGATTCTTGACAGAGAAGCTCCCGTTGGTCCCTGCCCATCCTCCAGACACGGTCCCTCCCCGGCTGCTGACAAGCTCCATGAGTCAGGGTAGCCCATTGCTCACATTTAACCTGTTGTTCCATCGTTGCTTGGCCACAAGCCAAACAAAACGAAGGTCCCCGCAGTGCACTTGGCAGCCGCCCTGCTCCAGACTGTGCCTTTCAACCCACAGAAAGAGCCTTTGAAGTCTGCCTCCCCTCTGCATGCCCCAAGCAGGGGGATCACACTTGGAGCGACAGACAAGCTGGCTCTGGGCTCTGCGGCCTTCAGGGAAGAGATGCTGAGCAAGGGCCTGACCTACTGGTCGCATAACTGAGCAGACTGATGGGCCTGTTTCCAGAATGGCAAAGGATATCAAAGGCAACGGCCTGAGACATTATACACGGGCTTTGTGCTGCTTCTCTGTGGCTAGGGGAAAGCCCAGTGTTTTCTCCTTTACTTGTATCAGTCCTTTGGCCTCTGTGTATTGAGTCAAAAGTAAATCCCACTGCAAGGCATTATGATTGTTTTGTAAATTCACACTTGGTTTACTAATATTTCATAATGTTCTGAACATGAATCATACAAGATCAGGATTCAATACATAGAGAATTAATGAATGGCTGATGAACGAATGAAGCTAGAGCACAGAATGAGGGATGGAGTAAGTGAATGGAGACTGAATGGATATCAAGGAATCTGGATTTTGGTCCCTGCTGAATTCCTTCCCAGACTCCCATTTAACCGCTCGGACAACAAGAACTCCATCAAGAAAATAAAACACTTGGGGGAATCAATTATTATTTCACTTCCATGATTATGTGATTAATCATCAAGAATCTACGCAGAAGATAATGTGCAGCCATAAATACTACTTAAGCAGTCCCTGAATAAGCAGGAATCTAAAGGCAATCTCAAACTGAGTTATAGTACAGGATAAATAGATCATGAATTTGAACCCTTAACTCTCTGTCACAAGGCTAGATAATGAGTCATTGAGGTGCATCTTCACCTGTAAATATTCTAAACACATTTGCTTCCAAAGAAGAGTGTTTTTAAAATATAACCAGAGAGTGTACTTGCCACAGATTTTTCCCTGTTGTCTTAAGAGAGACCCAAATAAGCTCTTCAAAACCAGCCATTTGAAGAGTTCAATACTAGAGGAAATAAAGAGTTTGAACTAAGTACCAAAACTTCTTGGGTGGTGAACAATTAAAGAAGCATTTCAGCAAGGGTGAATGTTCCACAAGTAGGCATGAAAGCCTATAGTTATTCACTTGTGTGGTCTTTTTACTGATATTCTGACATAGAAATATATACCACAGACATAGAAATGCTTGCTATTTCTAACTATCTAATTTATTTTATTTTTGTTTTAAAGTTTCTTCAAATGGTGCTCTGTTCATACTAATAAGATTGTAGCTAACTCTAAGAGTTGACTTTTGAAAGAAGTTGGTGGTAAAAAGATCTCTTTGAGGCACCAACAATGACCACCAATTGATAAATGGACCTAGACTCTCCAACATCTCCCAAGTGATGTTTCCTTCTGAGATGCTCAATACACAATGAAACCAAGAGGAAGAAAGTTTGACCTGCATTAAACCTACGCAGACAGGTCCTATGTGAATACAAATAGCTGGGAGCTTAGGCAAAGGAATGCTGTTTATTGCGTCTTCATGCCATCAATATTTGCTGTATTAAGAATGCTGAATTAAGTACCAGATTTGATGGCTTATGTCTATAATTTGAGCACTCAAGAGTCAGAGGCAGGAGGATCTCAAGTTCTAGGACAGGTTTGAGCTACATTAAGGAGACACTGTCTTTTTAGAAAAAAAGAAAAGAAAAAAAACTATTTTTACTAAATTAAGCCAATAAAGTTCTCTTCTCTAAAATGTTTCACTTCATTCTTCTGCCTTAAGACAAGGCATAAAAGACTCAGGATGGAATAGACCAAGTGTGCCAAAAGAATTGCCATCTACCTTCATGCTCAAGAAGGTATGCTTAAAAACTAACCTTGGAGACAGAATATATTTAAACTTCTTTAAGATATTAATAAATCTGGAAGAGCCAGGATCATCATTTCTACAGTCATGTGTCAGGTTCTTCTCCATTAAAGCTTAGCCACAAAGCTGGAGCTGGACCAAAGGAGTCCAGATAAAAGATCGACATACTACAGAAAAAAAATAACATGACATATGCTCTGATTCCATCTGTGTTTAAACTGCAAATCAGAGTGATAATTAATGAGAAAGGGTAAAAAGGAAGAATACTTTGGTCATACAGTTAAATTATTTTGGTTTTCAGAATATATGGTCTCACTGTGTAGCCTTGGCTGGCCTGGAACTTTCTGTGTAGACTAGGGTGCCTTGAACTTAATAGCGATCTTCATTTCTCTGCTTCTTGCATACTGGAACATACCAGGCAGGTACCACCATGCCTGGTCCTCACACACTTTAAAGTTTTAAAGACAATTTATCCAATATAGTACTAGAAGTTCTAGCTAGAGCAATAAGACAACAAAAGGAGATCAAAGGGATACAAATTGGCAAGGAAGAAGTCAAACTTTCACTATTTGCAGATGATATGATAGTATACATAAGTGACCCCAAAAACTCTACCAGGGAACTCCTACAGCTGATAAACTCCTTCAGTAAAGTGGCAGGATATAAGATCAACTCAAAAAAATCAGTAGCCCTCCTATACACAAATGATAAAAGGGCTAAGAAAGAAGTCAGAGAAACATCACCCTTTACAATAGCCACAAATAATATAAAATACCTTGGGATAACACTAACTAAACAAGTAAAGGACCTTTTTGATAAGAACTTTAAATCTCTAAAGAAAGAAATTGAAGAAGATATCAGAAAATGGAAGGATCTCCCATGCTCGTGGATAGGTAGGATTAACATAGTAAAAATGGCAATCTTACCAAAAGCAATCTACAGATTCAATGCAATCCCCATCAAAATCCCAACACAATTCTTCACAGACTTGGAAAGAAAAATACTCAACTTCATATGGAAAAACAAAAGACCCAGGATAGCTAAAAGAATCCTATACAATAAAGCAACATTTGGAGGCATCACCATCCCTGACCTCAAACTCTACTATAGAGCTATAGTAATAAAAACAGCTTGGTACTGTTATAAAAACCGACATACGGACCAATGGAATCGAATTGAAGACTCTGACATTAATCCATGCACATATGAACACCTGGTTTTTGACAAAGGAGCCAAAACTATACAATGGAAAAAAGAAAGTATCTTCAACAAATGGTGCTGGCATAACTGGATGTCAATATGTAAAAGATTACAAATAGATCCATATCTGTCACCATGCACAAAACTCAAGTCCAAGTGGATCAAAGACCTGAACATAAATCCAGTTACACTAAATAGAAAAGAAAGTAGGAAGCACTCTTGAACGCTTGGCACCAGAGACCATTTCCTAAATTAAACACCAACAGCACAGACCCTGAGCACAACAATTAATAAATGGGACCTCTCGAAACTGAGAAGCTTTTGCAGGGCAAAAGACACAGTCAATAAGACAAAAAGACAGCCAACAGAATGGGAAAAGATCTTCACCAGCCCTACATCTGACAGAGGATTGATCTCCACAATATATAAAGAACTCAAGAAACTAGACATCAAAATACTGAACAGTCCAATTAAAAAATGGGCTAAAGAGCTAAACAGAGAATTCACAAAACAAGAACTACAAATGGCTGAAAGACATTTAAAGAAATGCTCAACATCCTTAATCATCAGAGAAATGCAAATCAAAACGACTCTGAGATACCACCTTATACCTGTCAGAATGGCTACGATCAAAAACACCAATGACAGTCAATGTTGGAGAGGATGTGGAGCAACGGGAACACTCCTCCACTGTTGGTGGGAATGTAAACTTGTACAACCACTGTGGAAATCAGTATGGCGGTTTCTCAGAAAATTAGGAATCGAACTACCACAAGACCCAACCATCCCACTCTTGGGCATATACCCAAGGAATGCTGATTCATACCATAAAGATACATGCTCAGCTATGTTCATAGCAGCACTATTTGTAATAACCAGAACCTGGAAACAACCTAGATGCCCATTAATGGAAGAATGGATGAAAAAAATGTGGTACATATACACAATGGAGTACTACTCAGCAGAGAAAAACAATGAAAGCATGAAATTTGCAGGCAAATGGATGGAACTAGAAAAAAAATCATCCTGAGTGAGGTAACCCAAACCCGGAAAGACAGTCATGGTATGTATTCACTCATAAGTGGATTCTAGATATAAAATAAAGAACAATCAGACCACAACCCATAGAACCATGGAGGCTATATAAATATAGCATGGAGGTCCCTAGGATGACTGTGACTTATAATAAATTTCGGTTTTACTCAATTATTGAAAAAAATAGCCAAATGAATGGAAACACATGAACTATGAACCAAAGGCTGAGGGGCTCCCAGCTGGATCAGGCCCTCTGAATAGGTGAGACAGTTGATTGGCTTGATCAGTTTGGGAGGTAACTAGGCAGTGGGGCCAAGTCCTGTGCTCATTGCATGAGTTGGCTGTTTGAAACCTGGAGCTTATGCAGGGACACTTGGTTCAGTCTGGGAGGAAGGGACTGGACCTGCCTGGTCTGAGTCTACCAGGTTGATCGCCAGTCCTTGGGGGAGGATTTGCCCTGGAAGAGGTGGAAATGGGGGGTGAGCTGGGGGTAAGCGGAGGGGGTGGGGGGGGAGGATAGGGGAACCCATGGCTGATTTGTAGAACTGAATGGTATTGTAAAATAAAATAAAATTAAAAAGTTTTAAAGACCATCTAATTTCATTCTCTGATAATAGCAAATGCAGTGCTTTATCATTTCTGCATCATCCCTTGCCCACCAGAGCAGAGGGAACAACGAACCTTGTGAAGGGACCAGGCAGGCCAGAAAGATAAATCTGAGAACTCTAGGGAAATCAGAGGCTTCCTGGGATGATCAGCAACTTACAACTAAAACTAAAAACATCTTCAAGGGATGAACCTTCTGTGACAAAGCATGATAGTAAAGCTTGCAATAGATATTGCAGACTTAATCCACAGACGTTCATCATAAGGAATTAGAGGCTGTTCATTTGAACTATAATCACCAGTTTATATCAACTGATATACATAGATTCTTTTATAAATTGGAGAGCTCCAGATTCTAAGTTTGACCTCCTCTTTACAGATTTTTTTTCGGGGGCGGGGGGGAGTCTGATTTTAGAAGTTTCTCATACTAACCCAAGGGGAAGTTCTGTCCATTCACAATGATCTATATGCAAAATGAACCACCAAAGCCAGGAGGCAGTTGGAGGATGTGGAAGAAACTCAGAGGAGGAGGGCCTCAGTAGTGGATAACATCAGGTCAGCAGGAGCTGATGTATGGGAGGGAGAGCAGGAATGCCTGTGAGATTATTGACCTCAAGCAACTGTACCAGAGGCTAAGACAGAGCCATAACAGCCAAATCCAGTGCACATCAGCCACCCTCTCTGTCACCATTCACATCAGTCACACCATGTGTTCAAGTGCCAGCCGTGTCTTACCGATGTGACCTTTAGGAGAACGTAGCAGTGACAATATTAATGATTGACAACTACCCAAGAGTGAAGGATAGAAGTCACCTTAAGAGCTGCTTAAAGTGTTGCTTCAAGCTATATTTTAAAACCACCATGGATTATATATGTTAACTGTTTTTGTTTCCTTTTACAATGAGTAGCAAGGCTTGCTAGGAAGGCAGATCAGTTCAAGATAAAAAGATGTGGACCAGTGAACTCCAGTTTTGCTGGATCATCTGTCAATCTAGAGGGACAACTATGACTCTAATTTGAGGAGTGCCCAAGAAACCCCATCTCCCCCAAGATTTCTTTATCAGCTTTCTAGACAGCAGGAGAGTTCCCTGTCCTGACCTGGGACCCCAAAACCTTTCATTAGGGAACAACAGTAGATGCATTACATGCAGGTAATGTTGCTGATGAAGAATTTGTGACCTGGGAGGAGGGGGAATACACCCCATTGGTTGATATGAAGTCCATTCCCAAGAGTCATCCTGCTAGTCCTTGTGAACTGTGCCCTAAAGAAAGATGATACACAAGGCAACAAGAACATCTAGTGGGTTCCTCCTGTGCAGCCAGCAGCTAACCCCAAGAGGATTGAAATAGCTGCATCTTTACTCTCTGATGGAGAAGCCACTAGCTAGCTACATGTGACCTTTGAGCACTTGGAAAATGACTAATTATGTAACAGAAACAAATTTTAATTAATTTAAATAATCACATGTGGCTAGAGGCTGTTTTATTGAATAGTAAAACTTTATATAACTGTGAATATATCTTAGGCTCTAAATTTTTATATACACATGACATAGGCATATATCAACACTTTCTGGTAAGGGGGGGTGACAAGACAGAGCGCAGGATGAGCTTAAGTCAGAAACAGTGCCAACTTGCCAATTTATAGAAAGCTAGCCCTGCCCTAAAAAGTATCCAGTGCCCTGAATTTAAAAGCCAGATACTTAGGAAAATTGAGTGCATGACAATCTGTCTTTGAATTCTGACTGTGAATAGGAATGGGATGACATTCAGCTTCCAGAAATGGCTTTAACATTTGAGCCACAAGTAGCAGCAAGATGCTTTGACTCCTGAATTTCAAACATTTCCTCCCATTTTCTTACTCTATTTCACATCCTCACTCTTATAGGTTCATCCCCTTCACCATTCTTGTTTTCTTTTCTCAAAAAGCAGGTAGCCAGAAATAAAGTAAGGAGAGCTAAGCATATAAAGCTTACCGTAGAGCTTCATGCCATCCAAACAATGAAGAGGCATTTTAATATCACTACTTACCCCAAACGCTCCACTGTCCTCCCAATTATACTTGTGTTTTGGGTGACCAGAGCTTTGCATCAGCTGAGAAGTTGGTAAGTAAAATGGGAAGTGTGAGAATGTGAGCTTCATACTTGATGGGGTAGGATGTGAGGAAGGAAATGTCCAAAAACAGGGATGGAATATCTTCCCCATACATTAAACTGAACCAAAACAGATGCTAGTACGTTTTCAAAGCAATGGTGCACACAACCATTCAATGCAAACAATCAAAATACTTTTATTGATCAGCAAGGAGAATTAGGAAGACAAGTACTTACAACTGTTCTTTACATCATTCTGTAACTCTGTTGATGGATGGCCTCAACCACATTGAAGTATGTCGTAAGGCATCTGATGCTTGTTCCTCTGCCAAATTCCTGAAAGAAAATAATTTAAGTGTAGGTGGAGAAATTGTCCTAAGTCATACTCAGCAGAAAAGAGCATCTGAATTTCATTTTCCACTGTCTGGATAAGTTGGCCCAGTGCAGGGTTATAGATAAGATCATTAACATGTATTTGACATTAGAATATTTCAGGACCCTGAGTACGGAAACAGTTAAGCAACACAAATCCACAAGCTCCATCTATTTAGAGTTGGTTGTAACCAACCAAGCACATAACCGAAATCAGCTAAGCACACTGGTTTGTAGTCTATCCCTATTACCATTCCCTACACCCATAACACGCTCTTAGTTATCTCTCTGTTGAAATCATTTAAGCTACTGGTATAATAAATGTCTTAGTTAGGGTTTCTATTGCGGTGGGGAGACACCATGACCACGGCAGTTCTTACAAAGGAAAACATTTAACTGGGGTGGCTTCTTATAGTTCAGAGGTTTAGTCCATTATCCTCATGGCAGGAAGCAAGGCAGCATGCAGACAGACATGGGGCTGAACAAGGAGCTGAGAGTTTTATATTTTGATATACAGGCAACAGGTGTAGTAGGACAAGTCCATAGGGTTGAGGAAAATGGCTCAAACCAGTTGCCAAGGCATGCACATAATATACTTCCTTATGAGCCCACTTGGAGTCTGCCTGAGGGCCTGGCAACAGGAGCTATCAGAGTTTCTGGTCGCTATCAGAGTTTATGCCCAGACAATGAGGGACAACCACGAAATGCCACCAGACTGGGACACAGCCTGTGTGCTGGGAGCCACACCTCCTAATAGTACCATTCCCTTTGGGGGCTATTTTCTTTCAAACCACCACATTCTACCCCCAAAGGCTTACAGCCATACCACAGTGCAAAAATGCATCCATTCCAACTTCAAAAGTCCCCATAGTCTATCACAGTTTCAAACTTACTTAAAAGTCTAACGTTCAAAGTCTCTTCTGAGGTTCATACAATCTATTAACTGTAATCCCCTGTAAAATAAAAATAAAAAACAGATCATGTACTTCCAATATATAATGACAGAGGATATACATTACCATTACAAAATGTAGGGAAAGGAGCATAGTAAGGAAATACTAGACAAAGCAAGACCAAAAACCAGCTGGGCAAACTCCCAACTCTGCTTCTCCATGTCTGACATCAAGATGTTCCACAGAACTCCAGCTCCTTTCACCTTTGTTGACTGCAGCACACTTCTTTCTCTTGGGCTGGTTCCCCTCCCTGTTAGCAGCTCTCCTTGGCAGGTATCCCACGACTGTGGCATCTCTAACATCTTAGGGTCTCCAAGGCAATCCCGGCTTCCCCTTCACAGATTCACAAAATGGCCTTTCTCGGCCTCTATTCAGGGAAGCCCTTGACACAAGCCTGACCTCAGAGGCTTTCCTTAAACACAGAGGCAAATTCCATAACTCCTTTCTTCTATCCTTAACTCTAAAGCCAGAACCAAGTTCTGCTGCTTGCCTGAGCTGGAATATGGCCCCTTCTTCAATTATATCTTCTCCAGTTTTCTGTTTGTGATGGTTTCCTTCACTGCCTAAGCTTGGCTGTCCTGGAACTTGCTCTGTAGACCAAGCTGGCCTCAAACTCAGAAATCTACCAGCCTTTGCTTTCCAAGTGCTGGGATTAAAGGCCTGCATCACCACACCCAGCTCTAGGCTTTTCTTTCATTCCTTTACACAAGGTTGGCAAGTGAGCAGGGTGGGCTCTGGCCAAGAGGTCACCACTCCCTTTATTCTATCTCTTAATCTGTTTATCTCCTTGACACAGGACTTAGCTCCATCCCACTTCCTGGTGCTCCTTTTCTCCTCAGATATTTTTCCTTGCTCATCTTGCTCCTTTTCGTTATAAATCTTCATTAGAGTTAACACTAGTAACCACACAACAGAGTCTGTACTAGCCTATTTTGAGATTTCCTCTGCCAAGGGAATTAATCCAAAACTCTTCACTTTAGCCTCAGGCAAACATTTTAGACAAGGGCAAAAAGCAGTCGCATTCTTCACCAAAATATCACAAGAATGATTTCTAGGCAACATACTAAAATTCTTCTCTGAAACCTCTTGAGCCAGCCCCCCACAGTTCAAATCCTTCTCAGCCCCACTGTCTTCCATGCTCCTACTGGTACGGCCCATGAAGCAGCACTTAGAGCATCCCACTGCTTCCCTAACCCAAACAAGGCCAAATTCCTCTGAAGGAAATCGCGGTCAGGCCTTAGTAATACTCCATTCCCAGTACCAACATCTTCCGTTTTAGTGAGGGTTTCTATTGCTATGAGGAGACATCATGACCACAGCAACCCTTATTAAAGGAAAACATTAATTGGGGCGGCTCACTTACAGTTCAGAGGTTTAGTCCATTATCATCACTGTGGGAAGCAATGCAGACAGACATGGGGCTGAAAAAAGGAGCTGAGAGTTTTACATCTGAATATTCAGACAACAAGAAGTAGTCTGAGATACTTCTTGAGATATGAGACCTCAAAACCCACCTCCACAGTGACACACTTCCTCCAATAAGGCCATACCTACTCCAAGAAAGCCACACCTCCTAATAGTGCCATTCCCTGTGTGGGCCATTTTCCTTAAAAACACCACAATAAACTTGATAATTTGGTACCAAACTTAAAACAGGTTTTGAAACCTGGATGTGAGAGGAAAGGACCTCTTTACATATGCACACACTTATTTTACAAAGGAACATACAAAGTGACCCAATTTATTATTCATGATTTTCATCATATGTAGTTGTTTCAAGAAATAGTCATGTTGCCCTGAAGGCTCCAGAATAATAAATGTAAAATGTCAAGTTGCCTTCTAAATATGTACGCTTATAGCCATAGATAAATGCTATTCTCTGACTTAATCAGAGCACTCCAGATTTCCAGTGAACTGGTGAAGGCAGAGATTCATGGTTGCACAAGGTGATAAGAACAAAGGGTTTGGATGTGCTTAGTCCTAAACAAGTCATTTGTACCATCCCCTTTAAGGTTCAAGGAACCCTGTAGAAGAATGTAAGAACCAGAAAATAGGAAGAAGGGCTGAGAAACAGCATCTTCTGGGTAAGACATGGCCATCCAATTACAGACTCATTGCAGCTGCAGATGCTTGCACTGGAGCTGCACAATGACAGGCCCACTCACAGTCAGATGCAGATGGAGGAGCCCCACCCCTCTGCCAGACTATCTATGACAGAGTTAGGGCAGGGGGTGGGCAGAGCATCATTGTCTTCAGTTGTGAACCCACTGATGAACCTACCAGGCTCCGATAGATACTTCCAATCCAGGAGTCACACACATGGCCCCGTTTAAACTAAATGGGTCATTAAAAGTGAAAGTTATGAATCTGGAGAAAAGCCTGGTTGAGATGAAGGGGGTTGGTAGGGATGAGAGGGAGATAAGAGAGGGCGGTGAGGACAGTAGTCAGAATACATTGTACCCCCCCCCAATATTTAAGAAATAAAACTACCTGGATTTAATGACAGATTTAAAGGCATTTTAAAGAAATTACAAGTAAATGTAAAATGCAAAAATGATACACTAAAATTTTTAAGAACGTTAATGAAACTGATGATTTCCTTAAAAACTTTAAACAAAAATGGGCCAAAAAATTATAAATCCAATAATAGATGTAAGAAAAAGTTCATAAATCTTAATCAATAGTGACAAACTAATGAGACAGTTTTTGCTATATGTTTTTTCAACAGCCTCAAGAGCATATCAATAATTATAATTGCATGTATAAATTATATTTATCAATCACTAACCTAGTATTACACTATAGGATATGCATACTTTGTGTCTTTAATTTTCATAGCAATTTTGTGATAGAAATTAGTTTCAAGTTTACAGGAAGAGAATGAGGTTAGTGAGAAATCAAACTGTAAATCCTTGGGAAGCTTTATAATATAAATGAAACAAATTTATTAGCAATTAATTTAAGCAAAAAAAAACTATTTAAGAGACACTAATTGCAACATGGAGATGTGACTGGGATTCTGATTTAAATGAGAAGTTTAAAGTAAGAACATTGGTGTTATAATGGATACTTATCACACACTGTTATTAAGAAGTTATTTTAGGGACAGGAATGTAGCTCATCGGTAGAGCATTTGTCTACTAAGTGGAAGTCCTAGGGTTTGGTCTATAGCAACACACACACACTCACTAAGACATCATTATAAATTGGTAGATGTGTAGATGTGGGGAAAAAGCATTGTGGACTATTTCTCTTAAAATTATCTTTCAGATGAACATATTGAAACATTTACAGATGAAATGTTATGACAGATGTGTTTAAAAACCTACTGGAGAAGGGAAGTGCTTGGAAGGGCAAATACCAAACAAGATTGCTCATGAACCAACAGTTATAGAAGCTGAGTGAGAAGTAGATGGGGTTGTAGAATTGTATTTGTATATGCTCATTGTCCATAATGAAATTATTGTAAAGCTCTAAAAAATAAAATGCTACACTACAGCATACATGAAGATAGATGAATTAATAAACTAGAATAGATAGTTCAGAAAAAGTTATCATTGGCAGTATAGCTCAGTGATGGACTGTTTGGCATGCATAAGGACCTCAGTACCATGAAAAGAAAGAAAAAATACGGACATCCAAATATATCATATATTTCCTATATGAAAATGATAAATTAATATCAAATTCAGAAAAAAATTATAGTTGTGTAAGTTCTTTGAAAAATTGGTAGCATTTTTTCTCCAGTAAAATTCAACTTGAGTTTATCATTATCAAAAATTGAGTACAAGTATATTAAATTACTAGAAATTTTAAATCAATGCATATCTTATATCTGAAAAAGGACTATCGAAGTACAAAAGCAAGAAAAGAAAAATGACAGACAAATTCAAAATGTCACCATATCAGATGATTGTGACATAGGGTGAGGCAAACAGCAAACTAAAAAGGGAAAAAACACACAGCAAAAATGCCTAGTAAGGAGAAAATAGTCCGACACTCCCCCGCCCTGTGTGCGTGCCCGCGCGCACGAGAGAGAGAGAGACAGAGAGAGAGAGAGAGAGAAAGAGAGAGAGAGAGAGAGAGAGTTCACATGTACCCACAGGTGGCAATCAGAGAACAACTTACAGGAGTCAATACCCTCCTTCCACCATGTAGATTATGGGGCTCAAACTAAGGCTGTCAGGTTTGGCTATGAGTGCCTTTACTCACTGAAGCATTTCATCAGTCCAGGGAAATATTCTTAAAATATTATACGTTCAATCCAAACTGAAAAAAAATCTATAAAGCCACTATATAACAATGGCAAATAATGCAATTAAGCAAAGAATGTGACCATTTATATAAGTCACAAAAGATTAAAATGCCTGCTGAATATACTTTAAATTTATTATTTTACTTTGTAGTTCTGCTCTTTTAATTAGTAAATTTCAACTTGTATCTAAATAAATATCTTATATCTAAATAAAATTTTTAAGTTAATCTTGAGTCAGAGGAACTGGGTCAGTGGGTAAAACATTTGCTGTGCAGGGGTGAGAACAGGAGTTTGGATCCTTGAAATTAACATAAATGTCAACTGGGTGTGGCAACTGGGCACCTATGAGCATGTGTACCCATACATACATGCATAGGAACACACACACACACACACACACACACACACACGCACACACACACACACACACGCACACGCACACGCACATATATACAGAAAGAGAGAGAGAGAGAGAGAGAGAGAGAGAGAGAGAGAGAGAGAGAGAGAGAGAGAGAGAAATTCACAGGTACACACAAACTCACAAAATAATAATCTTATTTGGGGCAAAACACATTATTAGCATGTTGGAGGCCACCACAAGAAAACCTAGTCCTACCAAAAGAAAACCTTGCAAAGTAATAAGGAAGTAAAAAATTTAAACACTAATGCAATATTATCTCAACATATTAAATTATCAAAACAATAGTAATTCTGATAAAAGCGTAATGAAATAGGAAATCACATTCAGTGCTAATGGAAGTATAAATAATTTATCCCAGAGCTATTTGGTGACATAGTATGAATAATCTGAAAAATGCTTGTGCCCTTTGACCCATTAACTCTAAATCTAAGTTTATCATTAGCAAATAACCTGAAATGTCAGCCAAACTTTGTACATAGGAATAGTAATGACAGCTTGCGATAAGAAAATATTGGAAGTACAATATAAATTCCAACCACTGGAAATTGACTAACTAGCATTTATACATCTACTTATTAAAATCATGCTTCAGCAAATATTTGCTGAACCCAAAGTGTTCCCATTATAATAGGCCATGTTTATACTGTAGACCATTCATATTATTGTATGTATAGGAAAAGAGCAGAAAGTAATTATCTAACCGTTCCAAAGGGAAAAATTAATTAAATCAATGTAAACATTATGGATACATTTTAATAAAATGAAACTTTCTTGTTAATTTATCAACTGACATATAAAATACCCAACTTGCAAACAAAGATGCAGAGGAAGATGGAAAACAAGTTCACTATCCCCAGCTGCACATGGATCAAGCACCCATCCGAGCATCCTTTGAGTCTAGTTGACCAAGAACAAGCCAAGGAGAAGCAGCTAACCGTGCTGGGTCCAGGTGGGAGTTCTACAATCCAGGAAGTGAAATGACACCAGACCAACGTGAAAGAGCCACCTGACGCTAGAGCAAAGGCCACCTGAGCTGAGGGCTCCCAATATACTGTTTCTTGGGGAAGTCGGACTTCAGGTCTGCATGGGGCGAGGTTTGCATCAGCAGCTGTTTGAAGAACGAGGGAGCCATGACTGGATAAGAAAAATAAAAACCTTGATATTGAAGCAGTTCTTGGACAGATATAGAACACAAGCTTTCAACAGAACTTTGTACCGAGAAGGGAGAGAGGGTTATTTATACCCAAACAATGCAGAGAGCTTTCTTGTGAAACCAAGTAGCGCAGCAGAGCTCAAGAAAAGAGGGAGTCAATTCAGGCACCCACAAAATAAACATACACTCTGCTCTGGACTCACAAACCCGGCTCCATGAAGCTGCAGACTCAATGCTGCGCTCTGGGCCCCACTGAGTGTGGAAAGGGTTGACTGCAGGGCTACAGTAGAGTAATTTCTAATGGCCTGATGAATCGCCTCTGAAAGCCTGATGAACATGACAGGCACAGCTCCCAACAGGTGAGGGAAACTGGCTGATTTTTCTTGCTGAATTATCGTAAACGAAATTCAGAACAGTTTACCTTGGAGTCCACTGGAGAGAAATGAATATAGCTACATTTTGTTCAGCCTTTTGAAAGATGGGTGGAAAGGAATCATGCTGTAAGTAAAGAATAGCTGCCGGCTGCTTTCTTTATCTCATCCAAAGACCAAATTGATGTTTCCCGCCGCATTGAGTTGTTTTTCTATGCCAGGGTCTTTTAAAATGCATTTTTTGGCACAGTGCATTTGCAGGGAGTGGAGGAGGAGGTGGGCAGGTTGTTTCCTCGTGGTAGCTTCTTAAGACGCTTGTGGTATTGTTCTAAGGGGAGGTCAGCCTCTCTGCAATAATAAGAGACAGTTGCTCCCCTCCAATCCTATCAGGCAGTAATATCCCCTGTTAAAAGGACCATTCATGTCATTTCTCCCCCCAACTCTGGATTTCTTTTTCTAGTTTTTAATGTGCCGGAAGTAACAGGCATCCTTGGTAGAATGCTAGGGAATGTCTCACTTCAGAGTCTAGATCACAGATGGTGATGTTACAATAGCAGGAGGAGGTTATAGTCTCCCCACACCGGCCTTCACCACACAGAAACTTGCTTTTGGAGGTAAGTGCATGAGTCCAACCTTAATGGCTGAACCTAATGGTTGGCTCAAATGCCTGGGATATATAGTTACAGAAAATAGCGAGAGCTAGCTGGGAAATGGAGAAAACCATAATAGCATAGACCTTCAAAGCAGAAGTACCCTCCCTCGAACATACCAATGACTCATGTATAAATAGGCCCATGGCAAAAGGGGCCTTCATTAGAAACATGATCTCGTATTTAGAACATGTATTTAGAACTGGAATTAAGTAAATGTAGCCATTCAGCTCTCAATAGGGATTTCAGTCTGGAATTGCAGTCAGACCACCTAAAAGCCTTCCAGCAAGGGAATATGTCTTTTAACTAAAAGGCTTGTACATCCATACCACCTAACACTGGATCTGTAGTCTCCCATGAAATGTCATCAGATCCTATGAAATGAACATTCATAATGAGCCAGCTATTGATTTATCAACCACCTACACTTAGCCTGAATCATATTCCCTAATTACAGTTGAGGACAGTAACTAACCTGACATCAAATGCACAGTGCTTCCAGAAATATCCACAGAGAAGAAAGATAAAATTTTTCTCCCTGATTAATGTGAATGGATGAGTAACTCTACATTTCTCAGAAACATTATCATGAGGTTCAGAACTTCTAACCTTTTACTTGCTATTTTTATTAATCAATGCATATATATGTATATATACATATACATATACATATACATATACATATACATATACATATACATATGCACTATTCTTTCTAGTGCCTCATAGCCATATCACACACACAATGCAAAAAGGACCGTCTAGCTTCCCGCATCATTTCCAAGTTTCAGTCAACAAGTATTTATTCTATCAGATTAGGTACTGTACAAAGTAGCAAATGAAACAAGCAGAAATCCTGGTACTCTCAAGTCAACAGAGGTGAGATGCATGCATTTTCCAGTACATTTACTACTTATAGTGCAAGACAAGACACACTGTTACCAATGCTAGAATCAGAAAGGGTGGTGTTTGTTGGACCCTTCCAGCCTGGCAGAATATGCTTGTTTGGCATGCTTCCTAATATTAAGAAAGTAAATTCTTTCAGCTTGGAAGTGTACCTCCTCAGAGTCCCTCTTGGGCATGTGGGAGCTCATCTTGGCCCTGAGATGCAGAAATGCTACCTCAATTATAGGTAGGCTGCCATGCTCTCATTACATAGTACCAAATACCACTTTAGAAAGCCAGGGCTGTTTCAGGTATACACTTCTGGGGGATTCCAAGTACAGCCAGGGTGGTGTTTTCACTCTAAAGACTCACCTCTTGAGAATACCGATGATCTTATTAATTATACCTCACAAACTGAGGCATGAAGAAGGCACATAACTTAGCCACAATCACAAAGCTAACAGTGAACGCTTACACCAGGGATGTCTAACCCTGTGCAGCCTTGGACTATACAGGCACCATATGGTATGGGCCGCATCAATGGGACCAAAGTTTCCATTTTCACCTCCCCCAAGGTGTTCGTTGGGCTGTCTTGATGGTGGACAGCCCAGTATTCCTAGCTAATATTGTTAACTGAAAACTGTTCCAGAATCTTCAAGAGTTTTATCTAGACATGAAATAATCTATAGTGATTTCCTAAAGTTATCCTCAACATGAGTCAAAGAAATGATGAAAAGTGGGTTTTTTTTGAAACTTAAAGTTAATTTAAAAAAACCACAGTATTGACCATGAATGGAGAGATCTGGGTTTAATTATTTGTTCTACCATTGCCAAGCTGTGTTGGGCAGTTTATTTCTCCATCTCAAGGCTGTTTTTGCAGGAAGAGACATTTAAATTAAATCCTCTCTAATACCCTTTTCAGTTAAAAAATTCTGTGATCCAGATATCTACTTTATGAAACATAATTCATCTCTCATTTCCCTTTTCACCCCTAAGGAGAGACTATTAACTTTCTCACTGATAGCCCAGACACTGAAAAGTCCCAGGGTGTGAAGGAACCATTTTCTTCAGCTACAGCCTGTCAGGCAAAGGCCCTAATCGTCCTGTGAAAAATCCAACTGCAAATCCAGACTGTTCTCCATCTTTCTATATCATGCAGGAATCTCCAGAGAAGCTGAACTAATAGGATATGCAGACAGTACTTGGCATTTGCTGGTTCAACTTATTCATTTGCAGTCTTACACTGAGATGAAAGTGTGCTCACAAAGTCATCCTAGTTTTCTGGTTCAGCATACTATTCAATAAATGACCCTTATAGTCAACATATTATCATAAAATAGGCTTTTATTGGATAGTTTTTTTTTAACTGTGAGCCAGTGTAAATGTTCAAAGTACAGTTAAGGATAGCTAAGCCAAATTCTGATGCCCAGTGGGTTATGTGTATGAAATGAATTTTCCATTTACAACATTTCACCTTATATTTGATTTACTGGCATACAACCCTCCTGTGACTATGGAGGCCAGGTGGTCCTGTGATATGCTGTCTAGAAGCTAGACAACCAGTGAACTCTGGTGTAATTCGCTCAAATCCTCTGATCTGAGAGCAGGAAGCAGCACTATCACCCCTAGTCCAAGACCAATGCACAAGAATCATTGGGCTGCAGCTATCAGACTTGAAGCCTGGAAGCTCAAGCACATGAGCACACAGGGTCAAGGATAAAGTTGAATGCCCAGGATCAATAAAACATAGAAATGCCTTTCCTCCAGCTTTCTGTTGTAGGCGATCTCGGTGCATGGGATGATGCCTGCTCACACAGGTGCAGACAGTCTATTTGACTTACTGATTCAAATGCTCACATCTCCTGGAAAAACCCTCAGTCACACACAGAGTCTATCCCATGCCACATACCACTATTTTTCATCTGCCTAGTCATTTTGGTACAGCAGCTTAATCTTTAGACTCTCCTTCACAGTCAGTGGCAACAATTACTCCAACCTCAGATGCCATGGTGGCTTCCTGCTCCCCGAAAAACAGGGCAGGGATCTGGCATCAGGTGCCTTCTGAGCATCTCTTATCCATTGTATCAGAGTGTAGAAAGCAATGGGCACTTCCTTCATCCCTCTGCACCTGCTTTTCCTCCTCCCCCTGGTTAGTTTGTAGCAGAGTAGAAGAGCTGTTGAAAAGGACTGGAGGAGCACAGGAGATGCCCAAGAAGTAACAGCTTCTCCTTTCCTGGCACAGCAACCTCCATGGCCTCATTCAGAGGGCTTTGCTGCCTGTCTTCTTTCCTGAGGACACTATTATCTAACAGGCTCTAGGAGTTTCCGAGCTCCTGGTTTCCACCTGATAATTGCAGGTGCTATGGTCTGGATAGGTCTCATCCCCTAAAGGATTGCATGCAAAGCTAACTTCCCAGGGTAATGTGTTGAGCGGTGATAGGACGGCTAATAAGTGGGGTCTAGTGGGAGGTGATGGGGTCATGATTGCCCTTGTAAAGAGATTAAAGCTAATCTATTCTTGTAAGAGTGGGTTATTACAAAACCGTAAGCCTGGATCCTCCATGCTCACCTGCCTCCTGTCTCAGTGTCTCAGGTGGTCTCTCTCTCTCTCTCTCTCTCTCTCTCTCTCTCTCTCTCTCTCTCTCTCTCTCTCTCTCTCCACTGGTTTCCCCTTCTACTTCACTACAATGCTGTGTAACAGCCAAGGCAGCTCTTGGATATTGCTGCCAAACTAACTGGGATTTCTAACAACCAAAACCATGAGCTAAACAAAGCCTTTTTCTTCTTAAGATATTTCATTATAGCAACATAAAATGGCCCAAAATATTATGTAAACTAAAATATAACACAAGGCACTTAAATTTGCCCAGAATTGGTTAGTTGTGTTCAAATATGAATATGTTTTTTGTTCAACAAATGAATACTCAATTGGAAAAAGAAAGCTACCATTTGTGAAGCCTATTTCTTGACTTTTTAAAATTTGAGTGCTAACCACATTCATGAATTAGTTTTAGGTATAAAAAAGAGAGAAACTAAAGTATGAAAGACTGTGTGTCTGAGGTTGCAGAAGTCAGTCTTCCAAGCTTTGAGTAAGACTGTAGCATGAATCTTTTTTTTTCATATATATATATATATATATATAATTTTACAATACCATTCAGTTCTACATATCAGCCATGGGTTCCCCTATTCTCCCCCCTCCCACGCCCTCCCCTTACCCCCAGCCTACCCTCCATTCCCACCTCTTCCAGGACAAGTCCTCCCCCAAGGACTGCGATCAACCTGGTAGACTCAGTCCAGGGAGGTCCAGACCCTTCCTCCCAGACTGAGCCAAGTGTCCCTGCATAAGCTCCAGGTTTCAAACAGCCAACTCATGCAATGAGCACAGGACTCGGTCCTACTGCCTAGTTGCCTCCCAACCTGATCAAGCCAATCAACTGTCTCACCTATTCAGAGGGCCTGATCCAGCTGGGGGCCCCTCAGCCTTTGGTTCATAGTTCATGTGTTTCCATTCATTTGGCTATTTTTTTTTCGATAATTGAGTAAAACTGAAATTTATTATAAGCCACAGTCATCCTAGGGACCTCCATGCTATATATATAGCCTCTATGGTTCTATGGGTTGTGGTCTGATTGTTCTTTATTTTATATCTAGAATCCACCTATGAGTGAGTACATACCATAACTGTCTTTCTGGGTTTGGGTTACCTCACTCGGGATGATTTTTTCTAGTTCCATCCATTTTGTAGCATGAATCTTAACAGGTCTTATTAATAAAAACAAACCCAGGAGCCAGACATTGGGGTGAACGCTGAAAGATCAGAGAAACAGAACAAGCCACAGCCATCTCACCTCACCAATTCCTCAGCTGATCCTGTTTCCTCAGACTGAAAGCT
Organism: Peromyscus maniculatus bairdii; assembly: GCF_049852395.1. Classification (NCBI taxonomy): domain Eukaryota; kingdom Metazoa; phylum Chordata; class Mammalia; order Rodentia; family Cricetidae; genus Peromyscus; species Peromyscus maniculatus. Next base: position 89,772,108 of record NC_134857.1, on the reverse strand, counting down.
TCTGAGTCCTAACCTAAATCGATCTCAGCTGAACTGCTGCTAAAAGCCTAAAAGCTTAACAAGACCTAGTTCCTGGTCCTCATGCTCTATATTCCTTTCTGCTTCCTGCCATCACTTTCTGGGATTAAAGGCATTTCTCACCATGCCTGGCTGTTTCCAGTGTGGCTTTGAACTCACAGAGATCCAGACGGATCTCTGCCTCCTGAATGCTAGGATTAAAGATGTGTGCTACCACTGCCTAAACCTATGTTTAAATATAGTGGCTGTTCTGTTCTCTGACCCCCAGATAAGTTTATCGGTGTACACAATATATCAACCACATAAGACATCCTTGCTCATAGCTGGTATCACCTCTCCCAAATCCATTAGCTTCTCATGTATCAAATACCTTTCATATGATATTAGTGTATTCAAACAGAGCACACAGATGCTTACAGTATCAAGCAAATAGAAGAATCCTATGCAGAGTCTCTTCCAGCACCTGCCCTCCACATGTGAAAGCAAGAATGGGGTAAAAGGAGAAGCCAAAACTGCAGAAGACATGGTGTGAAGTGTTCCTTATGGCTCTGTCTCCTGAGGGCATTTCAGTGTGGGATTTGACCACTTAGCATCCCAAAACATGCCTGAAAGGCTTGCTCCTCCTCTAGCCTGTAAATGCCAACCTAGCCTCCAGGTCCCTAGAGTTGAGATGTCATTATCTTCTGAAAACCTACTATTGGTCAGATCCTGTGTGATCACCAATACCTTCACTTATACTTCATAGCACATAGTGATTGCTATTGCACCTGCCTTTTACATGTCTAGACCAGCTATAAATGTGACCACATTATATACTGTATCATATAACATATATATGATCATATATATCAGAATATTATGATACACTTCCCAGGGTAATGTGTTGAGCGGTGATAGGACGGCTAATAAGTGGGGTCTAGCGGGAGGTGATGGGATCATGATTGCCCTTGTAAAGAGAGTAAATTTATTTAATATTTAATATAATATTAAATATCATAATATATATCTGATCATATATATGATACAGATGTATGATATATTATACAGCATAATCATTTGTTATATGACACAACATATAATTAACAAATAACATATTCTCCGTTTACATTTAAATATTTATAACCCATTGGTGAAGATGGGTTTTTAGATTCAGATGAAAATTTAAGGGAAAATACAAAAATAAAGTGACATGTCTACGGCCCTGAGTGCACCAAGTCTCCACTGATCTCAGAAGAAAGGAGACAATAGACAGAAGACCCTTGCCAAGTCTCTGATTTATCTGGCCCCAAATCCCCATGTCTTTAAATATGAAGCCCTTAAAACAGAGAATTGGTACCCAAAATAAATAGTGGGTTTGGGCCAAAACATTATTATTGCAGCAACGCCCACCCAGGACTCTGCTGCAGGAGAAAACGGTCTGGTTCGCTGTGAAGACTTTGGATGGCCAACATTATAAAGGAGCTTAGCTTCATGCATCACTGCCTTACAAAGAAGGAATGGCCAGTAAATGTGTCGATAAAAACATCCCCTGGGGACTATGTACTCACACTATAGTCCCTGGACATTGTCAGTCCCTAGCTGTCTAGTCTCAGGCTGGGAGACTGGGTCTATCTTTTCCACCCACCACTGGTCCAGCTGTCAGTTATAGCCAGTGAGTCACACTGCCCAGAGATAAGAGTCCTGCAAAGGCAAACCCAAATGCCCTGGGAATGCTTATCGTGTCTTTCTCACACCACTAATGCTCTACTTGGCTGTCTCCATCTGGCGTTTCAGCACCTGAAGAGTTTCAAGCATAGCCTCTTAGGGCTTTGGCTGTCTACAGAGGCTTGTGATGAGGGCCGGGGGCCAGTGCACACTGGTGACAGGAGCCTACACCAATAAGCCTCGTGTGGGACTGGGGATACAAATGGCATAGATACAAAAGGCAATACACACAGCATTGTAGTGTGGTAGTGAAAGGGAAAGTGTAATGAAATGATGCAACAAATAAACAAGTATCTTACATGTTATAGAAGCATTAAAAAATAGTCATTGCTCAGGATGGAGGCTTGGAAAACGGGGAAAAAAAGAACAGAGGAGAATAAGGACATAACTCGCCTCCAAACACTCTGATAAGAATGACTGAGAGGAGGAAGCCAGCCACAAAAATCACACAGTGTATGATTCATTTTATTATGAAATATCCAAAATAAAAGATGGATGGAGACAGAGAGTTCATCAGTGGTCTCCAGAGACTGAAGAGGAGAATGGGAAGTAATTGCTAACATGTTGGGGTTTCTTTAAAGGTGGAGATGGTCTGAAATTTGATTGCAAAATAGTTTAAAATAAAGCTCAGATTGCACACCTTAGGTGACTTAATTCTATGGCACTTTAAATATATGTCAATACAACCGTCCCTGAATCTCCTGAGGTCTCAAGGTTTTAAAGTGAATATTTGTTCATTTACATTGTTTCCATACTAGTTAATCTTATTCTGAGCACCCAGAAAAGGGGCTGGGGAGGTGGCTCAGTGGTTAAGAGCACTTCCTGTTCTTCCAGAGGACTTGAATCGGGTTCCCAGCACCCACCTCAGGATATTGACAATGGCCTGTAACTTCAGCTATAAGGAATCTGTCACCTCTGACCCACAAGGACACCTACATTCATATGCATATATTCACATTCAGGCACACACACAAGTAATTTTTAAAAGAATAAAAAAATAGGTATTTAAATATTGAGAAAACCAAATTGATTGTCTTTTTTTTTCTAGCAGTTACTTTCTCTGAAGTCATTTAGTTTTTCAGTGTCCACAGATATTAAAGGTCTCCAGCAGTATAGTGGCATGGACACAAGCCTCCCCTTGAAGCACATAATATTCACTAAGTTCTTTTAGTAAATGATCAAGATACCAAGGCTTGCAGTGCCCTGGGCTCTGAAGAGGTGATAGTGGTTCTCCAGAGAAGATTCCTGGCCATCAGAACTCTCATTTCAGTGAAAGAAAGGTCAAGAGTGTGCCAGGCAGTCCCTTGGACTCTGAGTCGTATCCAGCAGTATAGATGGCATGTTCTAGAATGAAGTGAGTCAGGGCTGGACAATTGTTGGTTATTATATAGTGCAATGTTGTGTTGAACAGGATGGAACCCAAGGCAAAAGGCAACCAGAATGGGTAGAATAGTTAACAGGTTCAACACAGAAGCCAGGTGAGAAGGACAGAGGCTAGCCAAGGCAAGTTACCACTCATCCCCTGTAAGTCTCCTCAAAAATGACAAAGGGGGTTTTGACTGAGCAAAAACAATCAAGAAATGAGAGCAAGCACACTGTGGTGGTGATCCTTCTAGGTCCATAGCTGACAAGAGGTATCCCCTCATTTTCCTTGCCTACAAAAATAAATGGAATAATCACATGATCACCTTGCTAGGACGATTAAACATAATAATCTTAGATACTTTTTGGTTTATCATCAACCTGACTGGAGGTTTAACAGAGCGAGGAAGACCACCTTGGTTTTGATTATTATGTAAGTTTATCATGTTATAGTTATTGCATGCTTTCATGTTAATATATATACAGCAATGATAATTTAAAAATTAAAAAAACAATAGATGTGGCTGGGGAGATGCCTTGAAATAAGTATGTCAGCTTCATAGATTTGAGGAAAAGGTTTCCAGGCATACAGGATGTGAGTTAATGACTATCTTACCCATCACTTATTTATTGGGAATCATGAAAAATGAAAATTAATTTTCTTTTAACTCTATCCTCAAATTCTTTGAAAATTTCATGCGCCTCCTACTCTCTGGATCCAACCTTCCCCTTCCCTGCCCCCATTCCCACTCTTTGTCCTCTTTTTTTAATCCCCTATCATGTCCAATTACACTGCTCATTATGCATGAGTGTGGGCCATGCACTGGAGCATGGTCAACTTACCAAGAATCCACCTCTCAATAGGATTGACTCTCTCTCCCCTAACAGCCACCAGTTGTCAATAGCTCCTCGGCTTGGGGTGGAGGTGCTTGAGTCTCTCCCAGCTATTTTGCCTGGAAGCAAGTATTGTAATGGAACATAAAACAAGCTGGGTTAGAAGGTAAGTGGGGAAATGATGGAGAGGCTGGAATATGAAAAATGGTGAGGACAAGGCAAGAGAGGATGCATAACATAGTATGTGAATCTAAGCAACAGAGCAAGAGAGCTAAAAAAGGGCAGTCAGAGTAAGTCTCTTGAAATCAGTGTATCAGTGTGGTGTAGTTAGTAGCAGCATAACCTAGAATATGGCCATGGAAGGAGATGGCTAAGATGAGAGAAAATATCACTGAATGCAAGAAAATCCAACATCTGAAAATGATACTCATTGCCTACATTGGTGACCCATTACTGCAATAGTGCTGTATAATAAGCCTCCCCAAAGTCAATGACATCCAACAGTTAGTGCCATGTTCTCAAGTCTACAGATTATTAGGCCAACCAGGGTTGACCCAATAGCTAGTGTATTGGATTTGGTCCAAGTCATCTATGCCTGTGTTTGCCCAGGGCCTGGGATAATGGAGCACTAGCTTCTTAGACACAATCATCTCAAACAAATCACCATGTGTGCTAGATAGTTTTATGTGAACTTGACACAAGCTAAAGTCATCGGAGAGGAGATAACTAATAAAATGCCCCATAAGATGGGGCTGTAGGCAAGCCTGTAGGAGCATTTTCTTAATTAGTAATTGATGGGGGCAGTGTAAGGGGACAGGCCACTGTGGATAGTACCATCCCTGGGATAGTAGTCCTAGAGTCTGTAAGCAAACGGGCTGAACAAGCCATGAAGAGCAAGCCAATGAGCAGCATTACTCTGTGACCTCTGTATCAGTGCCTGCCTCCAGGTTGAGTGCCTGTCCTGACTTCCTTTGATGATGAACTGTGATGTGGAAGCCTAAGCTGAATAAACCCTTTCTTCCCCAAGTTGCTTTTGGTCTTGGTGTTTCATCACAACAATAGTAACCCTAACTAAGACACTATGGCAAAAGCAAAATTGAACCCTGCAGACAGGCATACCATGCTTGTAAACACTACATTGATGAAAACAAGCTGATTGGTAGCAAACTCTACACCAACAGTTCAGGGATGTTTACTCTGTCATCGATGGGAAGGGGAAAGAAATAAGCATTTGCTGAACTATCATCCAATCTCCTTCAACATGGGGGCAGCAGATGCCAGGAGTGGTGTCATGTGTAGAAGAGAACGACCATGATATGGATGCTAAAGTCATGAAGTATATTACACATAGAAGGATTCTTAGGAGCAACAACACACAGTTTTCCTTTCAGCAGGGGCCATGCAAACACAGCAAAAAGCTATGAAAATTTCCCTACCCTTTTATGGACTCAAACGTAAGTTGTGTTTTTTTTTTTTCCAGCTGCTATTGGATAACAAAGTCCTCTGTTTGCTCCTTATTGCAAGACGTTGACTTTTAGTCATTGTCTAGTCAACCCCATATCCAAATATTCCTATTTCATTCAAAATTAAAGTTTCTCTCCTTCTTGATTTAAGACTGGTGGACATGGAAATCCTGTGGTGGGAATGTGTGGTAGGCATGCCCCCTTAGTTCCCAGCCTCCCCTCCCCGCTTATTAGAATGCTCCTGGCTTTTTTGGACTGAAGTACAGTGAAGGATCCTGGGAGAGAATGTAGAGACAGAGGAGGCTTCATTTGACAGGCACCACTTTAACATTTTTTAAATTAAATTTGTTCATTTATTTTACCCCAACCACAGTTTCTCCTCCCTCATCTCCTTCCATTCCCTCCCCATCTCCCTCTGCCCCCCCCCCAATTCCCTACTCCTCTGTTTCTGTTCAGAAAGGGGCAAGTCTCCCATGGGTGTCAACAAAGCATGGCAAAGCAAGTTGAGGTAGGATTAAACTCCTACTCTCATATTAAGGCTTGCTAAGGCAATCAGGTATGAGGAATAGGTTCCCAAAAGCCTGCCAAAGCATCAGGGTCAGGCTCTGCTCCCACTGCTAGGAGTCCCACAAGTAGACTAAGCTACACAACTACCACTCATATGTAGAGAGCCCAAGTCAGTCCCATTGCAGGCTCCTCAGGTGTCTAGTATCTGTGAGCTCCTATGAGCTCAGGTTAGGTTTTTTTCTGCGGGTTCCCTTGTGATCTGACTCTTTGGGCTCATACAATCCTTCCTCCCTCTCTTCAACAGGATTCCCAAGCTTGACCCAGTGCTTGACTGTGGATCTCTGCATCTGCTTCCATCAGTTGCTGTATGAAGGCTCTCTTTCATCAGAGTAGTCACCAATCTGATTCCAGGAGAAGACCTCTCTGCTATTGCTAGGAGTCTTAGCTGGGGTCGTCCTTGTAGATTCTGACACCACTTTCACTTGGTTGTTTTCCTATGATATTTGAGTTCCCAGTGCATAAAGTGGACTGGAATTCATGAATGTTTTGAGTAGCATCTGTCTTCAGTGAACAGTAAGGGATTCCTTCAGAGACATCACCTTCTCTTTATACTTCCTTGGATTTCTCACTTCCAGTTCCTTCCTGGAAACCTGTTTCTCCCCAGCTGTGTACATGTGCCTTCCTTCAGAGCCTCACCTCTCACTTCCCATACTCTGTCCCATCCGTCACAGGTTCAGCATCAGTCTCAATGTCCTCAGAGACTCCAGGAGACGCAACCTCTCTGGGCATGGTGTCCTTGAAGCTCTTCCCACCAGGCTTAATGAGAACCACCAGTGCTCCTCCATAGAGGAGCGGAGGCTAGAGCACATCACCAGTTCTCTCTCAGGAAGCTCCTCTTCAGACTCCCCTTCGTTCTTAAAGCTGTGAGGTCATCCGGGGACTCTTACTCCCTTGTACTCAGGAAGCTCTTCCCTTTTAGAAAAATCGTCTCTTCCAGACTATCAGATGATAATCCCACATGTCCCCCTCCACCCAAAGCCACTGTCTTCAAATGAAAGAGAATGTTCTTGAACCACAGCAATGGAGAGCATCAGAAGAAAAGTCCCGATAGGATCACATGCGTATTTTCAAGAGATTTCTCTCCAATCCCACCTGTTCAAAAGGCTGAGGCAAGAAGAGGGCAAGTGACTTCAGGGCTAGCCTGGACAACCTGGTGCAAAGGTAGGAAAGGGGCTGGAAATAGAGTTCAGGGGAGAATACTTGCCTAGCATATGAGGCCCATGACATACTGCTTGAATTTTAAACCATTCTTATAATATTGTAAAAATAGACACGATACCATATTTGTCTTTGTCCAGTCTGCAGTAGATATTGAAGAGATATTTATAAACTTTACTGAATATAGAGTTTATAGTGTACACATTTAATTGAAAATAAAACGGAGAATGTAGTCAATACAATACACATTAAGGGGGGAAAAGAAAAGAAGACTGTGGGCAGTGTTTCATGAAGCATCCCTCTGACTGACTATGCTCACTTTCTTCTCACATGAATAATTATTGTTTCTATAGTTTTTCATCTTGCTCTGCTTGCCAAGAATCTTTCTGTTGACTAATTATGTTATCTTTTGACTGGTTCAATGTACTTTTTTCTCTTTTCAAAGGAGCCAAGCATTTATTTCTGTCTTGTTTACCTTATAATATTGTTTTATGCAGTTCTTTTAGAAATGAGATATAGTACAAATTAGTCTTATTTTGACCCATTTTCCTTCCTCTAGAGCAGTGATTCTCAAGTTGTGGGTCACAATCCCTTTGGCAAATCTCTATCTCCAAAAAATATTTACATTATTATTCATAACAATAGTAAAATTACAGTTATGAAGTTGCAAAGAAAATAATTTTATGGTTGGTGGTTACCACAGTGTTTGGAAGGTTGAGAATCACTGCTCTAGAGCGATCATCTAGATATGATTGATGGTCAGTTCTCCTGATGGAGGTGTCCACTGCTGGGTGAAAGCATGCTAACAGGAAACAGAAGCCGTCTTGTTTCTCGTCCACCTGGAAATCTGTCTCCTCCTACCTCAACTAGGTTAAAAAAAATGGTTTCAACCCCATGGGGAAACACAAAAGTAACACCACATGCACGTAAACAGAGAGAGAGACAGAGAGACACACAGAGAGAATCTGCTAGCACACACTAATTCCAGAGAAAACACTGGGATAGAAGAGAAGAAAGAAAGAGACAGACCAGTGGGAAACAAGAGTAAGGTCAAGGGAAAGTGTAGTAGCTTTTGGAGGGGAACAGAGAAGACAGAGGAGAGGGAGGGAAAGAGAGAGGGGATGGGGAAGAACATTTGGCACTATTAATTCATTGAAAACACATTTATTAAATGTCGTTTTTGTGCCAGGATCTGATATTATACTAACAAGTGAGACTGCCAAGTGTCTGCTCTCAGGCTGTTTATAATTTGAAACAGAAAAACCAAAGTCTCCTACTCCCAACAAACTGCTTCGTGTGAATGTGAGAGAAGTTCCCTAAGCAGATGTGCGCTCAGCGAGAGTGAGTCATGAGAAGCACTCTGACTCAGACTCTCCAAGTCCGCCATAAGCAGGCGCAGGATTCCAGGGAGGAAGAACCAGCTGGTGTGCAGAAAAAAAGGCCGCAGCTTTTGACAGCGAGACTCTGGGATGGCTAAGGAATAGGTTGAGACTTTCCAGGGCCCCTCAGGCCTGGGCACGGATTCACAGCTCTCCTGGTATAGGGGCAGCTGTACTAGAGAAAACAATACCTAGACCAAGTGACACTACAGTCTGACACGAAGCGTCAAAAACTGATGTTCTAGTATGGAAAACAGAAGGCAACAGGTGGACACAGGTGGAGGAAGATGGATAGAGGTCCCGTTAGGAGTGTTGATGAAGGAAAGATTGGTGTGACAGGGGACAGACAGAAGTGGTCAGGTTCATGACATGGCAGCAGAATCAGCAAGAATTGGTTAGTAGTGGCAGGTGGGGGCTGAGAGAGATGTATGAATCAAGACTGAGACATACATTTCCAGACTAAGCCTCAGGGAGGAAGGAAAGTTCATTTCATTAGAAAGATAACCCAAAAAAAGGAGGAGAAAGAGGAAGAGGAGGAGGAGGGAGAGGAGGAGGAAGTTAGGGATGCTGTACAAGAGGAGAATCCTGAGTTCAGTGTCATCTACACTTATTTTTGATGACCCCTTGAAGGACTAGAGTGGATACACTGGGTAAAGCTGACTGTGTGGATTTATATCCCAAGGGAAGCCTGGGCTTGGGTTATAATTTGGAGAGCTGTTGGGGAAGTTAAAGACTTAGGACTGAGTGAGTTTACATAGGCACTGAAGCATTAACAGGATCTGGGACCAAATTCTAAAGCTCTTCTACTTTGAGTAGTTAGGGAAATGTAGCAAGGGACACTGAAAAGTGCTTGCCAGGAAGGTCTGGTGGCCAGGAAAAAAATGACATCACCTTGAATATTTTAAATAGGAAAATATCTATGCAGGAATTTAATGCACAAATCCATTGAAAAATACAGAACAGGAAAAGCTGTTCTCTGGTTTATTGCTAGGTTTCAGAAAATAGGAAATTTCAAAAATCTCTTAGAAGCAGTGATTTGTAGGAGAATGCTGGAAGTAGCTATAAACCTCCAACGTGGAGGAGAAATGATTCCACAACTCTCTCTCTCTCTCTCTCTCTCTCTCTCTCTCTCTCTCTCTCTCTCTCTCTCCTCTGCCTCTCAAATCTCACACTGATGCCTCTGTTGGTGGACCTAAAGCAGAGCCCTGTTGGTAGGAATGCTTGGAAATGTAGTTTTCAAGATTCAAAGTCACTAAGATCCAGAGTTCATAAAAGGGTGTGGGACTCGGGCTACACCAAACCAAAGTCAAGACAGCCGCAGCTGCAATAACACTAAGCACATCCAGGCTTGGCAACAGATTCAGGGCCTGCAACACCCAGGAAGGAGGATGTCTGTGTGTGAATCTGACTCCTCTGGGCTTTCTGATGGCTCCTTTCTGTCCAGTCCTTACTGCCCAGAATGCCAGAATTGATTTCCATTCTTTGACAAAGTCACTCTCTGAGAACCATTTTTCCATTTCCTTTGTATAACAGAAACAGTTTCCTGAAGTCATGGAACCTTCAGTGACAAGCTGATTTGAATCTTTCCAATGTCAGCATCTATCGTTTGACCTCCTGTTTGCTACACTCCGCTGCCTCTCTGAACAGAGATCACTCAATCAACCGTTTGTATGGTGAGCAGACAAAATATTTACCTAAGAGAAACAGAAAGCATGGTCCAATGCTGTTTTTAATAATGTATTAATTTCTAGCACTGAAACTCAATGTTTCACATTAGGTTCTACAACACTCTACAACACTGTTACAAAACTGTAACATCTCTCTGTGTGTGTGTGTGTGTGTGTGTGTGTTTCTACAAAGAGTTCTGTTTTTAAAATGTATATGGCTTGCTGCTCTTCCAGAGGGTTCCCAACACCCACGTACAACCAACCACCCATAACTCCAGTTCTAAGTGATCCAGAGCTTTCTTCTGGCTTTCCTCTTTGACAATGGATGCACACTCAATGCATTTACATACGTGCAGGCTCAACACTCATACACATAAAATAAAATAAGTCTTTCTTTAAATCGTATATGGTTATGACCCATGTATCTGTGTCTTTAGTAGAACTGTGAGCTTCTGAAAGAAAAGAATGTGACCTCACCGATCTCCCATCCCTACACCTCTGATGTCACCTAGCAAATATTGACCGAAAGATTCAATCAGTAAATTACATAAAAAGTGGAGATCACAGCCCAACCTGCGATGAGAAAGCACAGCTGCCTGTGCAGACTTCCTCTGCTCCAAAGCCAAGCTCACATTTTCACTTGTTACTAAGCAAAGGGAAGAAAATGGAAACCCAGAGACACTTAGAAGGTCAAAGCAGGTTTCTTTCTCTTTGGTGGGGGTGATCGTCTCTCTGGGGAACTGGACTTCTAACTGTAATCAAATGAGTACCTTCTATCCCAGAGCACAGCAGCTACATACAAGGGATTGTATTCATCTTTTAGTTAGGAAATGTGAATTATAAATTCTAGAAACAAACCTCTAAGCAAACCACACACCTCCAAACAAAATTAAGTCAACACACCTCAAGTCACAAACCAATTTGTTATTTTCATGTTTGCATGTGTATTCCACAAGCCCCTTATAAACAGACTGCATAGACATGCCCAGAGTCATACATAGATCTTGTCAGTTTGGAAAGGTTTCAGTCACCTGATATGGTGAGCTCCTAAATTCATCATAACCTAATTTAAAAAAGGAAGTAGAGAGCTCTGAGTGCCACACTGTCTTGATGTGCATTGAACAGGCCTTTGTCACCTTGGTTGGCTCAAGGTTAGAGTATTGGGCTGTCGGATGTTATAGCTAAAGTTTTAACTCTATAGAATTAAACTTTCAAGAGGAAAAGTGAATCTTCAATAGCTGCTGTCAGTTTTGGCACTTGGAGCTAGCAATGAGTCTTTTTCACAAGAAATAAAAGTGAAACAAACCATGTAGACAGTCCTGGCCTTTACCCAGACTTGTGAGCATGCACACACATTCTCTCTCTCTTCCCTCCCATCTTCTCATCCATGCTCCTGTCTCATACACATGTACGCATACACACTGTAGCGGAACTCTGTCCACTGGACGTGAGGTTGCTGTTACCATCTTGACATTGGAGCGGCTGTGATTACCCAAGAAGGTAAGGCCTGTTGGACCTCATAGAACAGCGGTTCTCAACCCGTGGGTCGCAACCCCTCTAGGGTTGAATGACCCTTTCACAGGGGTTGCCCAAGACCATCTGCATATCAGATATTTATGTTGTAATTCATAACAGCAGGGAAAACTCCAGCTATGAAGTAGCAATGAAAATAATTTTATGGTTGGAGGTCACAACATGAGGAACTATATTAAAGGATGGCAGCATTAGGAAGGTTGAGAACCGCTGTCACGGAATGAGGTGGAAGCTCATCAGACCCTCACCTTAGACTCCAGCCACTTACTCCCTCCAGCTGCCCATGCATAGTCCTGCCTCCACTGGGGGTCCAGGCATGGCTGAGGGGAAGGTACAGTGTATAAGGGGTAGAAGGTTGATTAGGGTGGGACCTCCAGCCTTGCAGCTTTCATGAGTCATCACCATCCGTTCTGAGTCGGAGCTTGTCAGTAATGTAGCTGCCCAAGAGTCAAAGTCACTTCTTTCCCAGCCTCTCAAATATAACCACAGTAAAGTCAATAATTCACCGAGCTGGATTTGGATAAAGATTATTTCTTCGGTCTGTAAGTGCTCTATCTGGGGCAAGCACATGTGTCTATATATCTTTCGAAGAAGAGTTAGACAATAACTTGGCATCCATTGTCTCAGCCCAACGACAAGAATTATGGACTGTCTCTAGCTCTTTAGACCTATGAAGAAATAGCAGGCCAGTAGCCCTCACTAACTAGCAAAATGATGGGCGTGTCAGCACACATCAGTAATGGGATTATTATCTGGGTACACATGAGAGTTCTAGAGTACAGATAAAGTAGCAATTTTTTTCTTGGGGGAGTTGTTAGAAAAAAAAGCATGAAGACCTGCAGAAAAGAGGGGCATTGAGCTGGAGCTAAAGGATTCGCAGAGGTTGCTGAGCAAGCATACGATGGAGGAGTGTTTATTTCATCCCACCACTGTAGCAAGAGCACGGATCCACAAATCACAGCCACCACTTACTATTCCAGGACCTGTAGGAAAGTGCCCCCTCTCTGGTGCTTGTTTCCTCATCTGAGCATGTCTCGGACAACAGAACACATTTTGTTAGGTTTCTGGTGAGAACGAAATGCATCAACGTGTGTCAAGTGCTGAGAGAAGTACAGCATGGAGGCAGGGCTAGAGGGTCGCCGCTGCTGCTGTTATGATGTTTGGTTGTAGCCAAAACTATTCTCATCTACTACGTAAAATTTAGTATCATACCTATGAAGGTTCAAGTCTGCCTGTGTGCCTGCGTATGACAACTGAAAACCCCTGCTCTAAAGAAACGGAGTGCAAACACACCAACCAGAGCTATACACATAACGTTTTAGCTGGTTGCACTAATTCAGATGAGCAATGGTGTTGTCCTCTGTATTGCAAGCAGAGCACTCAGCCCATGTCAGAGCTTGGGGGGCCTTTATCAGGGAACACAGTTTTAGTGCTACTTACAAGAAGAAAGATCTCAGGTCTGCCACGCATATTTAAGTACTAGTGCCAATCAAATGAGCATCCTTCCTAAGCATGCTTTTTTTTTTTTAATGGCTATTTTTTGCCTCACAATCTTTAAGGAAGGAAGATAGCTTAACACATCAAAGCAGCATCATTCATTCTGTGTGCGTTGCCCTGGAGTAATCTTCTCCATGAATATTTCATGAAACAGACTCCCTGCAATGAGCGTGAAGACTGAAGGTCAGAAAGGGTGAGTCACAGCTGATGTTGGAAGACTCATCTGTAACCATTGTTGACATGTTCAGATACTGTCTATAATGGAGACAAAGGATTCCATGCCCTACAGCAGGGGTCAGAGAATTTCAGAAAGACATCTACTTTACAACAAAAATCCCTGCAGTGTCTGGAGCCAATTCCCCCACGCTGGACTATATCCTATTATTACTCAGCTCCCAGCTTTCTACTTCCACCTGATTAATTGTCAGATGACTCTCAGTCATAACTAGCATTGCTCCATACTTCCTCCCAATAGAATTGTACCAACACAACAGAACTTAAGTGAAAATCTTACAATATATAGAAACTTCTAGCTAAGCTACTAGTCTGTGTTTATGAAATAAGAACAGTGGAGGGCTGGTAAGAGGTGAGCTTGTTTGGCCTGACCCTCTCTGGGACACTACCGTGCATTGTGAGGGTGAAGAGCCATGGCTAGCCAGCCGGTGTTGTAGAGCGGTGAGCCCAGAGCCTGTGCATATATTTCTTTTGTCCTTCAGAATAGACGATGGTTGCCACCTTTTATTCAGATTTTAAAAGAATAAAAGGAAGAGGAAGAGAAGGAGAATGAGGAAGAAGATGAAAAGAAACTTTTATTGCAAACCAAATAACAGAATAAATAACCCCTGTTCTGATTTTTTTGTTATTGATAGGTAGAACCTTTCTTCCACATCCTTCACCAAAGCACTAAAGCACCAAAGACTAAAGGTCTCAAATGTGACCCTAGATGATCAGCTTGGACAGCATCTGAGGACTCTTGAGATATGCAAATTCCCCAACAGTTTCCAGCCAATCAGAAATATGAGAAGCTATCGAGCAATCTGCGTGTGTGAAAAACACCACAGGGAATTCTGGTGTACACTAAAGACTCCGAGCTATTGCTCCAGCTGTGTGAAATTTCATCTTCAAGAGAGTTACATTGAGTCTCAAAAGGCTTATATCAAAAACCCACTTCATCGAATCTTCCTCTTTAAGTCAATTTACCTATTTACGATCTTCTAGTCATCTGCTCTAAATGATAAAATGCAAACTCCTTAGCTTGGTCTACAAAGACCTTACAAGCTGGCCCTCTTCCAGCTCTACCTCCCTACTCCATACCCATGCTGCAGACCCACTGTGTGTGTTCTAATTCCACTCTATGCACATGCCTGGTAGACACCTCTCCTTACATCATGCTCTTCCTCAGTTCTCCCATGCACAGGGAGATGCTGGAGCCTCACCATTCCCACGACTTCTTGCTCACAATGCCTCTAAGAGCACCCATTAAGTTATTTCACAGTTTTTCCTCCCAGTCATCTCTCTAAAGAATGAGGTAAAGACTGAGCAAATCATGGACAAAGGCATTATTTTTTCCGCCTTTGTAGTTGCCTGACCCTACAATACATTTGACATGTTCACTGTGCAGTTACTTCATGCCAGTATCACTCACAGAAAGAAAACCCATCCATTTATACATTCCACTCCGAGGCAGAAACATCTGTGGTCAGGAAAGAGCTCATACAACCAAATTCTTATCAATGAGATGAAAGTCTTCTTAACAATAGAAAAAAACAAGTGCCTCTAGCTCAGAAATCATGATTTTGATTCTGTTATCTGTTTAAACTTGAGAAAATGAAGCCCTGGGTCTCAGATTCCTTAACTATAGAATGGGAGAGAAGTTGGAAAAACATTCACACTATTCATCTCATCAGTTTTTGTAATGACATGAATCTTATTTAACCTCATCTTTATCCATTCAGGTTGTCTTGTTATATATTAGACATTATCTGAAATGATAAGGCATAGTGGGGTATAAAGGTCCATGACTAAATGCAGGAGGCACCGGGACAAGAAGGAGGGAGGGGAGGGAGGGAGGGAGGGAGGGAGGGAGGGAGGGAGGGAGGGAGGGAAGGAGGAGAAGTTAATCTCTTGGAAACACTAGCAATGTGTGTTAACCCAGGGAAACTTCCTATGGACACTCATTGTCCTACAGATGTGGTGGGATTTCCTCCACCTCTGTGCCCCACACTTCCCACTCTGCTCTCTGAAGAACAAGAAAGTAACAAAGAGGACTTGTGGTTGTGGTTTTCTTCCTCGTCTCCCTTTGCATATTTTCTATCCCCATGTCCCATTGCTAGGAAAGTGGCAGCCTGCCAACTGGGCTTATCATCATTCTCCCAAGAGCCTCATGTCATACAGTTGTACCAGGCTTCACATTACTTGCAGTCAGGTTCTCGGGCTACTTTCAACTCCAGACTTTTTGGCAGGTGTAGGGAGCTGGCCAGTGCTGGGCAGGGTCTTTATCTCCCAGCCTGCTCTGCCAAGTACAGTTGATTGCTTAAGGCAAGAGTGAAGAAATGTGAAATTGACTCAGACTCGATATTCTAGTCAAGCCTGTCAGCAGTTTATAAAACTTAGTCATTTAAAAAATTAAGCTTAATGCTTTTAGCGGACTACTCTGCAGTGTCCTCTGTTTTACAACCTTGAGGCGGCTTTGGCAGCCCCGTGCAGAGGCTGTGATTATGTGATGTGATGACTTGTCTATTTTTTCCATTTTTAAGATGCCTTGAGGAAAGTCAGTCTGCCTAAACATGCATGCCCTGCACTGTAAGCCAGTCTCATTCTGAAGGGAACTGTATGATCAATAAGACTTTACTGTGTTGATAAGGAATGCAGCCATCAGTCAGGAAGGCTTGACTTCCTGTATTGAGGATAGTGAGCAAAGAGCCTCTAAGCAAAACTGAGAGGAAATAAAGAAAAGAGGGAAGAGGAGAGGGGGGAGGAGAGGTGGGGGCAGTCAATGCACGAGGCCACCGTGAGCAGGATGTGTTAAGGTTAAGCAACACCTCTAGGAAGGCCTCAAATGTGTGGGGTAGAGAATGGATAGGGCTTCCTACCACAGCACAGAACAAGTGAGTGACCAGACAGAGAATAACTTACCAATGGAAGCATCTCGCCTGAGGTAGAGCCCTCGAGGAACTGGCTGGGTTGGGGATATGGTGGTTTGAATGAGACAGATCATCCTCAGACTCATATGTTTGTATACACAGACCCAGTTTGGTGGAATGTTTGGGAAGAATTAGGAGGTGTGGCCTTGTTGCAAAAGGTATGTCACTAGACTTGGTTTTTGACATTTCAAAAGATTTTCACCATTCCCAGTGTGCCCACTCTGCCTTCTGTTTGCAAATCAAGTTGTGAGCTCTCAGCTGTTCTTACCACCATGGCTTCTCACTGCCGTCATTGACTCTAACCCTCTGAAACTGTACTCTCAATGAAATGCTTTCTTTCATAAGCTGCCTTGGTCATGGTGTGTAGTAGAATATTATTTTAAGATGTGTTACTTTTAGATATGCTGCACTTGTTTAACTCTGTGAAGCTGTGTTACTGTGCCTGTCTAAAACACCCGATGGTCTAATAAAGAACTGAACGGCCAATAGCAAGGCAGGAGAAAGGATGGGTGGGGATGACAGACAGAGAGTATAAATAGAAGGAGAAGTCTGGGAGGAGAGAATTAAAAAGGAAGAGGGAGGAGCCAGAGAAGGAGGAGGACTCCAGGTGCCAGCCACCCAGCTACACAGCAAGCCACTAAGAGTAATAAAAGAAGTAAGAGAATGGGAAAAGCCCAGAGGCAAAAGGTAGCTGGGATAAGTTTAAGAAAATCTGGCTAGAAACTAAGCCAAGCTAAGGCTGGGCATTCATATGTAATAATAAGCCTCCATGTGTGAATTTATTTGGGATCTGGTGGCAGCCCCAAAGAACCAAAAAAAAAAAAATAGAAAATAACTAATGGAGTATCTATAAGATAAGTTTTAGCCTGAAAACAAGAAATAGGCTTAAGGTCCCCATGAAACTTGTTTCTTCCCTGATAAGAATGGATCAAATTTTTAGACTTGGCATAGAGTATGGGGAAAACAGTCATCTTGGAAAAGCCAACAGGCTTATTAAATTATGCCCACTAAAATTAATAATGTGGGATCCTAAGATTATATTCCTCTATTTTCTCTCGTGAAATATCTTCATCCCAGCATAGGTTTTACCCTCTGCTAAAGGACACTAATGAGCAGGAAGCCCCAAGACAATTGAAGGAAAGCCTCTTTTCATTGTACAATGCTGTCAAAGACATACATAAATCCCCAATTGTCAATTGGTGTCTCCCAGACTCTAATAACTCTTAAGACTAATTCAATCCCTCATTCCACTGGCTAGAAATTTTCCATGGCCTCTGGACCACTTCTGACTTGGAAGAAGTGTGTCAATCTTCTTCCAGTCACTCCAGATTCAAGCTCCCTCTTAGATGGCAATGCTTTCTTTCAGACTCAAGATGCATCATCTAATTGTGTCGGTTTTGTGATATGCCCTCCTCATATAGCATTGGTCAAAACATTGAAGTTGACCGTATCCTTTAATGTCCACTACCCTTAGCCAACAAGTCAGCAAAATAAAACCATCATTGATGTTTTTGTGTGGATGAAAGGCCTTATCAGAGACGAGAGCAATAGCAGGATGATGCATGTAACAGAACAGAGACAAAAATCCATCCCAGTCCTCATCTGTGCCTAACAGTCTCTTGGTCATCTCTCTGAGTTGGACTCTGGTTTTCAGTTATATTCTTGACCATTTTCTCTCTTGTTTATGTCTCCCATACTTGTGAAGTTCTATTTATTTCTACTGAAGAGAAGGTAACAGGTCTCATTTGTCACACCCGGTCATTAGTCATCCACGATAAGAAGAAAATCATTACCTTGTCATATGAACATTTAGATCTCCTTCATCAGAAAGTCCACACTCCCAGTGGTGGGTTTATTTAAGTATTGTTTATTTGGTGGTTACTGCAGGCTACTAATATAAGCTTACCAAGATGTTCATGCAATACTTCTAATAATGCACTAATTCTAATAACTTGATTTTCAACCTGAGGTAACTAAGTAAATTCATCAGAGGAATTTATCAATACTTAGTAAGGAACTGCAAAATTTAATTTACATTACATCATCTATGTGCCCCAAAACTGCAACTGCTTAGTCTCATATTCCTGTCTTAGTCCACTGAGTGGGGCAAATAGAATTATCTTATTGTCTTGTCTGATTCAAATACTAACTTGTATCCATAATTTAGGTGTTATGCAGTGTCTTTAAAGAGCAAGGCTAAATCTTTCCTAAAGTTCACTCCCCCTATTCCCCTCATTCAGGTGGTATCTAGTTATATGGGTGTCCTCTGTGTTCTTCGGTACTGGAAAAGCAGGGGCTCCCTAGAGTATGGCATTGGCTTCCTCCTTTGGTCCCTGGACCAGACCCCAGGCTACTCAGCTCTTCCTGGCACCACTAATAGAGATGCCACTAGCTCATCCCAGTGGCTCTTGGCTTGGCTAAGCCCTGAGTCCTTGGATGAACAGCCTAGGTCTTGGTGCCCAGCATCTGATTATCTCTAAGCAGTCATCATACCCTCCATCCAGTCCCTGGCCTTAGAGTCCACTCTAGGCTTTGCTGCAAAATTACCTTGTTCCTCCACAGCTAGCCCATCAAGTTCTCACTGGTCTTGAACTCAGTTTCGGCTTCTGGCAAAGACAGAGGTATTCTAGAATGTGATGACAGACTTTTTTTTTTTTTTTTGAGGAGGATCTGATCAGCCATCTCTCTCTTTCTTAATTGGCTTAGACTGACACATCGTGCCCAAACATCCCCTCCTTAGAGTCCCAAAGAGGAATTGGTAAGGAGGAACAGCCTGCTGAGGGCTATTTGTGCGCTCAACTTACAAAGTGCACAGCAAATTGGGATCCACATTTAATTCCTTCATTTTCTTTTTCTTTTTTTTTTTCCTCTCTTTTCTCTTCTGGACATAACAAGAAAGCTTTCATTTGCTATATTGCATACCCTGCAGCCACTGCGCTACATGCTCGTGCTTGACTGCAGAGGACAGAAGTATGTTTCTCTACACCATGAGAGACAGTGTGGTCTGGGTCATCCTGGCTGCACCTCATGATGCAGAGAGGGAAGTGGCTAGAGAAAGGTAGCAATCCTTTTCTCCCCTGCACCACAGTCCTGTCTGCAGGAGCATTAGCAATATTAGACATCCGGTCTTTCTCTGGACATTAGCCTCAAGTTAAGCCAATGCAAAAAGATAAAGCCCAGGTGTTTAGGAAGACAAAAGAGAAAAGTATGTTAATAATTTAAAGAATTCATTTCCGTTTCTGAATCGCCCTTTTAAAATATGCTTATGAGGAACCAAGCTGTAGCTCCGTTGGTAGAGTGCTTGCCTAAAATGCAAAGTTCTCGATTCAGTGACCAGCACCACATAAAAGCCAACGATGTGGTGCATGCCTGCAGTCTCAGCTTTGGGGAGATGCAGGCAGGAGGAGCCGAAGTTCAAGGTTATTGTCTGCTACATAGCAAATCTCAGGCTAGCCTGAGCTCCAGGAGACCCTGTCTCAGGAAGAAATGCTTATAAACTTTTTCTTAACGTGGAAAAATAGTTTTCTGGAAAGAAAGCAAGTTAAAAAAATTACAGGAAAGTGAATCACAAGTACATTAAAATATGTATAGAGGAAAGATAGCAAAACGTCTAGAGTGGATCTCTAGCAGCTGTGGTGCTCAGTGCTCTGTTTTCCTGGTGTGTGTGTGTGTGTGTGTGTGTGTGTGTGAGAGAGAGAGAGAGAGAGAGGGGGGGGGGCTATTATCATGGAAACTAATTTAATTCTTTAATAGTAAATAAAGGACATTTAAATAAATTTTAAAAATTTCCCCTGAAAACTTACTCATTCAGCCACCACATCCTTCATGAGCACCTGCCATGTTCCTGCTTGTCTTAGTTGGGGTTACCGTGGCTGTGATGGGACATGAGGACTAAAACCACATGGGGAGGAAAGGGTTTATTTGTCTTACACTTCCACATTGCTGTTCTTCACTGAAGGAAGTCAGGACAGGAACTCAAAGAGGGCAGAAACCTGGAGGCAGGAGCTGATGCAGAGGCCATGGAGGGTGCTGTTTACTGGCTGGCTCAGCCTGCTTTTTTTTTAATAGAATCCAGGACCACCAGCCCAGGGGTGGCACCACTCACAATGGACTAGGCCCTCCCACATCAATCCCTAAATAAGAAAATACCCTACAGGCTCCCCTATAGCCTGATCCTCTGGAAGCATTTCCTTAATTGAGGTTCCCTCCTCTCAGATGACTTCAGCTTCTGTCAAGTTGACATAAAACCAGCCAGCACAGCGGTGTTCCAACTGTTGGGGGTTACACTGACAGACGACATAGGCTCCTTGTCCCTGTGGGATTTCACATTCTCACAGGAAAGGGGAAGTGAGGGTGGCATCAAATTAAACCAGTTTGAGCTTAAATAAATTATGGATAGAATTTATTTATAATTCCAATGGTATATCCTAATATACCCTAGTAGCACACATATGTAGCATATACTGAAAGTATAGTATCACTATAAATATATATCAAAAATGTATAGTTTGGAGATTAATGTAGTATATCAATACTACTAAATTTAATTAAGCAATGATATGAAACGTTTTCCCAGGTAACATTTTGGAACACTGTGTGTAGTGACACATGACACAAGCATGTACTTGTGTGTACATGTACACACATACACTTCTTTATGTGCTTCTCCTTCTAAGAATTACGTAAGTCAGTGGTGGCCAGGATTCCTTTGGGGGACAAGTACTGAGGAGTTGAAGGACAGAGGTAGGAAGCAGATTGGCTTGGGATATTTGAATTTGGGCTTGTGTTGCCTGACTTAGAAATGAATAACATTTTTTCTAAGGTTCATGACCTTTCTAACCCTGTGAAACTGGCTAGGTTTCCAGGACCAAGCATGCTCGGCCTCTCACTGGGTGGGCCTAAAGTCTAATTAGAGGGCTATTTGTTGCCAACCATATGTGAGTGATACTTACTGCATCGTTCTGCGAATCTTGCCATGCTGGTAATTGTTGTGGTTGGTAGATGTTGCAGCTGGCGGGGCACTTCTTCTCTGCATGTGCTTGCATCCAGTTTGCTTATTTTATTGAGGACGTCTGCATCTATGTTCATCAAGGATATTGGTCTGTAGAATCTATGACTCTCACTTTGTCAGACTAGCATAAGTGGTGTCACTATATTTCAATTAAAATTAAATATATATGTGTTATATATGTATGTATGTATGTATGTATGTATGTATGTATAATGTCATTTTACTCAATTATGAAGAAAAAATTCTTTTCTGGGAAATAGGTTTAACTTAAAATCATCATACTAGCCGGGCGGTGGTAGCGCACGCCTTTAATCCCAGCACTCAGGAGGCAGAGCCAGGTGGATCTCTGTGAGTTCGAGGCCAGACTGGGCTACCAAGTGAGCTCCAGGAAAGGTGCAAAGCTCCGCAGAGAAACTCTGTCTCGAAAAACCAAAAAAAAAAAAAGAAAGAAAGAAAGAAATTATCATACTAAGCAAAATTAAGCCAGACTCAGAAAAACGAATACACATGCTCCCTCATTTGTAGATCTAGATTTTATAGAGCAATATAAAACTATTGACATATGTGTGACCTGAAGGCAGGGGTGAAGCTGGAGGAAGGAGAGGGTGCAGGTGAGGGGCGGGAAGGAAAGGGAGGGACGTGGGGTTAAACACTTGAATAAACTGTCTTTATGAAACCCACACCAGGTACAACAAACACATGTCAATAATAATAAAAAATTTAAAAAGTGTCAATTTTCTATACAGTGCTATCTGTAGAGGATGCTGGGATCTAGTCCCACAACACAGAAAACTTTTAGACTCAAATTATCTTTGCATATCTTGTACTTAACAACTGCTTAATAAACTCTAGTTGAGAGAGAGAAGAAAGACCACTTTAAGAGTTTGAAAAAGAAAAACCTTTGAGTAAGTCGATAAGTCCAAGCCTCAAAGTGAGAACCTCTTTAACACATGGCCTCCTGTTCACTCGTAAATATATCCTGTCAAAGCCTTCCTTCTTCCCAAGACAACTGGGGTTACCAGCGGGCATCTGTGGGGATATCAGACCCTAGGTGAAGAGCTACGATTGCCAACCATGTGTCTTCCTCTCCCTCTTTTAACATCTCTTTCAGAGCTCTACCAGGTTTTCTGGAAGTCACAGACCAGTCAGTTTGCCTTGGATTTATCACTATGATCCTCCTGAGGAAGGGCTGGAAGACCTGTGCTTCCCTTCTCTTTGAAGCTGCCCTTGAAATGTACACACAAGTGCTCAGCTTTTGCTGTTCTAAAAGAGTTGTTTCATATGCCCTTTGAACCCTGACTTCCTTCTCCTTCTCCTTCTCCTTCTCCTTCTCCTCCTCCTCCTCCTCCTCCTCCTCCTCCTCCTCCTCCTCCTCCTCCTCCTCCTCCTCCTCCTTCTCCTTGTTGTCTGTTTGTTCTTTTGAGATAGGGACTCGTGTAGACCAGGTTGGACCCAAAATCACTGTGCTATGTAAGTGAGCCTGACCTTGAACTTTTTGTGCTGCCATGCCCGGTTGTATACAGTGCTGTGGATCCACCTAGACCTTTAAGCATGTTAGGCAAACCACTCCACCCACTGAGCCATGCCCCGGCCCCTGACATTGCTTTTCATCAAGGGGCTCCACTGTTGAAAGCAAAAAGAGCTTCAGAGGCCGTAGAGCATCCCGGGAAAAGGACGGCTGAAAGCCGCACTTCCACCCCTCTCTTCCTTGCGTAGGCGGCTACGCACCTCTTGGTTGGCAGGAGGGGATGAATCCAGGGCACAGTTTCACCCTCTGCCTCCATGCTCACTGCCTTTAATGTGCTTCAGCTGCGCCACCAGCCTGGCAAACCTGATCCCACCTTCCTACTTATCTAATCGTTTTATGGGGCTTTGAGCTACTGGGCTGAAGCAGTTACCAGCTGCGACAACACTCCAGGAAAGGACATGACCCTTGCTGTAGTGAAGCACAAGACAACAGACAGAGCTGTCTACAGTAACTCTGAACAGAAGTTTACATAATTTACCCTGGGCTCCACTCAAGCTAGGTAGGGGACTACACCCAGGCAGCAGGAGGTGTTTACTCGCTGAAGGCATCCCACTGGGCTAAGCCGCTGCTAGGGCTGCCGAGGAAGTTGGTAGACCTTTTGTCATGGCAACGCATCTTTCGCACTTTCTGGGTGCAATGAAGCCCGGGGGAGCCAAGTTCTTCTGGCTTACAAACAATAACCTAAGTTTTACTATAGGCAGCAGTTGTCTTATTTGGGGCGGGGACCAGCCTCCTCCTGTTGAAAGAGGCAGAGCCCTGTGGTAACCCCAACATTTCAAACATGTTTTTGCTTGAAAAGATAATCACCGCCTGGGGCTGTGTACTGCAGCCTCTTCTGCACACGCTTCTCTGGGGCTCCGGCATGTGTCAGTCTGCAGGCCCTGGCAGCTGCTACTCAGGGCAGGAGATTCCAGCAGGTGAGGAATGTGTATTATGCAAACCATGGCAACTGGAAACACCAACATCTCCAGTACTCGTGAAAACTGATGGTGCAGCTTTGGCAGCCAAGTCCACCGGACAGAGCCCAGTCCTGTGATAGAACCGGTGTAGGTCCTGGGAATGCGATGATGTGCTCACCAGGAGATGGTGTGCTGAAGTGGTGAGAAACAGCCGAGCTAGGGCCAACCTGAGTTTGGATCCTGGTTCTTAAGCTTTGGTCATTGACCTTGAGCAAGGTCTAGGAGAGCTCTGGTGCTTCCGTTTCCGTGTTTGTAAAAGTAGAGAAAACATCTCGAGAGGCTGTGATAGATACCAAGTGAGTTAGTACAGTAACACATGTAGAGCTCTGTCTGCAGACTAACACTTCAATGCATGTTAGCTTGTCTGGAAGACCTTAACAGCATGGCGAGGTTCGTTATTTATAAGTCTACGATGTACATTCTAGCTCCAGAGCAGACCTCTCCCAAATGGCTGGGAAAATCTTTTCTGAGTTGTCTCCAAAGCTCTTCCATCCCTTTGTGTTCAGTACCATAGTTACAATTGATCCCTACTCAATCAACCCAGGTCCTCCCCAGGGCCCTCCCCTTTTTGGACCCCAGCTTCTCCCTCACAGCACATTCCCTACTCGAAACATCCATTTGGGCTTTTACGAAGCAGCCCTCTCTCCAATCTGTTCTCCAGGCAGCATTGAGAGAGGTGCTTCCCAAGTCTCCATCCAATACACATACATGCTTGATGCCAAAAATCCTTCAGCAGGTCCCCAGAATCCTAACATAAAACCTGTTAGGGCCCTTACCAAGCCCTACATGTCTGGCCCCGCCTCCCTCCTCAGCCTCACCTTCCACAGTCTCCTTCCTGCTCTTTTGGGTCCAGCCACATCAGCTTAATTTAGGTCATTTAGCATAACTCAAACTATCCACCCCAGAGCCTGTGTGTCTTCTGTTTCCCATCTCTAGTTTTCTTCTAAGCCAAGTTTGTAATTAGATACACTTGGGTGTCTCTATATTGCTGTGGGCTAAAAAGATCCAGGAGAGCAATGACTTAGGACAGTAAGAAGCCCAAGGTTAGGGGCCCAGAATTTCTAGAACTCTTTAAGGAATCGAAGACATACATGCCTTTAATATGTCTTCTATCATTACTTCATTTACCTTTGATGCAAACCTTAGTGATGAGCATCACCGTCCCACTTCCAAATTCATGGACACATGCTGGAGACACAGAGATTTGTTGAAGATCATAAAGAGGACAAATAGGAAACTTTAAGGTTAAGGATCCTGACTGGAAATCAAGCCCCTTCTCACAAGCACTTTTGCCAACTTCTTCTTAGTGGTACTATCCACGGGTACCTGCTAGCTGCCTGCACCCAGATGCTGAACTGCTCTGAGTCACAGGTCCAGTGCACATGCCTCTGATACCACACTGCTGCTGCCCTCCAGACAGCTCCGCCCTGTTCACGCATCCTCACCTGAAGGGAGAGGGACAGAACTCTTGTCAAATGGAAATCTAAGCCTCTGCTCATCATTACCCAAGGGCCTAGGACATCCCTGCATCCCCTGCTCTACCTTCACAAAGGCCACTAAAGCACCACCACTTCCCCTCATCCAAAAGCCAGAAGACCACTTCAGCTGGCCAAACAGTAATGAGGAGGAGATCTGCTACCAAAGAGGGTGCTGAGCCATCCTGGGAACAGGGCAGCCACCCAGAGGCTTTGAGCAGCAGAATGCTGCTCTAGGCTACGAGGACTACGAGAGATAATCCCAGGTCACCTTGTGCATGAAGGAGGAGAAATGTCTCTAGCAGGACACGTGGGAACAATGATTCCGAAACAAGACATCTGCATTCTAATCCCCAGAATCTGTGAATGTGTTACAGTTACATAGAAAGAACTTTGCTTCTGTGATTGGTGGACGTGTCTTCAAACAGAGAAAGATCCATAGTTTTTCAAGCAAACTCAATGTCAATGTCAACGGACCTGATAAGAGAAAGGAGGGAGGTCAGATATGAGGTAGGATGAGATTTAAGTGATGTGGCCACAAGCCAAAGAATGTGGGTACCTCCTATAAAGATCGGGGAGCGTCTCTGGAGCCTGCCCGAGGGTAGCCCTGCTTGAGTTTAGTCTCTGAAGATTAATTTCTGACTTTTGGCCTCCAAAACCACAAAAATGATAACTTTGTGCAGCTTAAGCCACTAAGTGTGTGTGTGTGTGTGTGTGTGTGTGTGTGTGTGTGTGTGTGTGTGTGTGTGTGGTAATTTACAACAGTAGCCACAGGAAACCAACATCAAGCTTATCCTTTCTTCCCACTCCATAATCTTTCCATTACCTGAAGCCAACAGGAAGCCAACTGGCTTAGAAGCAGAAAGGTCAGGAAAGGATCCAGCAAATGTGCTCTGCCTCCTGGGACCCTTTTAGCACACTGTGGAATCCAGCATGCTCACACTTGCAAAGCCCAGTTTTCTGAATTCTACTTTCAAATCCTTTATAGCGTACATGCATCTTTCTCCTAAGTGTATTCCGGCTTAAGCAGAAGGAAAACGACAGATGAGCCCCATTTGCAGGAAGAGGAACATGTGTACAACACTCACTCTCCCCTCATTTATTCAAATTTCATTGCTTCTGCCTTAGAACCATGAGTGGCATTTTGCCACGGAATGCTCGCATGAAATAGTCATGTGATTTTATGGATTTGTTTTATTCTTTCCTATTTTATTACTGTATGAATCAAAACTGGTGCCGTTAGCTCTTTTTTTCACGGTGAGAGCAGTAATCAAAACAATCTATAAAATGAAAGCGTTTCGTAAAGACAGATGCCACCAAGCCACCGTGAGTGCGGACCTCTGAGTCACTACCTCCTCTCTGAGTCACATCCCCCCGATGTGATCTGGCAGCTCATCTGATCCCATCAGCTCTGTGGTTGAAAAAAAAAAATGGGTCATTGCACCATGACAAAAGAACATTCATTGAAAATACAGCAATTAAGAAAAGTTTGAGCCCCAGTGGTCTCAAATGCCCAAAGGAAGCTTGTCCTGGCAGTGTGTGGGTGCCAGAGGCAGACAGACCCACAAAGCAGCACAGACTCCACCAGCAGTCGACCAGGGACACGTTTAAGAATCCAACCAGACAGAAGGAAGTGGCCGAAAGCCACTGATGGAGAGGCCATGAGGACGGGGGAGGGATTGTTTTCTGTGTTGCTAGCATTTAATTGAAACATTCTGGAATATCCAGTCCCAGAGCCTTAAAAAAAAAAAATTAGAGAATCTCAACAAAAACACTCAACAAGTAAGTATTTAATTGTAAAATTTTAGTTTTGCCTCCCTGGTATGTGAATAGATAGGACTCACATGCTGTGAAGGTAAAATCCTACTGGACACACACAAAGACACACAGGGTGAGGACAGATTCATTGTGAACTAGTAGAGAGCTGGTAGTTATTGAAGTTGGATGATGGACCCATGAGAACTCATGTTTTACTCTCTTTAAAATTTTAACTACATGTTTTATATTCTCCACAAAACAGATCAGGTTGCCTTCACTGATGGCAGGCTTTCTCCTCCACTCTGTTTGCTTTACAAAACTCCTCCCCAGGTTTCATCGGAGCCCTTTGCCTGGGAAGCCAGAAACTCTGCTCTCTGTGATTGTCTGTGCTTCTGTGAAAAGTGGAGGCCTGGTCTCTGACAGGAAGCATGGTGACATCCAGTCTTGGGCCTGGGAAACGCAGAACAGCTTGCTGAAGGGGGTGAAAAATCCATGAATTTGAACACTCCACTGAAACATGTATTGGGTCCACTTCACGGGATCAGCTCACCTGCACTATAGATGGCCCCTGGCACCCAAAGGGTACCCAGACCCTAATGCAGCATCACTCCAGCAACATTGGTGGAACACTCAGCAGAAGCTAGGGTGAAAGCTCAGCTCTGGGGAAATCAGGTTGAAGACACAGTAGCCTCTGAGTGCCACCACCTTCCTGGGCTAGAGTATAAATACCTTCAGAGTTTGAAGAATATCGACTGACTTGGCTGCAACTGAGTCATTTCAACAACTTTATCTAAATAAAGAAAAACCTGAAAAGACCAATTCTTCAAGCCGTGTGGCTCAGCCCTGCCTCCCTCTGCCATGGAGAACAGATAAAATGGAGATTGTGGTCACTTTCTTTCTTCTTAGAGCCAGTCTCGAAAAAGCAAGGCAAAGCTGTGCCTTCTAGAGAATAGCAACATAGTCAAGACGTATGCTGTTAATGGGCTGATTTTCAGCACTCCTGGGAGACATCAATAAAGCGAAACACAATGAAAAAGGGAAATATCCCAGTCCTGCTGTGAGACACTGAGAACCACAAGGGTTCTTGGCTCCTGGGGAGCCTCGTTCTGTTAAAGCAGGGTAGGACACAGCAGTGAGGAAGTAAGTAGGATGGCAATCGTTATCCTCCTGAAGCCCTGCCCCCTCCCACTTCTTTTCCTTCTTAACAGCTGACCCAAAGGACCTAAACTTAGCAGGGGCGAGGTGTAGGAAACTAGATAGTGCATTCTACAGTTGGATAGGAAGTACTGGGCTCAGTGTGTTTAAGGTTAAGATTAATTCCACACTTCCTCTGAATCTATTTTAAAAACACAGCAAAGGAGGGCATATGCTGTCTTCTGACAAAATGACATATGATCAAAGGGTAAATATGAGCTCCATGTCAGACCCCCTGACTCCTGCCCTTGCCCCATCTCCATTAAAACGTGGTTGCGTCTGTTTATCCAGAAACGTCTGTAGTGGCAACAGCCAGAGGAACCATGGATCAGGAATGGCTGAACTGAGAGGGGCCAGGACAAAGGAAAAGCCCAGGAAGTCTGTAGCTAAATGCCTCCCACTGCACGAGAGAGCGTGAGCTTCAAGTCTGAGCCTTGATACCTGAAAGCAGAACTCTACCTGCTGCCTGGGCGGGAGAAACAATTCTCCTGATTTTCAGTGACCATCTCATTAATGCTGGCTTGTTACTATTCCCTGAGCTCTGCAAACAGGAGCTCCCATTCTGTAGAGCCACTCATTAGGGCTGATTTAATTGAATTTGAGAAGAAAGTTACGACTGCCAGGGAAGCCGGGATTGAGGCTCCTGGAGAGGCTGGTGTCCTGGTGACTTCCAAGTGTGGCTTTAGCCAGCCTCAAGGTCCAGGGGAAAACTAACAGAGTCCCCGCACCACCCCTTGTTTCCTCCTAGTGTTCTGAACCATCATCCACACATCACCTCAGCTAATTCTGATGTCCCCCTACGCTATGATCCCTTTGGGGCTTGTTTGGTTGTTTGCTTGCTTGTTTGTTTGTTTGTTTGTTTGTTTGATGTCCCACAGGTCTGGGAGAAATCCCATTTAACTTATGATCTCTTTCGAATAGAGAAAATCAGCTCAGAGGTTGGCAGGTCACAGAGCCTAAGAGGTATGGGTGAAGAAGCATTCAGTTAACTGCCATCCTAGAGACCTCAGGGATCTGTTTCTTGAGGCAGTGGAGAAGGCAAGTTGCTAGGAGAAAAAAATAGGTTGTTATCATCGGCCCTATGATGTGGAGATTGTCAGTAGGAATGAATGGAGGTGTGCCCTGTTGTACTGACAAAGATGAATGAGCAAGGCGGAAGAGCAGATAGGCCCTTCATTGGGACATTCTGGAGAACTGGAGGGTGGAGGGTCCCAGTTGCTGGACAGACCATTTATCCCGGATAGGTGCCCACTTGAGCCTGGAGAGGTGGTACCTGCACTGATGTCCCAGGAGCTTGGCAGCTGAAGGGGTGGTAAGGCTGTAGGGTCCTAACCATGGAAGCTCTAGATATTTAGGAGATAGGTGCTTGAGGAGTACTCAGTCCCCTGGGGAGAGTGGGGCAGATTAGGGGAAGTTGGGTATGTTGGTGTGGGGCCAGGGAAATAGCTGTCAGCATACCAACAGAGAAGGGACCTCAGAAGGGAGAAGTATCGTAGGTACCTGGCCAGTGGAGGGGTCTGGACAGGGAGGTAGTGACTGAGGAATAAGGGCCTTCCATAAAGGAACTCAAAAGGGGGTTAGACTTGTAGGAGAGCATGCGGTGGCCCAGAGGTGGGTAAGGGCCATGGGGAGGAGGGAGGGCCAAGATAACTTGAGTTCAGTGAAGAGCTTAGTGAGTTGTTTGATGAGTCTGTTGGCCCTTTCAACCTTTCCTGAGAACTGTGGATGGTAGGGGATATGGAGCTTCCAGGAGATGTTGAGCGCTTCAGACAGGAGCTCGATGACCCTGGAAATGAAGGCTGGGCCGTAGTCTGTTTGGATGACCTGTGGCATGCCAAACCAAGGGATGAGGTGTTCATGGAGTACCTGAGCCACCACATCTGCTGTTTCCCTGGAGATGGGAAATGCCTCTATCCATTCTGTAAAGGTGTCAACAAGAGTTAGGAGATAATAGAGCTTTTTATGAGTGGGCATGTGGGTGAAGTCAACCCGCCAGTCCTCACCCGGTTGGTGACAGATATCTTGATACAGTAGCAGAATTCTTTTCCCAGGAACATGCAGGTGTTTGTAACAGATTTACACCTTGGTGTCATAGCAAAGGCTAAGGCTTTGGATTAAAAGGCATGAACATTTTTCCTAGGGCCTGCTTTTAGCCAATGAAACACACCTTTAATCTGTACTTAGAAGACAACCATAGGAAATTTACTGAACAAAAGAGGTTGAGCAAGTGGAGGAGGAGGGAAGGAGGCTGAGGAGCAGGGGAGGAGGGACAGAGTTGAACTTGCCTGCAGGCTTCCATACCCTCTTTAATGCTAACCAGTTTCAGACGGGGAGGAGTTGGCATTTCAGCAGAGTTTTGCCCTATGTGGCTGGAGACAATACAGTAATGCTGAAAAAGCCTCTATGCAGTCCTCAAAGCCGGGACCAGTAAGATCCACAGAAATCTAAGAACTTCTAAAAAACTGTTTATAGTCAGTTCTCTATCAGTTTATCAAAACTGCATTTGTCAATGCTACAACTCTGAACCTCCAAAATTCCAGTGTAATAATAGCATAGAAACCTGTTTATGATTTACGCTGAAGCCTATGAACAAGGCAAACCTGTCGGAATTCTTAAGAGGAAACTTAACTAATAAACTAATGAGCTACCAAGGTAGTTGTAGCCTTGGGTGGGGAAGGAAGCTATTAAATTAGTGAATCTATCAGTACCCTAGTCATCAAACACCACCAGATCTGAGAAGGATGAATTTCACCTGAGTAAGCAGAAGTGTGACAGCTTTTTGGCTGACTAGGTGACAGTCTCAGGTTTCTCTGTGATCACTGGGGACAGGGACAGCATCATTCTTTAGCTGCCAGGAACAGAAGATCTGACAGACTTTCCTGTGAAGTAGGAATTTGGCGAGACCAGCCTACCTGGTCTTGGCAAAGTGGGGCAGTCAATCCCCCGGTGTCCTGCTTATCCACAGTCTCGACAGGGTCTTAGCAACTGTTAAGGTGCAAGGCAGTTTTCCACTCCATGGCTGGCTTTGCTACATTTAAAACAAGCTCCAGGTGGAAGTTCTTCTGTGGCCATCCACCTTCTTTGGAGGAGATAGAGTGCTGCTAGAAGCTGGCATGTCTCTATCATGAGGAGCTTTTTCATTAAATGCCATATTCTCAGCTCTTTGAAGCATTTGAGGATCAGGGGATCGTTATCTGTTAAGTGATCAGGGATCTGTTAGTTATAAGCAGTTTAGTATCTCTAGAAGGCAAAACTCAGTTTTCACAGTGGAAAAATTTAGTGCTTCTAAAATCAATATCAAGGGGATTACCCTTACATTACAAAATCTGGCTGCCAGCAAGATGCATCCCTATACATGAATGGTTGGAGGTGCAGCATTGATGCTTTAGTAAACCAGCATTGTTTTCATTGTTTTAAACCCTCTTTCATACGCCTTGTTTTTAGGACAGGACAGGAACTATCATACAGAAATCTACCCTAATCCAAAATATCTTGGAAACCTTATGTCTCCTTGATGGGCCCACTTCATATGGTCACCTTGATTTAAGATGTTGGTGAAGTCATATGACCTCCCTTTTCTCCATCCTTAGTCAAAATGGTAGCTGCCCATGTGGCTATACTTAATTAAAATGGTGGCAAACCATGTTGTTTTTTAGAGCAGTTCCAGTTTGGAGTTACCAGTTTTAATTTAACTTTTTATTACAGATTTTTCAACCATACCCAGTTTCTTAGCTGTTTGTTGTTGTTGTTGTTGTTGTTGTTGTTGTTTGATAAGGTAGAACAGCATAAAATAACTTTCTCTGTCATTACATCAGGTTCAGGGCCAGAAAAATCCCAGAGGCGAATTCTGAGCCCAGGCAGCTATTTTGTTATAGCAACCACACGGAACAGGTAAACTCAGGCATACAAGATGAGTCAGACATAAGCATGCAGTGGCCACATACATCCATACATCCAACTAAGCCTGGAGTAAACGTACAGGCACAGATACATCCATACACACACAACAAACAGGACTTTTTAAACAAGACAAACAAAACTTTCTGTGGAAAACCATGTCAGATGAGCAACTTAAAAATCCTGGAAATAAGCGTTTACAGCATAGAGCAGCATGTAAGAAACCGTAGGAATAAAAGACTTCTTGGCCATAGGGCAGCTCCTGTTGGGCCAGCCCACCACGGGCGACCGGGTACTGCCATTCACGGTGCCAGGCTGGTGGGCAGCAGAGTCCAAGGCGGGAGGCTCTGCAGGCTTTCAGACAGCAGCTCCTCACGCACCTGAGCCCAGGGGAGAAGGTGGTGCAGAGAAAACTGAAAAACAGAGTAGTCGTGCGGGCCACCCGAGACTGAAAGAAAGCCCAGATGAGTGAGTGGAGGATTTGGAAAAAGAGATTATTGAGGAGAGAGGGAGATGCAGCAGAGTTTATTCAAGGAGAATGGATTTGTTACAGTTGGAGCCGGCAGGTGGAATTCTAGCATGGTCGAAGGATGGGAGGAAGACGGGGGGAGTGCAGAGAAACAGCAAACAGGAAAGGGGCAAGAGTGAAAAGCTCACAACCCTGCACGAGGGAGTTCAGACCATTGTTGGTATGAGACAGCCCCAATTTGGATAACTTTTGCAAAAGACACTCCAAGGGTGTTCGGGGATCGGGCTTAGACTCGCGGCTGCCCATTTCACAAGCTTGTGTCGGAACCTGAAGTCCGACAGGATTGTGCGATGTGTCCACTGCTATAGGCTTAGGGTGGAGAGTGGTGTGGGGTGTACCTTTGTGCAGAACATCTTCTGCAGGAAGGGGTCCCACAGCATAACGGCAGTCTTTGCTCCAGAAATGGGGTGGGGTCCTGACATGGCCACATCCTGGCAGGGTACCCCAAAAGTAGGCTCGGGGAGAGGTCCTGGAACTCCAGAAGCAATGACTTGGGATGGCCAAAAGCCGATCCAGTCTGGCAGAGGCGGGGCGGGGAGAAGAGGGCTTTTCCACATGGCTGGGGCCCACGGGAAAACTCTTCCCAGCGAATGTACCGCGAATTTCCGTACCCCGATATTAAGTATCTCCGCTGACGCAGTAAGCCAATTGGAGCCCGGTTAAAAATAAAAGACCAGATTTATTGGACAAAATGCTCCCAGGTGACCTTTTCCTGCCTCCAGAGATGAGAAGGGGAGACAGGACTAGGAAAGATCACATGGCCGCTTTCTAGGAGGAAGTTTAAACACCCTGTAGGCACACTCCAGGGGAGGAGGCGCCACTTGGTGGGCTTTCTGAGAGGGGCGGGGTTTGAAATGGTGTGTGTGGGGGGGGATAACTGAAGCAGACCTTCCAACTGAACAGCACTGTGCTAAGCTCTCTGCACAGAGGACTTCTTTCATTTTTCCTAATACACCTTTGAGAAATTGAGACTGAAAGACCTAATATTGCTGTGGTGGTTTTGAAAGAAAATGGCTCCCAAAGGGAGTGGCACTATTAGGAGGTGTGGCCTTGTTGGAGGAAGTGTGTCACTGTAGGGGTGGACTTTGAGATCATTTCCTATTGCCTGCAAGGTACAGCACTCTCAGCCCCAGCACCATGTCTGGCTGCATGCCACCGTGCACCTCACCATGATGATAATTGACTAAACCTCTAAAACTGTAAGTGAGCCACCCCAACTATATGTTTCCTTTATAAGAGTTGCCGTGACCATGGTGTCTCTTCATAGCAATAAAAATCCAAACTAAGACCATCTCAGAAGGTGCAACAGGAAACCAGACTCTCCAATACACCCACCATGGAACTTCTGCAATGAATACTATGTAAGTAAGGGAAAGAAATCTGTTTAAGACGATGAGAAACTTCCCTTTCATACATCTGTATGCTTCTGAGGCAGCCCTGGAATTGAAATTTGTTCCAGCAATTCTGACTTAATTTTTCATTTATTATGAGGGTATATGAAGGAGGGTTTTATAGGCAAACACTAATGGGAGAATATGAGGTAGCAGAGGGGAGGGCAGAGAAGGCTCCTGTTGCCTCTTGTCTGGGTTTCTATAGCTGTGATAAAACACCAGGACCAAAAGCAGCTTGAGGGTTTACTTGGCTCACTTATCCAGGGTCATAATCAACTGAGGGAAGCCAAAGCAGGAACTCAAGCAGGGCAGGAACTTGGAGGCAGGAGCTGATGCAGAGGCCCCAGATGAGTGCTGCTTACTGGCTTGCTCAGTCTGCTTTCTTAGAGCATCTAGGACCACCAGCCCAGGGGTAGCACCACCCACAGTGAGCTGGACCTTTCTAAATTAATTATCAATCAAAAAAGGCAACACGGACTTCTTTCTCAATTGAGGTTCCCTCTTCCAAAATGACTCTCGCTTGTGTGACGTTGACATAAAACTAGACACTTGACATAACACACCAATACACCACTATTTCAATAACTTCCTTTTTTGTTCATGCCCAAGATCTCATATTAATAAACATTACAAATAGAAAGCATGTTACAAACTTCAAAGTCCCATAGTCTTTACAAATTAAACACTTTAAAACTGCAGCTCCTAAAAATCCAAAGTCTCTTTAAAACTCCAAAACCGCAGCTAAGTGTGGTGGCACTCGCCTTTAATCCCAGCACTCGAGAGGCAGGTGGATTTCTGTGAGTTCAAGACCAGCATGGTCTACAAAGTGAGTTCCAGGACTGCCAGGTCTACATAGAGAAATCCTGTCTCAAATCCCCACCCCCACCCAAAAGAAACCACTCCCAAACCTCCAAACCCTTTGATTTAGGACTCTGAAAAAAAAGAGCTGCCTCTACTCTAGAATCTTGTGTCCTTGGGGACGAGCTGCATTTCAGTGTGGTAAGGAAATAGAAGGAATGATCTGTGACAAACAAGAGTGGGTGAGGGTGGAAAGGGTGAACGGGAATTCCAGAGGACCTGCTGAAATGGCTGGCAGAGAGCACAAAAGTGGGAGGATGAGTCAGGGGCTAAAATGAACAAAACAACATGCGAGCGAGAGTCCATGGAGGATGTGAGCTCACGTGGCTTTCCTCTGGGGTGGTGGCCAAGTATGACAGGGATGGAAAGTAGGAAACTAAAGAGGCATATGGCTCCAGACAGGCCGTGGACCTGGCGGTCCCTCTCTGCCCCAGTGCAGGATTGTAGGTACTGTGAAAGCCTCTGCCACCAGTTCGCCACCCCATCATTCATCCCACACCAACTCCTTACATAAGCGAGACACACATAACGCATGCTCCTCAAGTCATCAGAGGTTCCAAAACTTCCCTGCAAACGTAATTTATGAGGTTTGGAGTGGAGTTTTAGGCTGAATTTTTCTCACGGCTTTTCCAGATCTCCCTGCTTTCTAGGCCCAAACTGATGAGTAGTTCATCAAAGGACAGGAACCTAAACTTAGCTTTGCAAACATTATCAACTAGATATGATAACAGACAACAGTGAGGGAAAATGAGGCTAGATACTGGTGAGATGGTTCTGCTTTCCTTAGATAGCAGTCTACGTAGAATGACATTGCCATCTCTCTCCAGAAAATTTAAGAACTCATATAATAAGTAATGGGATAATCCTGAAAACGTTATGATATTCATCATCTGGGGAAAATATCTATAGTAAATGGGTATGGTGGATCTTTGAATCTGTTTAAGACTTCTGAAAAAATACAGATGTCTTCCATGCCACCTTTGAGTCAGCAGAGACCCTGGGCACTGTGCCTCGGCAGAAATGGGGAGCATGCCTCAGAGATAGATGCCATCCCAAGCAAGGCTCCCCAACATTCTCCGCTCTGCCCAACAGCATGCACTTTCTAAGCACTCATACAAACCCTGTACAGTTTCTGTCCTTAAGTTAGTTCTCTCCTCATTCAGATAGGAACAGCCGCTCATGCTAGAACCCCAAGCACACGCATCACACATAAAGCATGTCTTTCTTGTACATTTCTATTTCTTTGACTTCGTCTTGGAATTCTGGTTTTTCTCCTCTTTCTCCTCTAGAGTGGGGCTAGGGGGTGTTCCAAAATAGAAGATTATTCTGCTGAAAACTTTGGGAAACAGTAATTAGGTAAAAAAAATCCAGATAAGGGAAAGGAACAAATACTGAGTGTCCGCTATGTGCCAGATAAGCTCTGGGCCACCTCTTCTGCATATCTCACTCCTTCCACTCCTAAAGCCTGGGTTCCCATTCATGCACTCACTACAACTCTACAACATCAAAAACTCGACTGAGCTTGAACAAATGATATGAGCAAATTAATTATGTGTTATTATGAGGATGACAAAATACATTCTAAAATAGAATAGTGCCCACTCTGGCAATAACTGATCCCAAGAGAGCAAATTCCAACAGCAAAAGTCAAAAGCCCATTATCCACATCAAGATTATCCATCCCTGGGCAGCCGGTCAGAGAACTAAGATAATTATATGCTTTCTGGGTAATTATCTGAGTTAAAACAGTCTACATATGTGTAACATGTCAGTTTTACAAGTTGGTGCAAGCTATCACAGGAATCTATTACAAATTTCCCTGATGCCCAGAGAGACCACACAATTCCCACTGACCACAACTTATTCTACAGTCCTTCTCCAGCATTAGGCTCAGCCCCTCACTTGATGTCCGTCTGTCCTTCACCTGTCAGTACATCATCCTCTCAATACAGTTCTGTCCTTTGCCTTCATGTCACATGATCGACAAGCTCAACCTCCCCTTTACCAGTGGCTCTCCAGGGTCCCCAAAAGTAAGAGTAGTAGACTAGCGTAGGAAGAGAAGGGAACCCTCCACCTGTTCACCTGAACAAAATATCACCCACTCCTTTCCATCCAGTTAGAGCTGCCTAGTTTGGGGGACAGAACAGATGAAGAGGCACATGTGACAGACCTTCTCACGTCTGTTATCCATGCCACCTTTGCTAATAAAATATTCACACACAGACATGGCCTGGGGATATACAGACAGTATTACCAATGAAAGGACAACTGATGAAGGCTCCAAGGCAGGGTCTCCTCTCGAACAAAAAGACAATGTGACAACATTGGATTTTTAATGCCCCCTCCCTCACACGCTCTAGAGGTCAATGTGGAAAAGGGTTAGTTTCCAGTATGGACAGGAAAGTATAAAACTTTTGCTTAAGAGGTAGAATCCAGTGGGATGTCTTTAGGTTATTAGAGGTATGCCCTGGAAGAAGATGGTAAGTCCCAAACCATTTCCTCTTCCTGTCTTTTGCATCCTGGCCACAGGGTGGGCATTTGTTCTACTGCATGTTACCCAGTGGCTGCCATCCAGCGCCTGTAAACATGGATGAGAGCACCGAAGCCTGTGGGCCAAAGTAAACCTTTGTTCTCTTTAGGAATTGATCCTCTCGGGTATTTGTCGTAGTAACGGAAGCTGACTAACACAAAGCACGTGGGACAAACCGCCCTTTCAAGCAGTTTGAACCTTGCAACTGCTACAACTGTTTTGTGCCAATGAAGGAAGAGCCAAAGAAATATGAACAAAGATGACCTGGAGTGCAATTAGCTTATTCTTGTCCAATAAGAGAAACTAAATTATTTATTGGTGAAGTCATTTTTTTTTAGTTAAGTATTCAGTTATTTAGAGGAAAAACTCAACTTCCAGTCTGCTGTTCATTCCTCACTGCAGGCTATATGAAGGACAGGGCTTAGGCACCAGGAGCACGTCTCTAATGGTGGTACTTCTAGCGTGTGGCATATATAAATGTTTTGTGGGGAAGAAAGATATCTTTTGACCAGCACCCTCCAATGATTGAAGAAATGGACAAAATCTCCCAAGAATTGTGTTAAGAAACAATCACTGTGGAGGCTGAGTGGATTGCTTAGAAGATAAGAGTACCACTGTGAAAGCATGAGGACCTGGGTTCAGATCCCTAGTGCCCACACAAAAGCCAGGCTTGGTCATGAATGTCTATAACTCCGGAGCTGGAGGACAGACACAGTGAAGCTCAGGAGTTCACTGGCCAGTCAACCGAGCCAAAAACAGTGAGCTTTGGGTTCAGTGTTCTCAGTGAGTAAGGCAGAGCCTTACCAAGAACACCAGTGTCTTCTTCTGCCCTCCCCATGCCTAAACATGGTTGTGTGCACTTGCACACATGTGCTCACAGATGCACACAAGCACAACACACACTGAAGGAATAAAAATGATATGACTGAGCACTGAGGGCAACTCCAGCACCTTAAAACCCAGCACCACCCCCAGAAAACCAGGTTCACTGCCTTGTAACAGTCTCTAGGAGGGAAGGGAGTCCATCCCATTGCCATAAACTATATATGAACCTTGTTCTCAGGGAACAGAAACCATAACAGAAACAACAGATTCCTAGAATTCCAGAGCTGGAAAAGGGCAAAAAAATCCCCTGGATAAAATATTTTATTTTATAGACAAGGAAAGAGAGTATTTGATCATTTTCTATGGACATTAATAAGATTCTTAAGATAAATAAAACTTTTATTTTTTATTATAGAACATAATTTCTTCAATAAACTTTAGACCCTCTATGTTTTTAAAGACAGTTTTTTTTCCTACCAGGCTCTTAGCATGCCAAATTCTCTTTGCAAATGTTTATTGAATGATAAGGAAAATCAAACTTGTCTGGCTTCCCTATGGCCTCAAGATGTCACATGCAAAGAGATCTCCAGCTGCCATCCCAGGCAGCCGTGCCTTGGAATTGTCACAGGCATAAAAGCACTCCTTCACATAAACTGCGATAATTACAGGAAATCTGTGTTTGAGCCTCATTCAAACCAGTCAAAAGGGGAGGGGACTTGTTTCAGTTCATGGCTCCTGGGGTTTCTGTCCGTAATCCGCTGGTCCTTGGTCTAGGGTCCCCTGGCCTACATGAAGGCAACGGCAAAGAAGCCACTCACCTCAAGGGAGAGGGAGGAATGGACCACCCCAATATCCCCTCAAGGTCACACCCTCAGTAGCCTTGCGCTCATTACTGGTTCTACTATCCTGTATCAATAGTGGAATAGTATACAGACCAAATAGACAACATGTGAACCGTTGAGGTACAGTCAAGATCCAAGTGGTTGACGCTGCCACAGTTCTAATATGGGAGGGTCCTGTGACGTGCCTCAGGCTAACTCAGCCTCCCATCTCAACACAGGGAGAGACTACCAGGAGAAGAGCCTCACCTCAAACTCCAGTCCTGCCTTCTCTCCCTTTCCCATTTAACACAGCCCTCACAAGTCAAAAGTCCCAACAGCTGAAAGAAAGGCCAGACCTAAACAAAATTCTCTGGCTTTGTAATAAGCAACGTGGATCTATTTCCTATCAAAAAGTGACACCTGAACTTTGGCAAGGTGAACTTGAACACTAGGTCCAGACTCAATATAATTTATAGAGGGAACAAAAAGCCCTAAAATGATCATGCACCTTTTAGTGACCACAACTCTTTTCCAGGTCCATCCTTTTCAAGGTTAAAAGGAAGTATGGAAATAAGATGTGAGTACAAATATTTTAGGAAGAATCAATGTGCTGGTTTAGACTACAACGAAAACCAGAAATTATACTGAAAAGAGGAAGGCT
Organism: Peromyscus maniculatus bairdii; assembly: GCF_049852395.1. NCBI lineage: Eukaryota > Metazoa > Chordata > Mammalia > Rodentia > Cricetidae > Peromyscus > Peromyscus maniculatus. The sequence continues at coordinate 89,732,346 of NC_134857.1, read as the reverse complement.
GTCTTGAGATGATAAAACATGCCTGCACCTTTTACAGAAATAACAACCACTGATGGGATTTTTGTGTAATTGTTGGTTAGAAAGAACATTGGTGTCTTCAGAGGAAAGGGGAAATAAAGTTGGATATGTATTTAATGAATGTATGGAAAAGAATTTATATCCAGAAAGACAAACATTTTATTCAAATAATGATGAATGGAGTTTTCAGCAAGGCTTGGAGTAAAGGGCCACTGTTAATAACCCTCTTTGCTAGAAGCAGGTGTAAAAAAACAAAATAAAAAATCAGAAAGAGGAAAAATATTGACTCTGTTCTGCCCCCTAATATTTCCCTATGAGGTGTGCTTTTTGTTGTTGTTGTTGTTGTTGTTGTTAAGATAAACTAAATTTATATTAACAACAACCAAACATACCAAAAGCAGCATCTCCCACCCTCTAAGACATAGGCTGAATTTGCACTTCCAAGTGAAAAGTGCATGTTTAAGAGATCATTTGTGGCCATTTGAAATAGGAGAGTAGAATAAAACTTCCAAGCTTTCATCACTTACACAACTCTACTTTCTCCATTCATAATGTTGGCGCTGGGTAGTTCTTGGAGATGTTCCGGGGGCGGGGGGGACGGACTGCCTAGCAGGAAAAAAAAGAAAAGTGAAAAGCACAGAGTCATTGAACGAGTGCATGTTAAATCTCACAAATAAAGCACCCCCAAACTGGTGCTCTTGTGAGAGCATAGAAAACCTGAAGACCAGATTAACCGCCCCTTTAGTCTCCGGCCATGCAAACATTGCTGGTGTGTGGTGGAATGAGATTCAACACCAGATAAAACAAAAATTGAGTGACTTTTTTTTTTCTCCAGAAAACTAGCCAAGAAAGTAAGAAGAATGAGGATGGCATGGCTAGTTTAAAAATGTAGTCCAAGTTGATCATGTGTTCAAAGCAGAGAAGAAATTGCTTGCAGATGTTTTGGTGGGTGGAAGGATGGAGTCTGCGTGACTTGGTTAGATGTTTTTGAAGGGGAACCTATGACACAATTGGGTGATTTCAACTTCAGCCATCCTTTGAAGAATCTCAAGAAACAGAAAATGTGCATAAATTCTCACTGTTACGGCCCCAATTAAAGGTAATTGAGCTGTAATTTATTCACTGTAAAGTAAGTTGGCAAAGTTAGGGTGATGGCTGAACAAGTAGAATGCTTGACACACAATCGTAAGGTCCTGAGTTCAATCCCCAGAACCCACATAAAGCCAGGTGCTTTAGTGTGTCCAGAGTCCCAGTGGAAGAAGACAGACTGAAGAAGCTGAGTAAACTCAGGGACAGCTACCCTGGCTTACACGGTGGGTCAAAAGACCCATTAAACAAGGCAGAAGGTAAGGACCAATATCCAAGGCTGTCTTCTGAGTGCCAGATGCACACCATGACATCTGTATGCACACACACACACACACACACACACACACACACACACACACACACGAGAGAGAGAGAGAGAGAGAGAGAGAGAGAGAGAGAGAGAGAGAGAGAGAGAGAGAGAGAGGGAGGAGAGGATGGAGGGATAAAGGGAGTGAGGGAAGGAGAGAGATAACAGTTAAAAATAAAATAACTTGTCAAAAAATACCCACGTGTACACTATTCAATATAGTTTTAGATCAGTGTTTCTCAATCTGTGGGCTGTGACCCCTTGTGGGGTTGAATGACCCTTTCTCAGGGGTCACCTAAGACCATCAGAAACACAGTTATTTACATCATGATTCATAACAGTAGCAAAATTACAGTTATGAAGTAGCAATGAAAATAATTTTAGGGTTGGAGGTCACCGCAATATGAGAAACTGTATTAAAATGGTCACAGCATTAAGAAGGTTGAGAACCACTATTTTATTTTATTTTATTTATTTATTTTTTTTTTTGGTTTTTCGAGACAGGGTTTCTCTGTGTAGCTTTGCGCCTTTCCTGGAACTCACTTGGTAGCCCAGGCTGGCCTCGAACTCACAGAGATCCGCCTGGCTCTGCCTCCCGAGTGCTGGGATTAAAGGCGTGCGCCACCACCGCCCGGCTGAGAACCACTATTTTAGATACATAGCTATTCACTAAATACAGTCTTTCCACCTTTTAGTATATTGTCAATTTTTGTGATTAAAGTCTAAAGTTTGGTAATTAAAATATACTTCAAATCAAAATGTACAAAGACTAACAAATTCAATGCCCCCTTAACTGGTGCCCAAAGGAACCTGTGTTGTTCAGTCTTACTAACATATGGCTGAAAGCCAACAAGGAGACTGATCTGTCTTGGGTTTATAGAAGTGTATATATTTCAGTCACTTGATGAGAAATAAGAGTCCCAAGAAATAAAAGCCATGAATACATTTTCATTGTAGTCAAGTAAACAAAGACACTTTCGTTTCATGTTTATCACAAATAGTCAATATTTGTGAATAAAATTCTAGAAGCAACTGGTGTATGCCCAGCTCTCTGGTACATGAATGTGTCCAGAAGATTTATACTTGAAAAAAAGAAGGGCTTAAATATATCTTTGATAATCATAATTGTGAAAGCTACAAAAGTAAATTAAACACCCATAAGTACTATCGGGTGTTGTAGAATATTATTTTAACTAGGTAAACAAATGTGTTACATTTGTTTATACTGTGGTATATTATTTTAACTGTGTAAAGGCGTGTTACTTTTGTTTATGTTTCATTTGTTTAATTATGCAAAGGTGTGTTGTATCTGTTTCGCCTTGCCTGTCTAAGGCACCTGATTGGTCTAATGAAGAGCTGAATGACCAATAGCTAGACAGAGAAAGAAGAAGTAGAAGGAGAAATCTAGGCTTGAGAAGAGGGAGCGGAACAAGAGAAGAAGGAGAAAACGGGTGAGAAAGAGGGTTAAGCCTGGAGCCAGCTAGGCAGTCACCAGCCAACAGACATTGTGTATCTGTAAGATATACAGAAAGAAAATAAAGAGCCTCAATGTAAAAGGTAGATAAAGAGAAACAAGTTAAAGTTAACTTAAACAGGTTTAAGTTAAAAGAACTAGCCAGAAAAAAGCTAAGCTAAGTCTCCATCTCATGATTTGGGAGCTGGTTGGTGACCCAAAAGAAAAAGCCTGGTACAATAGGGAATGTTCAATAGTAGAATAGTGGTTACTCAAAGGTATCCATGTCTTCATGCCCAGAACCTGTGACTATGCTACTTTCCATGGCAAATAGCACTTTGTAAATGTGGTTGAGACTCTTCTGATTGAAGGGTCACCTGGATTATTCATTCTGCCGAGCTCATGGTACTCAAAGGGAAAGTCAAAAGAGGAAAGCATGGGAAGTAAGTGTTAGGAAAGACAAAATGGCAGAATAGAGATGTTCGGTGGAGTGAAAAGCCTATAGAAAAATCAAAGAAATGGCTTTTCCCTGGAGCCTCCCCAGGCTGCATGGCCCCAATGAGCTATTTTAGACTTGTAAGTCTTTAAAACAAAGACTTGTTTTAAACCGTTAAATGTGGGATAACGTGTTATAGCAGGATTAGAAGATACACAACATATAAGTAATATCAGGGAGGAAGGGAACCAATCAATGTTCACTAAGTAGATGCTGCTTTATGGGGTTGGTCTATCAGTTAGATAAGTGCAGCCATCTCAGTAACTAGCATAAAGTTGTTTATTATTCTCTGTCTTAGTTAGGGTTTCTATTGCTGTGAAGAGACACCATGACCATGGCAACTCTTTTATTTTTCTTCATTAAGGAATTTTTTATTCATTTTACATAGCAACCACAGATCCCTCTCTCTTCCCTCCTCCCACTCCCTCCCCCAGCCTCTCCCCCTAGCCCACCACCCATACCCTCTTCCAAAGAGGTAAGGCTTCCCATGGGGAGTCAGCAAAGCCTGGTACATTCAGCTGAGGAAGGTCCAAGCCCATCCCCCTGCATCAAGGCTGTGCAAGGTGTCCACCATAGGTAATGAGCTCCCAAAAGCCAGCTCATGCACCAGGGATAGATCCTGATCCTACTGCCAGGAGCCCCTTAAGCAGACCAAACTACACAACTGTCTTGCTTATGCAGAAGGCCTAGTCCAGTCCCAAGAAGGCTCCACAGCTGTTGGTCTAAAGTTCATGAGTTCCCACTAGCTTGGTTTGGTTGTCTCTGTAGGTTTCCCCATCATGATCTTGATGCCACTTTCTCATAGAATCCCTCTTCTCTCTCTTTGACTGGACTCCTGGAGCTCAGCTTAGTGCTTGGCTGTGGATCTCTGCATCTGCTTCCATCAGTTACTGGATAAAGGCTCTATGACGACAGTTAGGGTATTCACCAATCTGATTACTGGGGTAAGTCAGCTCAGGCATCCTCTCCACTATTGCTAGTAATCTAAGCTAGGGTCATCCTTGTGGATTTCTGGGAATTTCCCTAGTACCAAGTTTCTCCCTATCCCCATTACGTCTCCCTCTATCAAGATATCTCTTTCGCTGCTCTCCTGCTCTGTCCCTGTTCCAGCTAGACCATCTCGTGTAGATGTAACCAATCGTCTTTTTAAAATAAGAAACACAGAGCCAATGTAAAAGAGAAAGCCGAGAGGTCAGAGCTCAGAGATAAAATCTTACCTCCTGCAGTGCTCCTAGCTTCCCCGAGAGAGAGCTACTTCCTGTTTGTCCGTGTTTAAATATTCTTTCTGTTCTGCCTTCTCATTGGTTGTAAACCCAACCACATGACTGCCTCATCACTGCCTGTAAGTACCGCCCTCCAGGTCTTAAAGGCGTATGTCTCCAATACTGGCTGTATCCCTGAACACACAGAAATCTACCTAGCTCTTCTAACCACAACGCTCTTACTATGGCTCTAATAGCTCTGACCCCAGGGCAACTTTATTTATTAACATAAAATTAAAATCGCATTTCAGTACAAATAAAATATCACCATAATCTCGTTCCCTTATTTCTCATTCCCCATCCCCTACCTTCCATTTCCCCCCTTCACCCCCAGTTTACTCAGGAGATCTCGTCTATTTCCCCTTCCCAGGGTGATCCATGTGTACTTCTTAGGGTCCTCCTTGTTTCCTATCTTCCCCGGAGCTGTGGGTTGTAGTCGATTATCCTTTGTTTTACATATAGTATCCACATATGAGTGAGTACATACCATATTTGTCTTTCTGAGTCTGGGTTACCTCACTCAGGATGATATTTTCTAGTTCCATCCATCTGCCTGCAAATTTTATGATGTCATTGTTTTTTACTGCTGAGTAGTATTCCGTTGTGTATATGTACCACATTTTCTTCATCCATTCTTCAGTTGAGGGGTATCTAGGTTGCTTCCAGGTTCTGGCTATTATGAATAATGCTGCTATGAACATAGTTGAGCAAGTGTCCTTGTGGTATGATTGAGCATTCATTGGGTATATGCTGAAGAGTGGTATAGCTGGGTCCTGAGGTAGATTGATTCCCAACTTTCTGAGAAACTGCCATACTGATTTCCAAAGTGGCTGTACAAGTTTGCACTCCCACCAGCAGTAGAAGAGTGTTCCTTTGCTCCACATCCTCTCTAACATAAGCTATCTTCAGTGTTTTTGATCTTAGCCATTCTGACAAGTGTAAGATAGTATCACAGAGTCATTTTGATTTGTATTTCTCTGATGACTAAGGACGTTGAGCAATTCCTTAAATGTCTTTCAGCTATTTGAGATTCTTCTGTTAAGATTCTCTGTTTAGCTCTGTAGCCTGTATTTTAATAGGATTTTTTTTGATATTTTTATGTCTAGTTTCTTGAGTTCTTTATATATTTTGGAGATCAGCCCTCTGTCAGATGTGGGGTCGGTGAAGATCTTTTCCTATTCTGTAGGCTGTTGTTTTGTCTTATTTACCATGTCCTTTGCCTTACAGAAGCTTCTCAGTTTCAGGAGGTCCCATTTATTAATTGTTGCTCTCAGTGTCTGTGCTACTGGTATTATATTTAGGAAGGGATCTCCTGTGCCAATGTGTTCAAGACTACTTCCTATTTTCTCTTTTATCAGGTTCAATGTAACTGGATTTATGTGGAGGTCTTTGATCCACTTGGACTTGAGTTTTGTACATGGTGATAGATATGGATTTGTTTGCAGTCTTCTACACATTGACATCCAGTTATGCCAGCACCATTTGTTGTAGATACTTTCTTTTTTCCATTGTACAGTTTGGCTTCTTTGTCAAAAATCAGGTGTTCAGAGGTGTGCAGATTAATGTCAGGGTGTTCTTTGATTCCATTGGTCCACATATCAGTTTTTATGCCAATGCCAAGCTGTTTTTATTACTATAGCTCTATAGTAGAGCTTGAAATCATGAAGCCTGGAGGTGATACCTCCAGAAGTTGCTTCATTGTACAGGATTGTTTTAGTTATCCTGTCTTTTTTGTTTTTCTATTTGAAGTTGAGTATTGTTCTTTCCAGGTCTGTGAAGAATTGTGTTGGGATTTTGTTGGGGATTGCATTGAATCTGGAGATTACTTTTGGTAAGATTGTCATGGCAACTCTTATAAAGGAAAACATTTAGTTGGGGCTTTACAGTTCAGAGGTTCTGTCCATTATCATCATGGCGGGAAGCATGGCAGCATGCAGGCAGACCTGGTGCTGGAGAAGGAGCTGAGAGTTCTACATCTTGATCTACAGGCAGCAGAAGTGACTGTCACAATAGGTCTAGCTTGAGCATATGAGAACTCAAAGCCAGTGATACATTTCCTCCAACAAGGCCACATCTACTCCTATAAGGCCACACCTCCTAATACTGCCACTCCCTACGGGCCAAGCATTCAAACACACGTGAATCTGCAGGGTCATTCCTATTCAGACTACCACAAAGAATGGAGGCCATAATGACTGTATACCACCATCAAGTCTTTCTCTTCTTTTATATTAAAATTTTGCTTATTATATATTTTTATTTGTTCATGCATGCAGGTGCCTACAGAGCCCAGATTGGTGTCAGGTCCTCTGGAGTTGGGGTTCTAGGAGATTGTGAGGCACCTGGTGCTGAGAACTGAACTCCAGTCTCTGCAAGAGTAGGAATTCCTCTTAACCACTGAACAATGTCCCAAGCACCTCCTCTTACACTGTTTTAATTGAACTTTTTTGACTTTGGCAATTTCACACATGTATGTATTTGCATATAATGACTTTTGGTCATTTTGGCCCCCCATTGTCTTCTCTCATCTCCTTTCTTCTCCCACTAAAACTCATCTTCTTCCCACAAAGTGTCCCTCCTACTTTGATGGTTCTCTGTGTGTACATGTGTGTGTGTTTATGTATTTGTGTGTTTGTGTATAAGTTTTATGTATGTATATATTTGTATGTGTTGTGTGTTTGTATATATGTTTTATATGAGTGTGTGTATATGTGTGCTTATGTGGGCATGGCTGTGTGTATAATACTGAATCTAATTATGGTTATTTACATGAGCACATGTTATTAACTTCATCTTCAGCATGTGGTTCTCAGTCTTAGGATTGCACCATAGTCACGAGATGGTTGATTCATCTCCAGTCCAACTGAATAGAAAGAAAAGAAAAAAGAAGAAAGGAAGGAAGGAATGAAGGAAGGAAGGAAGGAAGGAAGGAAGGAAGGAAGGGAGAGAGGGAGGGGAGAAAGGGAGGGAGGAAGGAAGGAAGGAAGGAAGGAAGGAAGGAAGGAAGGAAGGGAGGGAGGGAGGGAGGGAGGGAGGGAGGGAGGAAAGAAGGAAGGAAGGAAGGAAGGAAGGAAGGAAGGAAGGAAGGAAGGAAGGAAGGAAGGAAGGAAGGAAGGAAGAACACCAAAGAGGACATGGTAGAACTTGTATCAGAAAGGCAAAAATTTTCTAGAAATCTCTAGGAGATAAGCCAGAACTGTGTTACATAGATATCCCTAGCCCTGGAGGAAGATGCAACATATAAATTGATGTCCCAAATAGAGCTGGGACCCTGCCAAGAGTAAAGAATGGGAAACAAGTGCAAATATCTGAAACAAGAGACATTTTAGTTATAGAAGCAAGATGCATGCCAGATGAGGAGGTTGCAAACTCCTGTGTAAGCACACGCTGAAGAGGTGAGAAGGGATGTGCAGATCTCAGCACCTGAACCGCCTTCCTATCCCGACACTGTCTGCACACCGCTTGACTTCCCATGAGTGTCTCCACTCCTTCTACTCTCTGTTCCCCTGCCATGCCCACAGTTCCAAGCCTAGGCTGGGTTCCAGAATCTTCTTCCCTTCCCTTTCCTTTACCCTGTCATTCTTCTGCCCCCAAAGTTAGAAAATGCTGATGTTGATAAGTAAAGAAAGAAAATGCATTAGAAAATTTGAGCAGTATTCAAGGCATCTTAAAAGAATAGTTCCCACCACCACCACCTCTCTGCATGCATTTGCGTGTCTGTGTGTCTGTCTCTTTTTCCCTTCCCCTCTCCTGCCTCCACCACTAAGAAAACTCTTTTCCTGATGATTTTCCTCAGAGACACCCTGAGCTAGGAAGAATCTATGCTGTCCTTTGCCTCACCCTGCCTGTCAATGTCATGGTGGCAGAGACTTGGCAAGAACTAGTGCCTTGAGTCATGCATTCTTTTTAGCCAAGTCAAGATTCAAAACTTGACCAACCAAGTTGGGATTCTGATAAACATAATAATGTTGCTGCTTCTGGTCACTAAGCTTTAGAATAGTTAGTCATGTAACAAAAATTAACCAACCAAGTATTTTTTTTTCTTGGAGTCAGTTTTCCCCAACAACAGAATAATGAGATGCTAAAGTATGAGAGTTAGGTGTGGGCATGGAGGGGAACAAGTCTAGAGAGGCCCCAAGGACCCTAATGACCTGAGACTGCCTGAGCAAAGGGCCTGCCCAACCACCAGGTAGTAGGTCATAGTCAAAGTCTGAAGGAGATCACCCTGAAGATCCACTTTCCTGACCAGGGTTGGGATTAAGGAAGCAGATTGCGCTGTCATAGGATTCGAAGTTTAAATCCCAGCCCAAATATCACCACCTCAGCTGTTGACTCCAGTATGAAGAGGGATTAGTAGAAAATGCTAGATTAGCAAGACAGGCAAATTATGAAAAACCTGGACATAAAAGGCATTGAGGAGACACAGACAACCACAATACAGTATTCTGTTGTGCTCCAGTACTTTATCTGTTCTCCATAGTTTCACAGAGTGTGTCTTCAGAAATATCATAAGAAAGGACTGTCTTAAAGTCATTGTAGTTTAAGAATGGAGAGTAGATATAAAAGGTCACTAGAGAACTGTAGTAAAGCCAAGAGTGGAACTGTGAACAAGTTTTGTGTGTTCTGTGACTATGGTCACTAAATTATGACAGCAGAGACTTGCTAGCTGCTTATCAATTCTGCCTCTCCTTCCTCCTTGCTCAATGGCTGGTTTACACTCAGCCTCCTTCCCTGTTTGATAGAACCATGTGACTGAGTTTTGGCCAATGGAATAAGGGCAAATATAATGTAGTCTAGTCTACAACTGCTCTATTAAAAACTTCATGATTTGGGTGGTGGTGGTGCATGCCTTTAATCCCAGCACTTGGGAGGTAGAGGCATGTAGATCTCTCTGAGTTAGTTCAAGACCAGCCTTGTTCTACAGAGTGAGTTCCAGGAAAGGCTCAAAAGCTACAGAGAAACCCTGTCTTGGAAAAAAAAAAAAAGGCTTCATGATCTTCTGTATTCTCTGTCTCTTTCCTTTCCTAAAAGTTGAATAGAAAAAATCTAGGGAGCTGGAGAGATGGCTCAGTGGTTAAGAGCACTGGCTGCTCTTCCAGAGGTTCTGAGTTCAATTCCCAGCATCCACATGGCAGCTCACACTTGTCTATAAGTCCAGTTCTGGGGCATCAGACACTCTCACACAGACATACATACAGGCAAAACACCAATGCACATAAAGTAAAAATTATTTTAAAAATCTAAGAATATACCAGAGGGTAGCAGCACAAGACACGCACATCTCCAAAACCCACATAGAAGGCCATCAGTCAAGCACAAACTCCCTTGATGGACTTTGTAGGAGCAAGAATTAAACCTCTTTTATATTAAACAACTGAGATTTGATGGTATGTCTCATTACAGCAGTCCACATTCCTTTTTTATTATTAAGAAATTTTCTATTCATTTTACATACCAACCACAGATCCCTCTCTCCTCCCTCATCCCTCCTCCGGCTCCCCAGTCTCCCCCCCCAATCCACCCCCCATTCCCACCTCCTCCAAGGCAAGGTCTCCCATGGGGAGTCAGCAGATCCTGGTACATTCTGTTGAGGCAGGTCCAAGCCCCTCCTCCCTGCACCAAGGCTGCGCAAGATGTCCCACCATAGGCACTGGGCTCCAAAAAGCCCGCTCATGCACCAGGGACAGGTCCCGAACCCTCTGTCTGGGGGCCCCTTAAACAGTTCAAGCTAAACAACTACCTCGCCTATCCAGAGGGCCTGGTCCAGTCCCATGGGGGCTCCTCAGCTATTGGTCCACAGTTCATGCGTTTCTACTTGTTTGTGTAGCCAGCATTCTTTGCCTAAATAATACAAGCATACATCTTTAGATCTGATGGTTAATAATAGTTTAACAATTCTCATGTACATGGAAGTGCTACATTTCAAAGCACAGCGGGGACAGCACAAAGAATGCAGTACGAGACTTAGAAAAGATGATGTTTTAGTCTAGCACAGAAAGGGTACACACAAAGTACAAAAAGGGAGACTGAGAAATGTCAGGATTCCAGAATACATACACTGGTAAAGCCCTACCTGTGAATGCATGATTCTAAGAACTTGCACAAAGTAAAAATATTTATTTGGAGCTGGGCAGTGGTGGTGCACACCTTTAATCCCAGCACTCAGGAGGCAGAGCCAGGCAGATCTCTGTGAGTTCAAGGCCAGCCTGGTCTACAAAGCAAGATCCAGGACAGGCACCAAAGCTACACAGAGAAACCCTGTCTCAAAAACCACACCAAAAAAAAAAAAAACCTTACACACACACACACACACACACACATTTGGATTAAAAATACAAAGAATGCAAAGAAATGGCTATGTCACGTATGTGTGTTTCACAGAGCATTGAGCTGGGTGACCATCACCGTCTTCCTGATGGTCACTAAAAATGCATGGTAGAGTTCCATCATTCCAATAACATCAGCAGCAGCAGCCATTACGCACATCCTTAGCTACAGGCTAAGTGCCTGGCCATTCTTCTCCTTCCTGCTGGTGACTTCATCTTTCAGAGGCACAGGAAACCACAGGGGATGGAAGTCCTGGACCTGATTCTGAGAAGTAAGAAGAATGTGGTTGGTGATTGGATGTTACAGGAAGTGAATGTGTCACTTGGAGTCTATAACAGAAGAAAGCAAGCTGAAATGTGTTGGACATGCAGTGTAGGGTTAATTATTTTAGAGAAAAGTTAAATATTGGCCAGATACTCAGAATAACAATTGGCACTGAAGATTTCATGTTTTAAAAGTACGAAATTCTAGGTATTCTGTTCTTGGTGGAAGATAAGTGGAGAAGCATTTGAAGATATTGGTGATATTTCACAAAGGCCCTGCATTACCTCAGTCTTAAAAGTATAGAGTGAAAAGGGAAAGAAGGAAGGAGGGAGGGAGGGAGGGAGGGAGGGAGGGAGGGAGGGAGGGAGGGAGGGAAGGAAGACACATAAAACCAAGAGTCAATACCTGTGAGTATAAACTTGAGAGAGTAGAAATGGTGCACATTTTTTTTAATTCAGTAAAAATTATAAGATCTAAAGCTTTCCAAAGTTGCTCCACAATTCCGAGGACAATTAACGCAGAACTAATTGAAGTTTATATGCTATCTTGATTACTTCTCCGATGTGGATACATTGTTGATGGTACAAGTGTCATCTTAGCAAGTGACCAACAGACACTGCACTTCTGTTTGTAAAGAACGGAACACTGAAACTGGGATGAGCGAGTTAGTATGACCATATGGAGGAAAGAGGAGAGATTGTCACAGTTTTCCTCATGTTTTGTTTTTGTTTTTTCAGAGCCATGGACCAAACCCAGGGCCTTGCACTCTACCACTGAGCTAGATCGGTGTTTTTAATGCATTAGGCTCAAAACTGGCTCAGGAGAGTGGACCAGCACGTACCTGACAATGTCTCCACTAGACCCCACTAAAATAAAACATATAGTCCAAGTAAACACCTGGGATCCACATTATCGGTTCACAATGGTGCTTGCTCATAGAAAACCTTCTGGTAAGGTTGGGATTACATTTCACTGTGCCCACAATAGCCTCTTCTCTATCACTGCTGTATCTGTGTCTTCTGCCTACAGGTAATCTTCTCAATTTCTTCCTCCTCTCCCTCCTCCTCCTCCTTCTTGTCCTGTCTCTCTGTCACCTCTCCCCACCTTTCTTCTCCTTTTATTTGCTTGCCAACGCTCTTCATTTCTTACTATTTTCCATCCCCTATAGCCCTCTAGATAATAACAAATGAAAACAATAAAAATAACACAAAAACTAAGGAAATCCTCCCAAGCCTGAAGTAACGCCATTCTTCCTTAAGAACCAAACGTAAAGCAGCAGGTAGCAAAAGTACCACTAGGTGGGGTATATTCAGTAATTAGGACAGTGAGGTACACTGTAGACCCTGCCAGGAAAGAGAAAACTGCTTTTGCTGAGTTTTGGTATTCAGCTTGGAAGTTAAAAATCTATTTTCCAGACTGATTGCAGGTGTGACAGGCTGGATTGATTGAACACAGCAAAGAGAAAACAATAACCATAGCAGATTCAGTTAAGACGCCAGCTTGTGAAGTTTATGATGACCGGATTCGGGCCGTGTATCCTTCAAGTCTTTAATTATAGCATTAATCTCTGCTATTCCCTTGGTGTTTGGTATTATTTCTGGCTCATAAAGTTGTCTTTTCTACCAGAATAAAGCATAAACTACAGGTCAGAGTGAATATCTTGCTGATTGCTTGGTATATTTCTTCCAACACTCTATTCAGAGCCTGTTAAAATAACCATAGGATAGACCTGTGGACCCACTAATCTCACCGTGATAGTGCTTTGGGGGTGTCTAATGTCTTTGTTAACCAAAATGGTCCATTTTATACAGTGATATCAACTGACTCCAAATACCAGGATCTTACTAAATCAAAGGACAGCTTCCTGTTCATAGAGCATTTCCATCACAGACTGGATATGATGGCAGCCTGAACTGATGACCTCATGGAAAAGAAACATGACAAGCAGACAGCATCTTAAGGCTCTCGCCCAGGGTAACATACTGCACTCCTGACCTGCCTACTTATCATTAGCTAAAGTGACCAAAGCGGCAACTGATGCTGCATAACAGAATCCTCCCATCCTGAAGATGCTGCAGGGAGCAAAAATGGAGGATCAGGCAAACTAAATTCAATTCACGACCTTGTCTGACCTGAATTAGCTTCTACTCCAACTAGTGGACCACAGTGACAGTTGGGAACCTATGGAACTAATGTCAGCTCGGGGACAGTTATAGTGCTTCCAGAAAAATCTGAAGAATTATTTGTAGAGAGTCTATACCACACAGCTATTAAAAAAAAGTCACAGGATTTTTCTCCTCTCAGGAGGCAAGCCTTTCCTTCTAGTCAAGCCTTCCAGATGTAAGGTCAGGTTCAAGTCTGGAAATGGAATGGTGTGCTAATTCTCCATCCGTGATTGTCTCTACTCACAGACCTGAAGGTTTCTATTTATTCGTTATATAAATGTCTTGAGGGTGAGCCGATCTAATCATCATAAGAAGTACCTGCTGCCAGGCTATTCTGATTATCACTAATTAGTCTCACTTTGGCAGCGACTGCTGTCACCTCCCCTCTGTCACTCTGAAATCCATCAGCCACATTTACACATTTATGAAGCAGCATCTGCAGCTGCTGACCCCAGCCTTCAAAGCCACACTGGAAAGCTTCCCAAGAAAAAACTGGAACCTTGCCTGATGTCCCTCTCACACATGTAATAAAGGTTAAATAAACTGAGTGTCCCTTATTCCAAATAATAAATAATCCCAGAGTGTTTGGGATTTAGAAATTGGGAATATTTGCAAATGCATAAAGAACTACTTGAATTATGGGACTGAATCTGAACACAAAGTTTATTTATGAATCTGAACACAAACTTACACAACTAGCCCAAACATTATTTTACATATTTCTAGTGAAACTTGATTTTGACATAACCCACCATGTGGGAGCAATTGTAGGATTTTCCACTATGGCAAACTTTTGTGATGAAAAATTTGGATTCTGGAGCATTTAGAACTGGGAGTTTTGAAATAAAGATACTCAATATCCTCTGAGATGTCGACAAGACAGAAGGAGAGTGTATTACTTTCTAGGACTGCCATAAAGCACTATGGGCTGGGATACTCTCTAGGGCTGCTGTAAAGCACTATTCACTAGGTGGCTAAAACAAAAGGAAATTTACACTTATAATTATAGTTCTGGAATCTAAAAATCAAATTAAGATAGGATTGATTTCTCCCGAGGCCCCACTCCCTGGTTGACTTTGCGTGGCAGCCCTGGCACATCTTCCTCTTGCACCACCAGCTCTATTGGAACAAGGTCCCACCTTTATGGCTTTGTTTTACCTTAATGACCCATTTGAAAACTATTTAAGTCAAATTAATGACCTTTAATTACCTTAAAAGGACATGTCTTCCCATAAAGCCACACCGAGGCCTGGGAATTCAAATTGTGAACTTGGGGAGGGCACAGCTCAGTTCATAATAGTCTTTCTTAAATAACATCTCTACTTTCACTGACAGGATAGTAAATTTGGCCTGATTTACATTTCTCCAGTGTGCAAAATTCATTTTTGGTCACATATTTGGTTACATTTGGTACTTGGAGGTATTTAGAGCTCTGTTACTCCAAAAGACAATATTTTGAAGAAAGTCACAGAAACTCTATGGTTTTCTGACAGTCGTTTTGGAAAAATGTTTTCAAACTCTGCGGTCATCATTCCTTTCTCTGATCTTTCTAATGCACTCAGAAATATCCATCACCCACAGTACCTAGATGGAGACTTCACTACAAAAGTATCTGAATGTAAAAGCAGCTACTTGGTCTTTCAAAACGGTACCTTTGAGGTTCAGCACTTCAAACTATGCAAGTATAACTTACATAACTGTTTTGCCATGAACTGCTAATACTTCAGAAATCACAACTTTAGCTCTTTTCAACTCCAATAGCTTAACTTTCATTTCCATTTCTAAGGTTTTGTTAAGTCACTCTTGGTAAGTATGAGTCACATTAGAATCTATTCTAGCAGGAAATGATTTCGTACACTGGTGTGAAATAGTTAGAATTGCTAGAAAGGTCATACCCAGAAACCAGGAAACCATATAGATGTTCATAAAGCTGCAGCTGCTTGTGATGAATAGTTAGTGTGAGAGATGGGGAAGAAGTCCATGTCAGTCTGTCACTGCTTCTGCTGGAAGAAGAGTGAGCCCTATTTCACTTCCTCCCAAGTCCCGTGAGTGCCTTTCGTGGTCCTACTCGAAATAAGCACACTGCCCTGTCGGCGAAGGGTTCTGGGAACTATATCCCTAGTCTTCTGGCCTCTCTCACGTAGGAGGAGATTGTGGAAGGTGCCAGATGGGAACAGACACACATATATTTCTTTCTGGAAATAACCCTCATGAAAATGAAGGATTCCATAAGAGCATGAAATCCTATAAAACCCCAGAGTTTAAAACAGAGAAATAAAATAGTTTTCCAGAATGATGACAAAAAAGTTCTCAGACAACGACTGAGCCAGGTGCTCACAGAGTGCCCAGTCCAGGTTAGAAGAAAGACGAAGAGACTGAGATGAGATGCAAGGAATACGAGTGGGCAGAACCCGGCCTGTGTGGACAGGATTTGGGCAGCTCTCTTGGAAAGACACGGAAGAATTAGGGACAAGCACAGATAGGTAAAAAAAAAAAAAAAAAAAAAAAAAGCAAGCAAACAACAAGGCAATCATTAACTCCAGAACAAAAAAAGAGAGTGCATTACTTGGCTAGTGATGATATTACGGTCATAAAACTAAAACCACTCACTCTAGTTAACCAATGTTTATTATAATTATATTCAAATGGGGAGAAAGACAGGTCAAGGTGGTGATATAAGAAAGTAAAATTTTTGCCTCTTGTGATAAAAGGTATAGTTTCCTTCAAAAGAAGATACATCACTAAAAATGTAATATGATCATTGGTGTTTCAGAGATGAAGGTGCATACTAGGATAACTAAAAGATATTAAAATGGTTTGTTCTAGGACATTATTAATGGAGACAGGAAAGGTTAGAGAAAGAGTGCCAGTTTTTGTTGTGAGCTTTGCAGAACTATCTGACTATTTACACTGTCCATATGCATTAGCTAACTATACAGCACCATAATTACTTTTCAAACACTGAATGGAGGGTGAGAAAATAAAGACACAAGCTGTAACTTTAATGTCCCCATGATTACTTGGAGGCCTTGATTAAAATACATGTCAGTAGACATGGGGTCGAAATCTAAACTTTTTTAAAATTTATTTATTTAATTTTTTTTCTTTTTACATACCAACCACAGTTCCCCCTTCCTCTCCTTCTCCCACCCCCTCCAACCTCCCCCCCTCTCCACCCCCCATCCATTCCTCATAGGAGGTAAGGCCTCCCTTGGGGAGTCAACACAGGCTGGCATACCAAGTTGGGGCGGGACCAAGCCCCACCCCCTTGCATCAAGATATCCCATCATAGGGAATGGGCTCCAAAAAGCCAGTTCATGTACCTGAGATAAGTACTGGTCCCACCGCCAGGAGCCCCACAAACAGTTCAAGCCACACAGCTATCATCCACATTCAGAAGGCCTAGTTCAGTCCCATGCAGGTTCCCCAGCTGTCAGTCTAGAGTCCATGAGCTCCCACTAGTTCGGATCAGCTGTCATGATCTTGACCCCCCCCTTGCTCATATAATCCCTCCTCCCTCTCTTCAAGAGAACTCCATGAGCTCAGCACAGTTGCTTGGCTGTGGGTCTCTGTATCTGCTTCTGCAGTTACTGGATGAAAGTTCTATGATGATAATTAGAGTAGTCACCAATCTGAGTACAAGGGAAGGCCAGTTCAAGCACCCTCTCCACCATTGCTAGGAGTCTTTGCTAGAGTCAACCCTTGTGGGTTCCTGGGCATTTCTTTAGCATCAGTTTTCTCTCTAACGCCATACTGGCTCTCTCTGTCAAGATATCTCTTTCATTGCTCTTCATGCTGCCAAGTGATCCGAAGACGGCTGGCTGGAGCACAAATTAGTCATATGCTGTGGGATGTTCTGTATGTTAAATGTGTTGCTCTGATTGGTTAATAAATAAAACACTGATGGGCCAGTAGCCAGACAGGCAGTATAGGCAGGACAAGGAGAGAGGAGAATTCGGGGAACAGAAAGGCAGAGTCAAGAGAGACACTGTGAGCCACCGCCATGAGAAGATGTTAAGATACTGGTAAGCCACAAGCCACGTGGCAACTTATAGTAGACTAATAGATATGGGTTAATTTAAGATATAAGAACTAGATAACAAGAAGCCTACTGCTGCCATGCAGTTTGTAAATAATATAGGTGTCTGTGTGTTTATTTTATAAGTGGGCTGTCAGACTGCCGGGGCTTGGCAGGACCTGGAGAGGAAACTCCAGCTACAGTCATACCTTGGGTAAAAATGCTAGATTCTGTTCTTTGTCTTAGGAAGCAGGAGAGATGGGGAGCAGCATGGGCTGCCAGGGATGGAAGTGGAGCTGCCCTTAGCAGTCCTGCTGAAAACTCCTTACCACCTCCCCAGTCTCTTTTCAGTCCGAAAACCTGCTCACACTTTGAGACCTGCTTCACGGGTCATTTCCCCTCACTTCCCCGAATCCCTGAAGCTTCCAGTCCCAAGCAACATTAGTTCTCAGCTTAAGGGCTCCCCCCAGAAGCTCCCCCAAATCGTGTGCTCCATTGATAAGTTGTTAGAGTCTTGTTTGCCTTTTTTCCTTAGATGTAGGAACAAAAAAAAATTATCATATTTTCTCTAAACTTGTATAATCCTTCAATTCAGCATCAATATTATGAATGTCAACATTTCAATAAATATTTTGACGCAACAAATTGCTAATGACAACATAGTCACAAATTATAGTATGAGAACTATTTGGAAGACAGATACATGCTTGTTGGGACACACAGAAGAGAGTTCTTTATTTGGGAGAAGTTGAGGGCCATGTAAAACCCCTTATAAGATTCTGTGAGTCTATACCCAGGGTATTATAAAATAATGATTTCCAATGGGTGTATGTTATATTTTCATTAGTTTATTTTGAGGAACATTTTTTAATTTCTCACATGTCAGTTATCGTCAACTTCTTCACTAATACATCTTTTTAATGTTTTACTATTCTGTGAGACAGATGTCACTATGTAGCTAAGGCTTGAACCCCTCTTTCTGCCTACCCTATGCTGGGATTCAGAGTACGTGCCACAATACCCAGCTCTAAAGAAAAAGGGGGGCTTAGCTCAATGTCACACAAGTTCCAGCTTCCACAAACAAAATTGACCTCATACTGACAGCCTTTGCACCCTAAATTATATGAGCAAGGATAGCCCATAATCATTCTACTTATGGTGACAACCTGATGTGAATTAATTACATGAGCAAAGGACAGCCCATAATCATTCTACTTAGGGTGACAACCTGATGGTGAATTATATGAGCAAAGGATAGCCCATAATCATTCGCCTTAGGGTGATAATCTGGTGGTGGCAGTAAGCAAGTGGATATAGAGAGCTGCCCTGATGAAATAATGTTTTAGATCAAATCTTGATATTAATTACAAATTTATAATTTAGTAGATCCTACATGTGTTTTAAGAAATAGGCTTATATAAATGCTTCATTTTTTTAAAAGATATCATCAACAAATACGACAACAAATATTGCAGAGCATGTGGAAAGAAACGAACCCTTATTCACTGTTGACAGGAACACAAATTATTACAGAGATTGTGGAAAGCAGTTTGGAGATGGCTCAAACGTCTAAAACAGAACAACCATAGGAACCATTTATTCGACTCCTACCATATAACCAAAGAA
This sequence comes from Peromyscus maniculatus bairdii, assembly GCF_049852395.1. Taxonomy (NCBI): domain Eukaryota; kingdom Metazoa; phylum Chordata; class Mammalia; order Rodentia; family Cricetidae; genus Peromyscus; species Peromyscus maniculatus. Next base: position 89,713,321 of record NC_134857.1, on the reverse strand, counting down.
CTCCATTCTACCACAGAGACATGCTTACTTCCCTGTTTCCTGCTGCTTTATTCACCATAGCAAAGAATTGGAATCAACCTAGTTGTCCACCAACAGATGAATGGATAATGAAGAAAACATGAAGTTAAATAATTTGCAGAAAAATAGATGGGCTTAAAATATGTAATTGTTTGTTCCCCTTCACCCTACTTCTCCCAGTTCCTCCTCTCTCCCCTCCAACCAGACCCACACCCTTTCTGTTTCTCTTTAGAAAACAAATAGGCATCTAAGGAATAATAATAAAATACAATACAATAATAAAAAACAAAAACAAATGAACAGGAGAAAAACACAAATAAAAAGCATTAGAAATACATATAGACTCAGAGACATACACATTCATACACACAGGAATCCCACAAAAACACAGAACTGGAAGCCATAATATATATTTAAAAAGAACCTATATGATTTTTTTAAAGCCTTGATTTAACATTATGAGATAAAGAACCTCCAAACATGTTGTTGAATTCATTGTGTGTTGGTCATCTACTGCTGGGCACAGAGCCTGCCCTTAAGAGTGGTTTGTTTCCCTGGTGAGACTCCCTTGGAAGAAATTAAATTTTCATTTGCAAGTGGTTATTAATTGGAGATAGCTTCTGCGTTAGGGATCAGGACATGTGTCCACTTTTCCTTTCAGCTCTAGGACCCCATATAATGCAAACCTGTGCAGGCTTGTGCATGCTGCCTCAGTCCCTGTTGTTCATATGTACAGTAGTCCTATTCTGTTCAGAAGGTCTTGTTTCCTTCCATGAGGCTTAGAGGAGGGATTTGATTGGGACATTCTCTTTTAGAGCTGAGTGTTTGAAGGTCTCTCATTCTCTGTATACTTTCTGACTGTGGGTCTCTGTATTTGTTCCAATCTGCTGCACAGTTTTTAAATGAAGTTCATTTAAAGAATAAGAACAGGCAAAGAGAATCTGCCAGTCATTCAGCTGGTCCTAAGAGGTGAAGAGTGCAGACCTCAGGTGGATGTGTCATTCCAGACATAGACATCTGCAGATGTGAGAGTACATGACCATGATTAGAAAAGGGATTAGGAGAAGTGACGTTTTGTCAGCTGTGCCTATGGTAGCAAAGAAACTGAAGCAATGGGTGTCCATCACCTGCCAAAATTTAGACATGACTGTTGTGAAAATAGTCTTATTGTGCATTGTAAAAATTTGTTTTTCTCATTAATTTAATAAAAGGCTAATAGCTAAGCAGGAGGAGGTATAGGCAAGAAAACCAGACAGACAGAACTCTGAGATTAAGAAGGGCAGAGTCACCAGGAGACACAGAGAAAAGCAAGATGAACCTGCCATGCTGAAAAAAAGGTACTCAACCACGTGGTGATACATAGACAAAAAAAAAAAAAGGGTTAATTTAAGCTGTAAGTGCTAGTCAGTAACAAGCCTAAGCTATCGGCTGAGCATTTATAATTAATTATAAATCTCTGCGTGATTATTTGAGAGCTGGATGATGGGACAGGAAAGTCTGCCTACACATGAGTTTGTATTCAAAGGTCTAAAAGTCAACTTATAGACCAGTCATTGCATAGTGAATCTGTGACTGGAGGCACATTAGAACCACATGGCTCCTTTAAAATTTACTCATGTTCAAGTTCCACAGGGATTCTGACTTCCCAGGCCCAGACTAGGTCAGGGTTCAGTGTTGGTGAGTCACTTAGGAACAATTTGAACAAAAAAAAGCAGCAAAATATTAAACACATCATCTTTAAAAATTTATTGAAAAAATAAAATTGCTTCCTTACTGCCCTCGGTAGATTTGGAGGCCATTCTATTGCCTTTCACACCAGATTTCCCCTGCTCTGAACTGTGGGTTGTAAGACAAGTTCTCTATGAGTCATTTTGGCATGGTGGGGAGAAACCATTACACTGAATATATGCTCAATTTCAGTGAGCAGCTTTATTTCAGAAACAATAATTTATAAACGTGTGTCTAAATGTCAAGGAAATGCAGTGGTTTTCCTTTAACTTTGAATTGTTATTACCTGTGACAGAATCCCCCTTCCTCTTACTACAAGGCCACAGGGCTATTGATATAGCAAATTGACATGGCAAGGCTTTGGGATCCCACACATTCTAAAAGGTGATTAGGTTGGTAAGTTATTTCAGTATGTTGTGGATGAAACAAAAACAAACAAACAAGAACAAAAACCTTCTGCAGATCATCCTTAAATCCTAATGAACTTAGAGAACATTCCAGAGGCTCCTTCTAGAACCCTCCCAGGGCTCAGCGTACATGAAGGGGTAGAGTTGATGCTGCTGAGAGCATTCCTTTCTCATCTCCCTGATTGGTGGCTCTCTACTGCATCAATATTACCTGGAAGGCACGTTAGCAAACACATTGTCGAACTCCAGCCCCAAATTCTAGATGTAGTAGGTCTGATGTTTTAGCATTTAATAAGAAGCCAGCCTCTTTAAGAGATGACTACCATCCCTTGTTCTCAATATAATACTAAATTCTTCATCTTAGAAATGTCTCTAGTCACCATCTTTGAACATGTATTGTTAAAAGGCGTGACCCTGAACTAAGCATGTTCAGGAGAGTGCTGGCCTCTATGTGCAGTGCCAAGCCCTTCCAACATGGATGCACATACATCCCCCAGTAAAATCCCTTGCCTGTTGAGTTCAGAAACATTGCTTTGGAGTATCCCTGTCTCTCCTTGCTTGCTGCAAGTACTAAGACATCCATCATTCTTCGTCTATCGGTTGCACGTGTTGGTTTTGTGCCTATCAAGGGCTGGACCCATAAGCTCAATTGCAGAGCTGGACTCTAGCACTGTACTTCTGATACATCCAGGTAATGCTAATACAGCTGGTCCTGGGCCACACTTGAAGACCACTGTTCCAGAATTTTCCTAGGCACAGGACCCCAGAATTCAAGGCCATAACCCACTCTGCTGGCAATACACCTCCCTCATTTAGACTTGGTGACAAGCACATGTTGGTCTTTGTACATATGATACATTTTTTTTAAGTCATGTACCTAATTCAAAGAATCCATGCCCTTAGCATCATTTAACTTATGATGCTTATTGATGGGAATAAGTATTAAGATTGGCATCTCATGTTACTGTTCTGTAGATGAAAACGTATAGGTTGATTGTACCCAAGAGGAGATGGCCACCAAACCATATCTTTGTTCTTTGTTCTTTTCACTTTTTATCCTATCACTCAATACTAAATGGCCAATGACAAAAAGGAAATTGTTGATTCCTGGAAATGTTTATTTTTAGCCATTGCTGATAATTTTCAGCACAGATCCAATATAGCAATAACCCCACCAGCTAGCTCTGTCTGCTTCCCATGTTGTAAGAAGAAACAAACACCTGCAGGAGGCTGGAGCCCACGTCTCTTTCCTCCTCCCCTCAGAGGCTGCCCTCTGCCTGGCTTGAAACATTGGGCAGATTCTTTACCTCATCTATGCAGTTGCCTGCCCCCACACCCCAAAAAAGAACAGAATTCAAGCAAAACTTGCCAGAGTCTTACGTTTGTGTGGTTGACTCCAGTAGATTATTAGCATAGTAAGAAGTTTCAAAAATTCTACATACTAATGGGGTGTCAGGTGATATATCACCACATGCATATATTTTCTAATCTAGTAAAAGACATCAAGTTCTTCAAATATCATTCTTTCCAAAATTTATTTTTACTCTTTTAATCAGCACATAGTAACAGATTTTCTTTCTTTTTTCATTTTTTTTATTAAGAAATTTTCTACTCACTCCACATACCACCCACAGACCCCACCTCCTCCCTCCTCCATCCTCCCACCCCCCAGCCCTCTCTCCCAAGCCACCCTGCATCCCCACATCCCCCAAATTAAGGTTTCCCATGGGGAGTCAGCAGAGCCCACCACACTGAGTCTAGGCAGGTCCAAGCCCCTTCCCACTGCACCAAGGCTGTGCAAGGTGTCACACCACAGGCACCGGATTCCCAGAAGCCTGCCCATGCACAGGGACAGATCCCAAACCCCCTGCCTGGGTGCCCCCGAAACAGTTTGAGCCAAACAACCATCTTCCGTATCCAGAGGGCCTAGTCCAGTCCCATGGGTACTCCACAGCCACCAGTCCACAGTTCATGGGCTTCCACTAGTGTGGCCAGTCATCTCTGCACATCCTCCCATCATGATCTCGACGTCCCCCGCCTACAGTATCTCTCCTCTCTCTCATCGATTGGATTCCCAGAGCTCAGCCTGGCGCCTGGTCATAGATCTCTGCATCTGCCTCCATCAGTCACTGGACAAAGGCTCTATGATGACAGCTAGGTAACAGGTTTTCTTATGGCATTTTCAAACTTAGTTCTGGTTGATCCATGCCCAGCCATCCCTCAGCTCTCCACCCCCTCCCCATTTGTTCCCTCCTACCCCCAGCACATCCCTTTCCACTTCCACATCAAACATGTGAGTATGTCCTCTCACCCTCCCACCCCTCTTCCTTAAAGCCTCTTTTTCCACATCATGAGCCCTTTCTGATTTCATGACCTCAGCCCACACTCACTCCCACATAAGTACATGTGTGTACAAACTAGAAAATAGATCTGCAAGTGAGAGGAAGCCTACAGGTTTTGTCTTTCTGACATGAGTGACCTCGGTTAATACATATTTTCCAGTTCTATTCATTTTCCTGAAAAATCTCATAATACATTTTTTACAGTTGAGTCATACTCCACTGTGTAAATGTACCACATTTTTGATACCCATTCATCTGTTGGCGAGCGTGTAGGCTGATCTACTTCTTTGCTATCATAAAGAGAGAATCAATAAGCATGGACCTGCAAATGTCTCTGTAGTAGGATACAGAGTTCTTTGGGTATGTGCCCACGAGTAGTATAGCTGGATCCTATGGTAAGTCTGCTTTTACTCTTTTGAGAAACCTCCACACTAGTTTGCATAGTGGCTCATCAGTTTACACTCCCACCAACAGTAATATCCTCACAAAAATTTGCCACCTCTTTTCTTGATGACAGCCATTCTGGTGGGGATATTTGACAGAAAAATATTTAACATCCTTTCTTTTACCTTTTGAGATGTGTGTAACACAATGGCTACCCATGTAACTCTTCTGCACAACAGCCTCCTACAGCTCCTTATTCCTATCCACCAAAGCTCAGTATCCATTGATCAACCTCTCCCCATCCCTCTTCCCATCTACTCTCCCCAGCCACTGGTGACCACCACTCTTCTAGCCAGGCCTAGGAGACCAACGTTTTATATCTCACATGTACGTGACATCATAAGATCACATGGTACTTGTCTTTCTATCTCTGACTTATTTCACTTCACACAATAATCTGAAGTTCCATACATGTTGTCACAAATAGCAGGACTCCATGCATGTTCATGGCTAAGTAGCATTTCATTGTATATATGTACCACATTTTCTTTACCCACTGGTAAAGATGGACACTTAGGTCACTTCTGTTTCTTGTGTGTGTAAATAGTGTTGCAATAAACATGGCAGCACACATATTTCTCTAATTTACTGGTTGCATTTCCTTTGGATATCTACGCAGGAGTGGGACAACAGGATCACACAGTAGTTCTATATTTTTATGTGTAAGAGTGTTTTGTCTGTATATTCGCATCCCGTCTATGCATTAGGAGGGTGCAATACCACAGATGCCTAAAAGAGAGTGTCAGATCCCCTGGGACTGGAATCACAGACAGTTTTGAGCCTTCATATGGGTGCTGGGAATCAAACCCAGGCCCTCTGAAAAGACAGCCCATGCTCTTAACTGCGGAGCCATCTCTCCAGCCATTTTTAGTTCCCACTAGCAACCAGGAAAAGATTCTGTTGCTCTGTATTCTCACCAGCATTCGGTGTTCCCCAGTTTACTTTTTAAACTACCTTAGCTTCTAATGTGTGTGGTCACATCTCATCATTTTGATTGGCAGTATTCCCAATACACAGCATCTTCTCACAAGTTCCTTTGTGTATGTTCTATTTGGTATGTCTGGACAAGTGTGCTTTTTAACAGTCCTTCAGGGTGGTCCTGAAAGCCAAATTCAGAAGGGATACTTCTAGATGCATCTATTTAACCATTCAATTTCCACCACAGTATCCTGGACAGGGATTGAAACACTTTTCCCACTATTTGTCCCAGATTGAGATTTGCATCATTTACTTATCCATTAACAATGCAAGTGAGTAGAAGAATAATCTGTTGCCAGAAGCAGCCTTACACATGGGGATGAGCTCACAGGTTATAACAGCAACTTAGAGATGTCCTGCCTTCTACAGATTGATGTATTCTTACTCATAAAATGTGATTCCATGGGTCACCAGGGTCACCTCGTTTGGTATCCCAGGGTCTTCCCAGGCAAGGATACTTGGTATGTTCAGTTCATAATTCAGGACACATTTTGCTTTCTTGATAAAACAGAAGATATAAGTCCACTTGTAAAAAACAGACAATTCATTTTAGATTAGGCTTATACTTAAGTACAAAATAAATAGTATCAGTACACTAAAACATATCAACTTTTCCTAAGTGGCCACTAATATCACATCTGTTTCTACTCTTTATTGTAAGAAGAAATTTTCTATTATCAGATGTCTTGGGGCTTGTGCCACTCATACTTTCTGGAGACTCATCACTTCCTAATATCCTCTGCACCTTCAGAGCATGTTGTCACTTTCAGAGTAGGGGTCCATTGCCTCCTCCACTCTGAATCAGCAGCAGGGTGTGCAGGTGACACCCAGATCCTCACCAGGCGACCTGTAGCTCTGTTCCTCTTTTGCTGTTCTTTCCTTACTTTGAAAGGTCAGAATGGACAACTGCCACCCTCATCATCACCACCATCACACCCATCAGCTAGATATGTTTCACATTCTTCAACATCTGTATGTGCCACAAACTGCTTTTTCTCTACTCACTCCTAATTCAAGGTCAGTATCATTGGCAACCAAACACTCTGTTACTATTTCTTATTCTTTGCAGCTCTTGGGACAGGGAATTATCAGAGTTTTCCCATTTAATTTCATATAATTATCTAGTAATTATCCTTTTATAGTCACCTCTATGTTTTATTTTGTTCGGTTGGTTGTTTGGAGGTTTAGTTTGTTTGTTTGTTTGTTTTGTTTTTCCAAACAGAACCTCCTGTATTCCAAGATGGCCTTGAACTCACTATGTAGCTGAGGGTAATCTTGAACTCAGGATCCCCCTACCTCTACATCCCTACTTCTGGGAACACAGGCATACTTCCCATGCCTTGATCTGTGTTAGGTGGCTGTGAGAAATGCATACCTGACAACTATTGATAGCTGGTTATTCTTGGCTTCATTTGATGACTTAAGCTATGACTTTCTTCCAGTCACAGATTTCTTTATGCTTAAATTCATCCTCTGATAAAAATACTGACCCACTTCTACAAAACACAGTGAGTATTAACTAACAGATTGTTCTGAAAATGTCAAGACCCATAAACATTTTTATTAATGTGCTAAGCTATAAACACACACATTGAAAGAAGCAAGTCCTCAATTTTCACTTATAAAAGACCAGCTTGAATACTGCTACCTATATTTACCTATATAATACTAGATTTTTAAAAAGAAATCTAAGAGTTCATTTTGCCTAAAAAATTGCTAATACATATGAAAGGAACCTTTCAGTTTTAATTCATTTAATTACCCTACTTACATCAAAGAATTTTCTAGAATTTTAGACTAGCAAATCTTAAGTATAATCATACGCTTACATAAAGTGTGAATATAATTTTATCAGACCATTTAAGAATCTTTCCATCCAGTCCTTTGATCGTCTCTAAAAGCACACATTTCCTACCACTTCAAATGTTTAGTAGATGTGGGTCTTTAAAGCAAAACCTAAGCTATTTTACATGACAGTCTTTTAGCTACTTCATGACAGCTATTAGGGTCACTCAAAGCTTTTTCAGCTTCCAGTTCCTAGTTTCTTCCTTCATTCCTAACATGGCATGGTTTCTTGAATTCAACCTCTATCCTGTCTGTCCCCTCAAGACAGGTCCAGTTCTTCAAAGTACATTGCAGAAACAGAAAGCTCTGGTGACCACCCGGTGGGAAATCACACCAGGCTGCCTCCCCTCCTGTGCATCACTCTCCTGTGTGGGCACCCAGCCTCAGGCACCCAGAGGCAGACAATGTTAAGATGCTCCCTCACAGGCCCTTCCTTCCAGCCAAGAGCTTCAGCTGCAGACAATTGGAACACTCCAGATCCTGCAACTCTCCTATGCATCCTGCCCCCTGAGGTCCCTAATGACAAATACAGGTGCCATCAGTACCCACCAAAATAGTATCAAGCACCATGTCAGCATCATCAGTACAATCCGCTTATGCCAACAGATCCTTGCTGATCTGCAGTTCACCAAGTTGGCTTTGTAGTAGGGATCTCTGAGGAAGTTTGACAAACACTAGTGCCCCTGGGCTGCCCGCAGAGGCTTGGATAGAATCAGACTGGCTAGGACTAACAAGGTACTTAAAAAAAAAAATATCCTCACATGCAATCAGGACTAAACAGTGAGGAAATACAGATTTATCTAGAGGATATGCTCATCCATCTGAACACATTTTCTCTCCCATACAACTATGGTTTAAATGTAAACTATCCCCCACAAGGTCTTGTGTATAAACACTAGCAGTGATGGTGTTTGGAGAGGTTATAAAACCTTCGGAATTAGGAAGTGGGCCGCCAGCAGGTCTTGAAATTTACAGCCAACCCACTTCATGCTGGCTGTGCTTCTGGAAAATGCCATAAATTATACAAACGGCTCCTACCACCACAGCCAGAGCCCCAACCACTGTGCCTCCCATGAAACTGTGAGCTAAAATACACCCTCCCCTAAGCTGCTTCTTGTGTGGAATTTGGTTAAAGCAACGAGGCAAGTAACTAAGACCGCTGGGTCAGTAAATGGCTCCCCTCGTTACCTTCCACCAATCCTCTGAGTTGTTAGTGTAGGCATCTGCTGCTATTGAACAGTGAATGAATAAATGATTACAGATGCCCTTAAGACATTCCTCTTTGGAGAAAGACAACCTCTCCTCTTCATCCTTCACCGTGGACTTTTGGGTTTATCTTTGTGTTTATTGCCACCTGCTAGACCTGGAATGCCTTCACAGACTGTTTACTTCTTCCACAGCTTATCCAGTGACTGTCTGCCTCAGCCATTCACTCTCTAATCCACCTTCAGACTCATCCCCATTCAGAGCATCTCTCTGTAACTGTTTCTCCCCAGCGTCC